>NW_024065861.1:0-600000 GCF_014898295.1 Botrytis byssoidea | reverse complement strand
TGAAAGCGCTCCGCCTGCAGTAAGGAGTATGGTAAATCACTGGGCATCTGTTTCCCCACAGGGTTTAACCTGGAACAAAAAGACCATTGCCGAACATCTCATTCTGGGAGGAAATGGCGCGAAGCTTATCGGAAATGCAAAGACAGTTGCAGACGAATTAGAAAGGTGGGTAGAGGTCTCTGATGTCGACGGATTCAATTTCAGTTATGCTAGCATTCCAGAGACATTTGACGACATGATAGAGTATTTACTTCCTGAATTACGGAAGAGGGGATTGTTTTGGGACGACTACGCTGTCCCTGGCGGTACATTAAGAGAAAATTATTTGGGTGTCAAAGGTCAAAGCAGACTTTCAGAGTCACATCCTGGATCAAAGTACTTCTGGAAAGCAGGAGAAGATGTTCCAGCATACTCAAGGCAAGAAGCGAAGAGTGATTGAGAAAAGAGAGACTGTCATCTCAATCTCAAAGTTCAGATGAGAATAAAAATGTTTTTATCACCATTGAATATGTTTTCCATCTTCACAATATGTCACTCGCGTACATTACTATACAGATATGCACGCTCATGTATTATGTATCTGTCCTCATACATCTCTTGTCTGTCTATGATCTACCATTTTTAAAGCATGAATGGGTTTTGGAGTATAAAAATAGCCCTGTCAATCGTCCATTCATCGAGTTGTTCATCATCCATACATTTCTGCTTCGTCTCATATCATTGATCTTGCAGAAGTTTTCTCCACTTCTCGCACCATGGGACATGCCAAGCGGCTAGAATCATCCCTGACACGGCTCCACTTTCGCTCACCTCAATCATGAGAGGTCACTTTTGGCTATTCTGCTGATTCCGCTCCACACCCTCGCGACGGAATCTGTTCCAAGTGGTATTTTTGATGTATGGCCGTCGCATCTGATCTTTGACTCCTACGTTTGAGACGTTGAAAAATCGCCTCATGTATGAAAAATCGTCGTAATGCTACGTAGGTGGAGAAGTATGTTTAGTTTTACATCTGTATAAGATGAAAATGATCCTCATACCACGGGCTTGAAGGAATTCTGCTTCTCACTGTCGTTGGTCTCATTCACTTATTCTATCTTCTTTCATCATTCATTATAATCTTATCCTCAGCAGGTCTGATTTTCTCCTGATTCATCTAGACTATTTCCATTCTTCATATTGCCACAGTGCTGTGCATAATTATATACTTTTATATTCTACCATCAAACAAGTCAAAATGCCTTCGCTCAAACAACTCCTCCTATTGACTTCCTCTCTCCTCGTCTCAGTCCATGCCCAAGGCGTTCTTCTTTCAGCCCAAGGTACCAAAGGCTCTCCCGCATCTCTCCCCCTTCAAGTCGTACTTAACGCCAACGACGCCAACATAATAAACCCCACCGAAATTAGCACAAACGTCGTCAACGAATGTGGGCGTACTCTTCTCAATGGCAACATCGATATTGGTGAAAATACTGAGACTCAATTAGCCAATAAAACCGTAACATCAGTTACGAAAGGGAGTACAGTCAATGTGGTGATGCAGCAAGGAGGTACGAATGGAGCAGGGCCGTATACATGTGATATGGATCAGACGAGTAATGCACTGGGCTCCGGTCAGACGAAGTTGACCGTTAAGGAAACGGATGGAACGGATGGGAATATTAAATTGGCGGTTACTATGCCCAGTAATATGAGTTGTATTGGTGGTATGTATTTCGTCCCCTTCTCCTTCCCCCCTCTCTTTATATACCCATAACCCAAGGTCTTCAGCTACCAAATGCAACTAACACAAAATTAGCCTCAACGGGAAATATCTGTACAATTCGCTGTTTCAACGCAGCAAAAGCTGGTCCATTCGGCGGTTGCTTTGCGGTAATGCAGACAGATGAGACAGCTAGCAAGAATACACCCGGTACGATTGCTACAGCGCAGACATTAGAAGGTGTTGAAGCTCAGGTATTACAGTAAGTTCCATGATTCCGATATTCCTATTACTCTTCTATATCTATCACTTAGAAACATGCATCGCATACAAATCCACTAACCATCACCCACTCCAGAAACAACAAAGATCTTCCTGCCGCCATGAAAGCCAATTCTGAAGCAACACTTAACGAACAAGGAATATTCGCCGTCGAAGCACTTCTCAGCTCTTCTTTAACAGCAATTGCTACGAGTACTACTGCGTCAGCGGCAACTAAGGCGACTACTACTGCGGCTGCTAAAAAGAATGGAGGAAATGGGAATGGGAACGGAAATGGAAACGGAAACGGGAATGGTAATGGTAATGGGAATAAGAAGAATGGAGGGGGAAATGGGAAGAACGCGAATAATGTCAGGAGTGAAAGGGTTTTTGTCGCGTGATGGGTGATGGGTGATGGGCGAGGAAATTCGTGACAGTGAGGTCGATGAAAGGAAGATGGAGATGGAGATGGAGATGTAAATTATACCCGCTTTCTATCTGCAGTTGTTTGAATACCTTGAAAGTGCCTTATCTAAGGATCTGAATTAAGAGAAGTACATTAATAAACTCGTCTGATTTTCTTTTGAAGATATTGATTTTTTGTACCGTATCTGATTTTTGTATGATACATTTGGGTATCTAGGTATTTATTATATATTAGAAGCAAGCAGGTATGGTCAATCCCTGATATATATTTAAACAGTGAAGAAAAGAGATTTTATTCAAACGTTTTGTCTCGCGAATAAAAACCAGATAATGACTTATCATCGCTCGCTGAATCTCTTAATCAGTTCGAGTTCTGTAGTCTTCGATTATCACAAAAAAATGTTTTGGTATCTGTAACTCTTTTTACCCTATAGATCTCGATACGTTTAGGTTGTGTGTTACACATAACTATCTGTGTCTTGAAGTTGTCAAGTCGTAACGGTTACTACATTATCATAGTCATGATGAATATCATCCCCCCATCCAAATTCTAATCCTAATCCAAATCCAGATTCAAGGATTCTAATCTCGATTCATGTCTATATATCAAAGCAATAGATACAGGAAGAGGAAAGAGACAAGTAAGTTTCCTATGCTAACAACCAAAGAGGGAACTTCGTGACACGGTATGCCGGTGTTGGGTTGGAAAGTTGGATGACATTTACAGATAATTGATGGACGACAACTTAACCCTTACTAAATCCCAATTGAAGAGAGATTTGTGGTTGTCTTCCTCTCCAGTTACTACGTAATGCGATGTAACTTCCGAGAAATTTATATCTCATGCATGATCGAGGCGTACCTCGGGGTACCAACTCGTTGGAACTATGGAATGCTTATATGAGTTTGAGTAGTTTCTCTTCGTCCCGTCTCTTCACAAACACGAATTTTATCTTTTGTACCACTTTATTGTAGTGCGAGGATGGAATACAGAATTGAAATTGGTGGTACTATCATTGCTTTATTATTTTCCTACTATATCTTTGAGACACTTGTATCGAAATGGCATATACGACAGGAATCGAAGAAACATGGCTGTCAATCGCCTCCTAGATATCCCAACAAAGATCTGATTCTTGGACTTGATCTTTTCATCGACAATTTCCGTCGAATGATCAAATCGAATCTACTTAATACCTGGGTAAATCGCTTCCAGACTTACGGGAATACATTCTCGGCGAAAGTTCAAACAAAACATGCTATCTGTACCGTCGATGCAAAGAATCTGCAAACCGTTCATGCCCTAAACTTTACTCATTATGGTGTTCAGCCCTTGCTTCAACCTCCTACTTTGCCATTTCTTGGTGAGGGGGTGTTCACTATGGATGGTCCATTTTGGGAACACTCCAGAGCCTTGATTCGACCTACTTTTACCAAGTCAAATGTTGCCAACCTTCCGGCGTTCGAAGTTCATTTTCAAAAATTTCTTGCGTTGGTTCCAACAGATGGAACCAAGGTCAATCTGAAGCCACTTTTAAATAAACTGGTATGGCTGCTTGTTTCTTTAGCTATATCGATTTGACTGCAATCTCAGTGTTGACATATATCAAGATTTTCGACACATCGACGGAGTTTCTTTTCGGAGATTCCATGGATACACTATCGCCAGAGACCACATTCCAAACAGAAGAGTGCATCGCAGCTTTTGACTATGCTATAAGAGGCATGGGGATTCGCTTCCAACTAGGTAGTCTGAGATTCCTGTATTGGGACAAAAAATGGTACAAATCAATAAAGATCACCCATTCATTTGCGGATCGATATGTAGACAAAGCCATGGAGTTTCGGCGCAGCTATTTGGATGCGCGGGAAGGGAGAGAAAAAGAAAAGGTAGAAGATTCGGATTCAGAAGAAAATGACGACAATAGTAATCATCGCCATGTATTGTTGCATGAGATGGCAAAACAGACAGGTAGTCGTGATGATCTTCAAAACCAAATCCTCCATGTCTTGTTAGTAGGTCATGAATCTTCCGCTATCACGATTGGCAACGCGATCTTCCATCTTTGTCGAAACCCCGAGATGTGGAAGAAGCTTAGGTCTGAAATTCTTTCAGAAGGTGACAAGCCATTCACATTTGAATCGCTGAAGGATCTTCAATATCTGCAGTTTGTCATCAAGGAAAGTAAGTTGTGGTAACTACTTGCCTACTTGAACCATCACTAAATCCACGCTACTAGCCTTACATCTACATCCCGTTGCTCCCACAGATACGCGAATTGCCTTGCAAGACACTATACTGCCTACTGGAGGCGGTCCGCAAGGCACCTCACCTATCTTCGTGAAAAAGGGTCAGATAGTTTTTGCATCTTTCCATGCCCTTCACATGCTAGCACCTTGCTTCCAACCCGACCCAGCTATCTTTCGACCAGAGAGATGGGAGACGGTGCGACCAGGGTGGAACTATCTTCCCTTTATAGGAGGACCGAGGATGTGTCCTGGTCAGAATTTGGCTTTGACGGAAACGGCGTATGTACTAGCGAGGATGGCACAAGAATGGAGAGAAATAAACTGTAAGGACGAGGTCATGGAGTGGGTGGAACTAATGACCGGAGTTGCAAGTAGTAAGAATGGAATCAAAGTAGGTGTCGTTGTGTAACAGCGGGGTGGCTGCATCACACAAACGATCGCATGATCAGATTGATATTCGGGTCCATTTTAATTTCATATTTGAAGACAGGAAGTCGGTGAGGGAATCTAGAACATAATCATGCTGATATCGAGCACCTCAAACTCTCAAACTCCCTCACATATGCTGCATGAGATTAAGTGAATACCATGACTTCATGCCATTGATTCAACAAACGAACGAACGACAAACGAGGTTGAGTCATTCTCGATTTATATACATAGGATTTCGACGTCGGGATTGCTTTGGGGTGGCATCCATCGTACCATTCGGCTTTCGCTTCCAAAACTTCAACTTAACAATTAATCAAGACAACAAGTACTTGTCTTCATGCATCTGTTGAAGATACCTTTGTAGGACATGATACATGAGTTTGCTGGCTGAGTATGCTCTTGTCCGTGCTATTTTGAGTCAAACAGACACAGCCAAGCTGAACACGGAAAGCCGAGGATTCCTGTCGAAGTTCTTATGTTGATCTTATGCCATCCATGAATCTTATCATTACCCAGACAAGCCAGAGATATTGTGGTAGGGGATTATCGTAGAACAATCAACAATGTCATCATTGGATCTTCGAGAAAGAAAATTAAATATGAAGATCCAATCAAGGTATGTGGCTTGGGTGGTCAATTTGTGGGTTAGTAGGATTGAAAATGGGCCCAAGGAATAGGTACACCCGCAGATCTACAGATCGGTCTAACCCAATGAAGCTTAACTCTCGATTTTGAGGTCCCCGCTCAAGTTTTGGTTCCGAAACATCTTTGAATCGAGAAGCAACTGAGTTTCCATATATTATGGGCATGTGCGACTCATCGCCCAATTATATCTCATGATACATGATGATATTCATGAAGAGAGATGTAACGATTAACCATAGCTCGCTCTTTCCTCCCAAGAGTTTCGAAAAGATGAACAAGCACCCCGGTTATGTCAAACGTTGACAGCTGGAGAAGAGTGTTTGTAGTTAGGTATATAGGTCTTTCAAACAACCATAAGTATTTTCTATTCACTTTGATCTACCCGAATAGTGATTGACTCACTTACTCTCACTCCGCCTTGATACCCTTTTCCTTCTTTGTTCCCTTTCTCTTCTTGCTTGTCCTATCCACAATCTTGAGATATCACCCTCAATTGATGAAATCTAGAGAATCCACATTGACCTAGAGTCATAAGAAGAAATATACACGAACAATTTTAAAGAATGATTCTCGAATATAAGGAGAAAGCTCTCCTAACCCCACGATCGTATCCAGGATCACAACGAACAAGATTTCAAAAACGGTTCATACCCATTACCGTTGTACTCTTAATATGCGTCTACATCTTTTCCACAACCAACCGCTTCTCACTAAACAGTCGATATGGATTCTTATCTTTTCATCCTTCGATAGATCTACCACTGCCTCATACTGGTCGATATAGCATACAAGCAACCACATTTCCAAGAGAATCCAGACCTGCCAAAGCAGGACGATTAATGAGGCAGAAGAAAGTGAGAGAGGAATTTATACATGCATGGAACGGATATAAAAAGAATGCATGGATGCATGATGAGGTGATGCCACTTTCAGGTGGTCAAAAAGATACATTTGTGGGTTGGGCTGCGACATTGGTGGATTCCCTGGACACACTTTACATAATGGGACTGAAGGAGGAATTTGAAGAAGCCTTGGAGTCTCTTAAGAACATCGACTTTTCTAAACCCAATGCTGAGCGTGTACCTGTTTTCGAAACTACCATTCGGTATCTCGGTGGGTTGCTGGGGGCTTGGGATATCAGTGGTCATCAATATCCTATTTTGCTTGAGAAAGCAAAACAGCTCGGGGATTTATTGTTCAGGGCGTTTAATACCGAGAGTGGTATCCCTACTCCATATTATTGGTGGGAAAAAGAACTTTCCAAAGGAGACAAAATAGCGGGCGAAAATAGTGTTCTAGTCGCCCAAATCGCAAGTCTGTCACTCGAATTCATTCGTCTGAGTCAAGTCACTGGTGACCAAAAATATGCAAATGCAATACAGAAAATTACGGATCAACTGGAAGCTACTCAGAACACTACAGCACTACCAGGAATGTGGCCATCCCAAGCAAACTGCATGGGCTCTGAGTTGTCATTTGGGAGTCGTTCTTTTACTTTGGGAGCTTTTGCCGGTGCGTCAATCGATGTTTCTCATATCTCATTCCTTCACTAACGTATACAATCAAAGATTCCGCTTTTGAATATCTTCCAAAGACTCATTTACTTCTTCCGAAATCCTCTTCTGCTGATCAATACCTGAAAATGTATCGTACTGCATTATCAACCATAAATAAACACCTAGTTTTCCGTCCCAATCTCCCAGGTGATCCCGATATTCTTTTCACGGGCACAGTGAACATCAATTCCGGTAAACCACTCCTAACCGCTCAGATCCAACATCTTGGTTGTTTCACAGGAGGTATGATAGGTCTTGGCTCCCGGATATCCCAATCCCCATCAGAAATGGAAACCGCCATCAAACTCACCAAAGGTTGCGTTTGGGCATACGAACACACACCTTCGGGAATCATGCCTGAAATCTTCCACGTCAACCCTTGCACCAATACATCTTCCTGTACTTTCTCCGGCTCCAGCTCAGATACCGGATATATCCGCGTCGACGACCCATCATACCAACTCCGCCCTGAAGCCATCGAATCCGTCTTCATCATGTACAGATTAACGGGTGATCGCGCTTGGCAGGAAACGGGCTGGAAAATGTTCAAGGCCATTGTGAAACATACGCATACACCTCTAGCCAATGCGAGAATCAAAAATGTGATGGAGCAAAAACCAGACAAGGAAGATTCGATGGAAAGCTTCTGGTTGGCAGAGACGCTGAAGTATTTCTACTTGTTGTTTAGCGAGCCAGGAGTAGTGAGTTTGGATGAGTGGGTGTTGAATACCGAGGCGCATCCGTTAAGACAGGCGGGTGGGAACACATAGTATTTGATATATGGAAGGGTTGGAGCATAGCGAATCAGATGAAAGTGATTGATTTATGTAGCGATACAAATGATATCATAATAAGAAATCTAATAATTAATTGTGGTATTCGATTTTTGATATCGTACTCGTGGAAATAAATTTGATCACACTATTGCCCCCATTCCTCTCACTTGCAACTAACAACTTCCTATCTATTACTAGAAGCTTATGGAGATAGATTGTAAAAGATGAACAGATATAAATTCAAAAGTTCAATGGAAAAAATACTCTTCTACTTTAGCCTCGAGGTATGGTACTGGAACTGCTGGTTTAAAGATGCCACAATTAAATTTCGAGCCTACCTACCTAGGTAAATAACATAAATATTAAGTGGTAAAACGGTCATGATGTGATATGATATGATATGATATGTATGATAGGATAAACACGATATGAGAGAGTAAACATGGATGGGTTTATAGATAGTATATCTCCTCCATCTCCTCTTTCCTCTCACACAACCATACCAAATCACATATATAAACACAACACAACAACACAACACAACAAAAAAGCAAGAAGTCATCCCAAGAGTCAAGAATCAAGAATAAAAGCCTGTATAATCCGCTATAGAGGACATGGTATCTATAATACAGTACAGTACAGTACCAATTATCATAATTCGGACAAGTCCATCCATTCATTCATCCGTCCATTCTATCTACAAATTCCTCGTGTCCTTCCTGAAGACGCTGAGCACACAGAGCACCGAGAATATCGTCCAAAATTTGATTTGCGTGTAATGATTCATATGCATCCCTCCCCTTTAATTCCGCTAAACATACGTTTTTACAACTGTATGTATGTATTCCCAAAACTCCATTTACGCTGAGAATTGCTGGGTGCAAATCTGATAAGACCAAAAAACCCTGAGGAAAAACTCCATATAATGCTGCCGTAACCTCCATTTCGTGCAAAATGCTCGCCACCCATTTCTCTTTTATTATCTTGATTCACAAAAAACAGAAAAACATAAAAAAACGCCGGTGCTAATGAACTCTTTTTGCGTTCCTTCCTCCCCCCCTTCCATCCTTCCTTCGACTTATGGCTTTTGATAAGCCTCCGCTGGTAAATTTGCCTTGTTGGCTTGGAAAGCAATATAGGCCTGTTCCAAATTCCATCCTGTCTCTGCTAAGCACATGGCCGAATATTGTAAATTCATGCCTGTCTCAGCGGAAAGTTTCTCGGCGCATATCTTTTGTTGTTGCTCCGGCGTGAGTGAAGCATCGATAATAGGAACCTGGGGAACATTTGGAAGTACTGGAACCGGCTGAGGTCCTTGAACTGCAGTCGTCTGAGCCAAAGGACTCCAAGCCCTTAGCGCAAGCATATCGCTAAGAACCCTAATAGGGGGTCCATTAGGCCCTCCGGGTCCGAGTATGAAGTATCGCGAAAAGCTACGGAGAGCTTTGCCTTCAAAATTAGGAATATTCTCCTCAAATTCACCGTGTACGTCGATGAGAAGACCGTCAACCCCAGCGGCACTCTGCCCAGAAGGATCAGGAAGACCTGGAAGGGGTTGACATTCGACAAGATATAGCTCGGGCCGGGTGGCGATCTCGGGGTGAATTGTTTTAGGTAAATCGTTCCAGACGGCTTGAATTGCTTGAGATCCAGTAGATTTTCGAGATAACCTAGTAGATAAATGTGTATATTTGACAAGATTTCGATTGAATTTGTTGTATGCTGCCCAAGGTGGGACAGGCAATGAATGATTGCGATCTCGAACTGCTGACATATTGACAGATAGTGAGAAAGAAGATTCGGCATCGTAGAAATTAGTGAGTAGAGCATTGCGATCGTTATCGTATGCTCCGAAAAATTGTCTTATAAAGTTTTCCCCAACTTGTGCGACATCTCGGAAAGATGGGCTAGCGATTGGAAATGGTGATTTAATAGCCTCAAGATCTGCGTGGACTTGAGCAACACTTCTGACCTGAACACCACTCAACTGTTGAAGTTCTGGGAACCAGCGTACAATATCGGTTGCGTAATCTGGAACCAGGGTTTCTATAGGATTTCCCGACAAGACTAGGTTTTCAAGGTGACGGAATTTCCAGCGCCATAATCTCAGGGATTCCAGATCGGCAAACTGATTTCTGGAAAGATCCAGGTTCTTTAAGTCTGGAAATGTTGAAGCTAAAGAGGTGACGTTTGAAAGATCAACCAATGAGTTGTCGGTCAAAGTGACACTTACTATGGCATCCTTCTTAGCTTGTGGAGTGGTGAATAATTTGTCGCAGATGACCATCAAAACTGGGAAAAGCTTCGAGACAAGAGTGTTATCTTCAAACATTCCCATCTGCTTCAACTGCTCGTCTTGTCCCAAAGCCGAGAGATTTAAAAGCTTAAGGTTGGGATCGTATCGAGCTGCAAGAATTCCTTGGATCTTCTCTCGAGTCAACCGAGCCTCCTCAGACTCTGCCTTCTCCGATGTCTTCGATGGCTCGCTATCTTGTACGCCAATTGTCGATCCAGCAAATGCGAAACCATCCAACTTCATAATAGAGGCTACGTCCTCCGGCGCAACTGAGATAACAACGATGTCACCTTTCTTGTGTGACTATTCGAGGGTTAGCAAAGTATAGATAACCTTGAAGTCGACCGGGATCATGAGGTGGTAAAGCGAAAGTGTCAATTCTCGACTCGTTGTAGTGAACTTGACATGACAAGAGCGAAAAATTACGGCGACAGCGCAGTGGAACTCGTGATCCCGAAATCATGGCGATAAAAACGTACCTTTTTAACTCTTATACTTCTCTTCGATTTGGAGTCCAATGCTGTGGCCTTGCGTTCGAGAAATGATACTAGGGACGAAAGGCCTTGGTCACTATTTGAAGCTGCTTTACTTCCCTTCAATCCTTTGATCCAGAGAGTAACCAATACGTTGGCTTGTTGCGATTGCGATCCCATTCCTCGAAGGATGGCCTGCGGATTTCGTGTGACGTCGAGTCTTCCGCCGCCACGGCCAGTATTTCTTGCACCTCCTCGTCCATGTCCGCGTGGTCCAGTTGGAACAGAGCTTCCGATAGCACCCTTCCCCCCTTTGCGACCGTTTGCGCCTGTCGTAGTATCCATATCTAAGTCTCCATCTTTATCGACTCGAATAGGACCAGCTCGTCGCTTTGTGATACCACCACCACCCACGCGACCACCACCTCGTGTACTTGAAGATGAGTTCCGCGGACCTCTAGGAGGCGCTGATGTTCGGTTCATCATCTCGAAGTCGTTATGATTATAAGAGTCGTATTTGAATTTGCAATGTTGGTTAAATATTAGAAGTCGCAAAGTGTGCAAGAAGATTGTTGCTAATTGTTATGACGTATCTTGAAGATGCGATTTTTTTCTAAAGAGTGGTGGATGTTTCGTAGAAGGGATGAAGATTTATCGCAATCGATTTGATTCAGTAGAAACGACGGTCTAAAGGAATCTCGGTTCTATTGTTTTAAATAATTCTGGTTGAAGTTGATGGTGATATTCAAAGAAAGAAGGTTTGTTGGGATAAAGAGAAGTTGCTAGCAAGAAGAAGATTAAGAAGTTCTTCAATGATGACATAAGCAGGGCTGAAGTCACAAATCGTGGATTTGCTGCCCAGCCTTGATTTAAGGTTCTGCCTACTAGGTACCTGGGAAGGTAATACTGCAAGTGTACAGATGATTCGTGAGTGATGAGTCAGTACCTACTGATATCAACCGTACTGGTCTTATTACTATTTACTCTGAAACAAGTTTCTTCATAGAAAATACTTCTGTAGATATTCAACATTCGTTCAATTCGATACAAGAATGCTTCATTATTTGACCCCTCTATTTATAACTCAGCCTCACCCAAAATTTCATAAAACTACTGATGCTGAAGCTGCCACATGCGGCCGCACATATTATGCCTCAGGCGACAACTATCTACGAAGTAGGTATCTCAATCCAGCAGGTACCCGTAGAACATATTAGGTGGTCATGATTCCGTTATCTGAGAAGAGAAAGGTATCATACTAATAAGTTCATATCAAACATACCCAGTATCATATCGTATTTTTTGCATTCTCTCTCTTTCTATATCTGTGCATTTGACTCAGACAATTCTCCCAGACAATTCTCGAATTGACCTTTCAAAGCTTTGAACCATAATTGTGTCTGTGTTACGCGTAGTTTTCCCTGCATGAACATGGGTTAGATTTGAAAGTGCACACAAGAGGGGCCGGACTAAAACAACCCGACCGAGAGCAATCCATTCAATGGAAAGCTGTCCTCAATTGAAAATGCGATTGATTGACTGAGACTTGAAGGACTGAGAGTTTTCCAAAATTAAAAATAACTTCTTACTTACATATTCTCTCTGAAATCACATTGGATGCTTTTGCCGGTGGCCTTTTTGAAAAAAGAAGCTCTTATATGATCGATCCTTCATTCGTTTTTGCGTTCCTACACTCTAATTGAAAATTATTCGAATCATCTACTTGATTTATGTATTTCTGAAAGATCCTCCAAACTCAATTTCCCACGCCGCAAGGCTACTCCGCCCAACACAACAATAATACAACTTTTTACAACATCCAGCGAAAATGCCTGCGAAATCTAGGTTTACAAGGCTAGATGCCTTTACTAAAACGGTCGATGAAGCAAGAGTGCGCACAACTTCAGGAGGAATTGTAACGATAGCTTCATTGCTAATCGTCTTGTATCTGGCATTTGGAGAATGGGCGGATTACAGGAGGATAACAGTACATCCTGAGCTTGTAGTTGACAAGGGAAGAGGTGTGTTATACTTGAGATTTGTGAGATCCATGAAATGGAAACTAATCATTATTTCTCTCTGCAGGTGAAAAGATGGAAATTCATTTGAACATTACTTTTCCAAAAATTCCTTGCGAACTTCTCACGCTGGACGTAATGGATGTTTCCGGAGAACAGCAAGTTGGTGTTATGCACGGAGTTAAGAAGGTTCGACTGGGTCCCCAAGAAGAAGGAGGTAAAGTCATTGATATCAAAGCCTTGGATCTGTATGTATTTCACCATCGTAACTCCTGAGTCATGACTGATATCATGTAGCCATAATGCCGAAGATTCAGCAACTCATCTTGATCCGAATTACTGCGGTCCATGTTACGGTGCTACCCCTCCTTCAAATGCGCAAAAGCCAGGCTGCTGTAATACATGTGACGAAGTACGAGAAGCATATGCGTCAGTTTCATGGGCTTTTGGCCGAGGAGAAAATGTCGAACAATGTGAGCGTGAACATTATGGCGAACGCTTGGATTCGCAACGCAAAGAAGGATGTCGCATTGAAGGTGGTCTCCGGGTAAACAAGGTCATTGGAAATTTCCACATTGCTCCTGGTCGCAGTTTTACCAACGGAAATATGCATGTTCACGACCTCAACAATTTCTTCGATACACCTGTCCCCGGGGGTCACGTATTTTCTCATCAAATCCATTCTCTTAGATTTGGACCAGAGCTTCCAGAAGAAGTTTTCAAGAAGTTGGGCTCAGATTCTATTATCCCATGGACCAATCATCACTTGAACCCTCTCGACAACACGGAACAAATTACCCACGAGGCTGCTTACAACTTCATGTACTTTGTAAAGGTTGTTTCAACTTCATACCTTCCTCTTGGCTGGGAAACCAACTACAATAGCAGACCACATGACGCAAGCGTGGATATTGGAGCTTATGGACATTCTGAAGACGGAAGTGTTGAAACTCATCAGTACTCTGTTACTAGCCATCGCCGAAGTCTCAATGGTGGTGATGATTCCGCTGAAGGCCACAAGGAAAAGTTACATGCACGTGGTGGAATCCCAGGTGTTTTCTTTTCATATGTAAGTTCTCCATGATATGTTAATCCACTCAGCTACTGATTATACCCAGGATATCTCACCCATGAAGGTCATCAATAAGGAAGAGCGAACCAAGACATTAGCAGGCTTCTTGACAGGTCTCTGTGCAATTGTCGGAGGTACATTAACCGTCGCGGCGGCCGTAGACCGTGGTGTATATGAAGGCGCCACTAGATTAAGAAAGATGCAATCAAAGAATCTGTAGTCGGAGATCTGTGACTATTTTTGCGTTCTTGGGAGCTGGGCATCGGGTATTGGAGTTTAGAGGGATGGGAGAGAGGCTATGTACATTGAATATAGGCAATTACTATCTTTTTTACTTTTTTTTTTTGGAGGCAGCGAATATTAAAATTCTTCCATCATTGTTTGTGAGATTTTGAGGAGATATTATATTGTGGATGCATGTGAAGTTTTATGAATGGCTGGCTTGAATTTTGAAACGTACGGGAGGGGAGGGGAGGTACGGGACGGGACGGGGAAGAAACCCGGTTCTTGGGTGGAGTTTGTGGATGTGTGGTGTATGGATGCGTATGCGTGTATGTGTAGGTATGTATCAGATATTGGAAATGGAAGGGTTTGGGTTGGGGTTGGGTTTGGGTGTGATATTGTTGATGGGTTTCAGGATGGGGAGAGGGGATGGGGGGGGATGAAGTGGGATGAGGTAAGATGGATGGCTTCTGATAGATGCGTATTTGTTTTATTGTTTGTGCGGGTAGGTTTCTATTTGTCTGATAGATAGGTAGGTAGTATCTAAAGGGTAGAGTGGATTGGGATTGGATTGGATTGGATTGGATTGGAGAGAGAGTGTGTATTTAGATATAGATATAGATATAGATATAGATAGATAGATAGATGATAGCAATAACGATTGATTCTGAGATATTACCCAGTGATTTGATTTGATTTGTAATCCTCAATTCTATTGCTATTTTTCTATTTCTTCTTGTTTTTGTTTTCTGCACTCCTCCCCTTCCCCTTCCCCTTCCCCCCCCTTTCGCCCTCTTTTTGTGGAAAGGGGGAAGGGGAGAGGTTTTAATTATAGTCAGCTGAGTTGAGTTAAGTGAGTGGATAGTGAATTGTGTGTATAGTGAGTGTATATTGATAATAGGTAATAGGTAGCAGGTAGCTCTCTGTTTATGTTTATGTTTATGTTTATGTAGTAGGTAGTCAGTCAGGACAGTCAGTCAATCAGTCAGTAGACTTTTAATACGGGGTTCTGGAGTGAGGTGATGTGATATGAAGTATGAGGGTTATGGGTGCGAGATTCTGGGGTTTGAGGTTGAGGTTGGGGAAGTAGGTAGGTAGGTGGAAGAGGATAATGGATAATGGATGATGCATGATGGGCGGGGGATAATGGGAAGGCTGTTAGTTATAACTTTCAATTTGTAGTTTTGTGATATTGTGGTATTGGAGTATTGGAAAGGAGAGCGGTTTGGTATTAATGATATAATATGTTATCTGGTGTTGTGTTATATTTGCACAGGACAGGGATTGTGGGATTGGTGTGAGATGATTGTGATTGGATGGATGGAAGGATGGGCCCTGAATCTGGGGAAATGGATGGTTGATGGATGATGGATGATGGATGATGGGTTGATAGGTTATACTGTGTGTATATATAGGTATCTACTAGGTATATGTATATGTAGTAGAGAAGAAAACAGACGGATGTACCTAGTAATAGATTAATGTAATGTAATGTATATCTATAATTTTATACATAGAAATTGGGGAAGTGCGAGAAGGAGGTATGAGATTCGGAGTGAGATGAGATGGGATGAGATGGGATTGATGATATAATGGGGATGATTTATGGGAGTATGTGTGTGATATATATGAATAGGGATGGAAATGGGATTGGGGATGTTGTGATAGGATAAGAGATATGGTGTCGTATCTGAAGTGTGGTGAAGAATTAGATGGGTGTTTCTATGGATATCTGGTTTATAGTCGATGATATCGTATTTGAAGTTTTGGCATGGATGGAGTATTGAACTACCTAGGTAGTAAGATCTGACATATCGTTTTACAATGGTCCATGGAATAAGTTATGTTATACCGCCTTCGTTAGCTCGGATCAATTGGTATGGGCAGAATAATTCTATTGGTTTGAAGTCGGTGATTGTATTTGAAGTTCTGGATGGATATCGCATCGTATCGTATCGTATTTACAGCTCCAGAGTCTAGACACATATCATATCGTATCTGAAGCTCTAGTGAAGAATTAGATGGGTGGCTAATGGACGTTACAAGTATACCAAAGTAATGAAATCAGAAAACTCTGGTATGAATACGAGATATGTACGATATGGTGCCAGAGAAAAAAAACTGCAGCTCGCTAGATAAATACTCCGGTACAGATACGATACGATATATTATTGTGTGTGGTATGCACCTAGGCACGTGCTAGGTAGGTAGGTATAGAAACTGCACATCAAAAAGCTTTTAACCCCTATGCTATGGCGTTTTTCTACCATTGTTCCTAGTGAGCATTAGTCATCCTTGTGAATCTCCTCGTGAGCTTCCTCGTGAGTATTGATTCCCCAGTCGTGACCCCCTTATTATGATCATGATTAAATCAGTTTCTTCAGACCTCTATAGCTCTTCCCTGCGTGTGTACAGTGTACTATGTATGTGGCGGAGATGGTACTCAGTAGATACTAGATAGCTAGGTAGGTAGTCGTAGTTTCAACTCCACATGTTAGAAATTTAAGGTGATTCGATATTGAATTGAGTAGATGATTGGATCATGGACCTCCAGCTAGGGGAAATGTGACGAATGGGAACGACGGAATGAGATGTCTGATGGGGGGGGAGAGAGTGATGATTTGTTTTATTATTAGCATCATCTCCTTCTAGTTCACAGTTCCCTAGGTTTTAAAGTAACAGCGGGTAGATGAAGTGGATCGATTTAATATAAAGACCTAGATGGGAGGGAGGTTATAACTTATATGTGAACTTTCTGTTCCTGGCATCGCTTTCTTTTTTTTCTTCTTTTCCTTTTTCTTTTTCTTTTCGTCCTTCTCGTTCTCGTGATATCCTTTAATTTTTCCTTCTCATCGTGACTGTGTGATTATTTGATTATTATGACCACCTACATACATCAACGCCAGTAAAAGTCGAGGAAAGGAGAGAGATTCCCGTTTGTTGCTATATGGGAAATTTCTTTCTCTTTCCCTTGGCTTGGCTTTCTAGTATCTTACTCGACCTACCTGACCTGACCTGACCTGACCTGACCTTCCTTACCTTGCCTTGCATTTTATCCGTATTCCCTCCACCCTTCTTGAATCTTCTACCCTTCGACTCGTACCTTTCACTCTTTACCGTCACACACGTTCATCCACCCATCCACCCATACATCCATACATCCATACATCCATACATCCATACATCCATACATCCATACATCCATACATATCTTTTGTTCTTTTATGATCTGCCAAGCGTTGCTATGAATGGCCTGGCCAATACCTTCTTCTACTTCTTTTCATTCCATCTACTCTTCTAGCCATAGTAAGAACATATCTTACCCTCACGGCGACTAATCATCGTGATACGAGAAAGATTCGTTTGATCATTGGACCCTCTTCTCTCTTTTCTCTTCTATCTTCTTTTCCTCAATTCGCCATTAACTTTGATTTTTATGTTGTTATTTGCATCTTCCACATATCATCAAAGTCTTCTTCATCAAGGGGCAACTCCACAATACAATATCCCTTAAAGGCCAGCAATCTATTTGGTCAATTCTTTCGTGCATATCGGGGATCACAACAGATTGAGGGGGGATAATAGGGAAACCCCAAAGAAAGAAAAAAAAAGAAGAAAAAAAAAAGAGGAAATTACCAACGGCAAGAGGATTCTACAAATGATGCTTGTTCGAAACTGCAGCGAGAAAGAATTATTACATACATTATTATCGTATCTATTCTAATCATTCATTCTGCAACATCTCTCTCTCTCTCTCTTTCTCTCTCTCTCTCTCGTTGTTGAATACTATCGCCAAAAGTTTATCAATAATAATAAAAGACAACAAGATCCCCATTCATTCATTCAGTCAATCAATCAATCAATCAATCAATCAATCAATCAATCCAACCTCCAGCCTCCAATCTCCAATCTCAGATCTCAGATCTCAAATTTGCTCATTCGAAATACATTCATTTTAACTTGCGTTACGTCCAAATCATAAACGCTAATTCACTCCTTCATTTTACTGGTACGATTCAATTCAATTCAATTCAATTCAATTCGGTTCACTTCAATACCTACATACCCATTCAATACAATACCATTTGTCATTTCTGAACTTTTTCTTAACGACTTCGCTCTTTCGACTTTCAACTTTCGACTTTCAACTTTCGACTTTCGACTCTCAAACATTGGATTCTTTGGAACTTCCAAAACTTATCGTACACGGCCCGTCACCATCTCCTTACATTATCGCATATATTCGAATCCACATCTACCAGCTCCAGACCCAACATTTTACGAGAACTTTGACTGCGCCTCCTCCTCATTCACTAACATCTCTCAAACGTTTGATGTTCCCTTGATCACCTCTACTGCAGCCACAACGTCTTCGCTACTGTGAATCAACAATACAATACCAACAAAGGATCGCACATTGATTACAAAATACAACACAAGATTTCTGGAAATTATCTACAAACTCATGGGAAGGATAGAACAATTTGGACATAGGAAGTCATCCACCAACCGGCGATATGGCTAGCAGACCCAATTTCATTGACCTCCGGTCACAATCGTATGGGGCAATGGGTAGTAGCAGTAATGGGTTACCATCCCCGTCACTGCGCTCATTACCTTCTCCCCGTTTACACGTAGCTGGAGATATTCCACCCGAACTTTCACCCTTGGATGCATTCGCGGCGCAAAGTCGACTCTTGGCCAGACAGTTGAACGAAAGTACGAATGGAGGAAAGCGCATAAGTCGTCTGCCACCACTGACAATCGCGAACTCTCTCGGCCAATCTCGACTCGGAAGTTTACGATCTGCCTCTGCCGAAAGACTTGCAGATTCTCCTCTGGCCCAATTGTCTCCTACAGAATCACCTGCTTCTGCTGGCCCGGGACAACAATTAACAGAGGTCGAGGCACCCATGTTTAGGCCAATTTCGGTGCATCCTGAGGTGGGAAAGATTCCAGATACTCCAGCATTCGATGTAATTCCAGAGAAGGAAGAAGGATTTCGAGGCAGAAGACCGCCCCCAAGTCCGACTCCGAAGGAACCACAGAGCATGTTTGGAGCTAGGAGGGATCTTTCGCCAGCGCCCATGGATCAAGATCCTCGTCAACTTCAACACAGACCTGGAAGGTCACCATCTGATGCCCCGTATCGGGGACGTTTGTCTCCGCAGCCATCTCGTTCGCCTTCAGCTCCACATCAGGGGCGTAACAATCTTAGACCAGAGCGTTCTCCTTCTGCTCCCCAAAATGGGCCTGGAAGATCACCTAGACCGGGTCGTTCACCATCTGGCCCTCACAATGATCGAGCACTTAGGCCTGAACGTTCGCCCTCTGCTCCTCAGCAACGTATGGGTAGGCCAGGTCGATCTCCTTCAGACGGTCCATATAGAGGGCCACGTTCACCCAGACCCGGCCGATCTCCCTCCGATGCCCCATCTCGACCTAGCCAAGAATCGATGCGCCAGCGAGCACTTAGAGGCCCCGACGGCTCGTTAGCTGTAGGCGGTTATGGTCCAAGAGCTTTGGCACCACCACGAGCACCATTCGCGCAAAGAGCTCCTAGTTCCAGATCTATGTCAATGGAGAGCTCAGATGATGACCACTCACTATCCCACGACTCTCCTCAACGCAAACTATCTTCAACAAGTGCCATGTCGAGTACACCAAACTCACCTTCTTTCAACTCCTCAGTACCACGATCTCCATCTGTGAGCTCCGACTATTCTGTAGACCATACACACCTACCCAGACCTGCATTCAACTTCTCTCGGCCAATTAGTAGATCTAGTAATCACCCAATGGAAGACAAACCAACAATACCTTCCCGACAGGCATCTTCTGACAGCCAGCCCTCATTTATTCTTACGGACGATACTGCTCATACTCCTGTGAGTATGCATAGTGAAGGATTTCCGGATCACAACCTTCTTAGTGAGGGAGCTGCACCATCTTATGTATACTCGACGTTTAATTTACCTAGAGGCAAGATGTTACAAAGAAATTCGGCAATTTTTCAAGAAGGTCAACCACAAGCTCAATTCGTCTTTGAGCAACAACCCCCTGCATTCCTGGGCAATAATCAACCGATTGAAGGTGGACCTCCGCCATCACCTCCATCTCGACCATCGACTTCTTCCAGACCGGATATCTCACAGTTACGTCCTTCCCTAGAGCAAGGCTCGGAACCCACAACATTGGCCGAGAGAGGAAGAAGTTTAACAGATCCTAGTCATCTTCCATCACCATTCGACGCACCCCCTACCTTACATAAAGATAAAGCGCACAAGGACAACCGCGCACCATCAATTGCCTCTTCAAATACTACAATAAAAGCTCGATCGCAACATTCACTGGCTCCATCGGCTGAAATGTCTGGAGAAGAACATGTTGCGAAAGCTATCGAGTATCATGAAGCTGGTTCTCTTACCAAATCGACCTATCATCTACGTCTTGCAGCCAGGCAGAATCACCCTACGGGTATGCTTCTCTATGCACTCGCTTGTAGACATGGTTGGGGTATGCGACCTAATCAGAGAGAAGGTGTAGCTTGGTTGAGAAAAGCTGCGGATTCGGCTAGCCTTGAGGTTGCTGATGATGAGGATACGGCAAAGGATGGAAAAGCCGTCGATGTTTTGGAAAGGAAAACTAGAAAGGCCCAATTTGCGCTGAGTATTTATGAATTGGGAGTCAGTCATATGAATGGTTGGGGTATTGAACAGGACAAAGTCCTCGCTTTGAGATGCTTTGAGATTGCTGGATGTGAGTTTTATCCCGGTTTTGAGGTGGTGCAAGGAGAATTTGAGACAAGGTACTAATATTTTGAATAGCTTGGGGTGATGGCGATGCTTTAGCTGAGGCGGGATTTTGTTACGCGCAGGGAGTGGGGTGTAAAAAGGACCTTAAGAAGAGTGCCAAATTTTATCGGGCAGCGGAAAGTAAGGGGATTAGTATGATTGGGAATAGTTGGTATGTTTCTTCTCCTCCACATCTAAAATGCGATATCTGCGGGTGCAAGCACAAAGATATTGGACTTAAAGTTGATCAAATATTGAACATGTCTAACGCAAAACAGGATCTACAAATCCAAATACAATGATGATGGAAAGGACGATGTCAGTGGTTCGCCAAATGGAAAAAAGGGTGGAAAGGAGGGTCATAAGAGACATATTTTCGGGAGGACTAAGTGAGATTCATGGAAAGATATGAAGTGCTAGTGGAGCTTGGTATGGATACTGTTGATATTTAGGGAAAGGCTTCCATGGAGGCAAGATAAATATTTGAGGGGTTTTCTTTGAGTTTTTTTTTTTCTTCTTTCTTCTTCTTCTTCTTCTTCTTCTTCTTCATCTTCTTCATCTTCTTTTAAGCATTTCTTGTGTCTGTCTTTTTTTCTGCTTCTTCACGGCGGAGAAAAGTGAAAATACCTAGGGAAAAGGGGACTGTTGGTACATTAATGATTCTGCTTTACTCGTTCGTGTTTCGTTTCATGTAAGGCGTTTGTTGCACATACCACTTCTAGTAGTCTGATTCATTATATGGGCGGGCTAGGCGTTCAGGTTAGGTTTGGGATTCCTCTCAATGGATGGTTTGAAAGGAGGAAAATTTGAAAATAGGAGGGGGCTGGAGGGATCGCTGGATAGAGTGGATGGGGTGAAGGGGGGTCGGTGGAGTGGGTGTAGTGGGTGTAGTGTAGTTTAGTGTAGTCCAGATGTATGGATCTTGTGTGTGTTCTGTGTACTGTGTACCATTTATATATCGTATATATGTATGTATATACATATGTGTCGAACGTTAGCGTGAGGCTGATTTCATTGAATATTACTTCTTCAGACTTGTTGTTAATAGATTACCTAATATTTTCAAGAATTTCTTATTGAATTCAAATTTCGCTTTTGTTTTATCATTCGAATTATTAGATAGTAGTCGATGTCGTGTACATTCTGCTGTGTACTTTTCCCTCGGTATGCTTTCCCCCACCCCGAAACACCATATAAAAGCACCGATGTTGACGATGTTGACAATGTTTTTATATCGAAGCCGCATACGGTATATCTACCGACGTCTCCTGTAGATCCTACTCTATTGCTTTTGCTTCCGAAGGCTCATATTGTTCAGCTCAAAATCCGAGTGTCTGGCGTGGGTGGAGTTCCTCGCGAAATCAAGGATACCTTTTTTTTTTTCGGAAATGATGAATTTTGGGGTCTGGGAGAGGAGAGGAGAGGAGAGGAGGGGAAGATCTGGATTGGGTTGGGGGAAGGACTTCGCAGCTTTCCACGCCAACTCACTTCAAATTCCCACTAGATTTCAATCTAATGTTTCGAATGCTTCCTAATCCGAGCAATAGTTTCGGAACAGATTCGTTTGAAGTCATTGAGATCCGAAATTCTGTATATTTCAGGTTCTTTTTTAACCAAACTCAATATAATAGGAATAATCTCTAGATATTGTATAGGTAGATCCTCATTTGTAGCATCCGGATAGCGATTCAGGAAATCTATCACCTCAAACGATCGAGCCAATAGCTTCTCGTGATAACATATCATTCCGGATAGCAGACAAAGCGTAGGAGTCATGGGAGCATGTATAGTTCCTGGCATCATGAGTATAGCATCATTCGGTTGCAGCTCATATACCATGATCTTTACATCTGACGGCGGCTGCCATCCTGCTCCTGACCGACCAAAGTCTTCCCAAATAGCCTTCTGCCTTTCCGGGCTCAGATGTCCAATTTCTGCAATTGACCACAATTTGTAATCCCCTGGATTGCCTTGCATCAAAAAAATACTTATGTAACCCATTCTTTCCATATGTCATGCCGATATTGAGCCCGGCGAAGCGTGGATCGTAAAGTTGAGATCGCATTCAATGTCCGCATGGTATTCCATCACATTGCTCCCCCGTCTCTTAAGATCTGCTAGATCGATAACTTCAGAGAGAAAGCCCATGCGAGACTGGATCTTTGATGGTAATCGAATTACGTCATGAATTGGAGTCGACAAATTCGGCATATTTATGAGTTCTGCTGCTTCATCGACTATACTTTTCTGATAGAGCTGTTTTACAATCTCCCATTATAGTGGCTTCGTTATTAGATGTCCTTCGGGGTCTGTAACTTGGACATCGATCTTGATCTCTTTCTGATCTGTCGTAGTCAGAACTGAAAGTCTTTACCGGAAGTTTTCGCGATTTGGGAATTCATATAAACTAAAACCCCTCAGAACGATTGTTCTCAAGGAGTTTATATCATTGTTGTTCAACCATACAGCAAAAGTATCAGGATTCAAAAAAAGGGCTACTTCATCTTGTTTGTTCGATGTAGAACCTCTTATAATTGTACCTCAATCCAATATATCAAGGCCAACTTTCGCTATTCGTGTTTGATATGTATCCAACTCTATTATTCGACTCTCAAATCTTCTGCGTAAACATTTGATCGCATCGTCTGATAATTGTGGGGCATTGAGGAACTTTTTGGGGGCTTTTTGGATGAGGCGAGTATATCATTGTTTTCGATTAATTTCCAATCTTTTCTCTTTACTCTGTTTTGCTCCAGATTTTCGTTTGTATATTTTGACAGCTTGTCTCTGTTTATATCTTTTAATCTTTATATCTAGCTCTTACTTTTGCCTTTCCAATACTTCGAGTTCATTATCTTTTTAATAGACTACTTGATTTCCTAGCGACATTTTGTGTTGATAATATAAGAAGCCTGTGATGAGATTTGATTGTCTTGGAATAGTAAGTAGTGCTTTCACACTTCACACTTTATAATCTTCCACGTCAACATTGATATCCGTTACACCGTCCATCACCTGATCGATGTAACCCCAAGATTTCGATCACCGTTGTGGAGATATAATCGTCGCCATTGTCGCGAGGGATTCTATAATACACATATGAACAGCACTTGGAAATATTACATCTACAACTCAAAATTCAACCGCTGTAACTGATGAGAAGATCGCGGCACGAAGAGGGGTTTGGTATCTTCGTCAACGCTGTACATGATTCTACAATACAGGTGCATAGGCACACTATATGTAGACAAAGACGATTTTATGACTCATTAAATATTGTCTTCTAGATAAGCAAATGGTCTTATACTTATATCTACAAATGAGCTGATCGTACTTATTGGAATGAGATCCGTTGTGTTGGAATGTATACCGTTAAACGACTCGGTTAACCCTGTTATACTACTACTTGAAATTCTTCATTTCGCTGATCTTTTTATCAAGTTGTACTTTGATTCTAAATTCTAAAAAAGCAGTTGGTACATCTAATTAAGCGAGGATGATAATAACAATACAAGCTTTGCATACAATAAGAACAAAGATATTCTGTTCCAAATTGGTCACAGTCTTTTCACTCAAATGCAAGACGTATTAAAGATATAGATTATATTTCCACGCCATCCCATATGTAACAATTACAACTACAGAGCCAATGAAGGCTTAGTATCATTTATTCGGTTATTTTTCGTCTAGGAATATTAAAAAGATACAAAATCTTATTAGATGTCTTCCTGAAAAGGATTTGGCAGATTGCTGTAAGGAGGAGCCTGAGATCTGCGAACCATACGAGCTGGAATCCCATCAAACAAAGAGAAAGACAATCAATAATCACACAACACACCCTTTCGAATATATAAATGTTTACATCATCAACATTCACCCAACAGATTTCGATAATTACAAATATGTGATATTATTTACAGGCGAAGACATTCGTAAGCGCACAATATTTACACACGAGGAAAAGGAGGTGCAAAGAAGGCAGTTCGACTTATGGACAAACGAATGAAAACACAACATGGTGTTACAAACCTGGCATGAAGGTTGAGATTCACTGTGTCAGAGTACTACGGTTTGTGCAAAGCTGCCATGGAGGCATCATGGATTAGTCAGTTCTTAGGGCAGCTGGCTGATATAGGCTACAACTATCATGGATCCAGGAAGATTAAGATCATTGGCGAGAATCAAGGCAGTTTAGTACTCGCAGAGAACTCTGCCTTAGTATATATGGATTGTGAAGTCATGCAAAGATTTTGGGCGTTCTTTGTTAGATTTGAGGGCAAGAATTGAATTGCATTTATTAATCCACTTTCAAATATGTATGTTCTTTCTGCTACTTTCTCGACTGCAAACCTACCGGTATCTAGGCTAGCTCGAGGCTGGGTAGGGAGTTTCGGGAGCTTAGGCTTGGTTCTGGATGGATTTGTTGCACATCTCATCTCACCGATTGGGATTAGATTGCCGAGCCAGTTTGACGTCATTTCAAGGAACCGAATTTGGAAATACATGTGTGTAGATCTCTACCACTAGATTGTTGTGATGTTGTGACTCTTCGTTCTTTATAAAATCCATGATACATCAGAATTTATTACGGGGTTTGATGCCCAATGGAGATGTTATTTTGCAGTTCCAAAAGAATTATTGCGTCTATCGACTCATTCTTAATTCGACTAGTTACACATCCGAAAGGTTTCAGCCACACATAATCAACCTCAGAAGTTTGATTCAATGTTACTGGAAGCAATATCTAGTACTCTGATAGAATATTTCGAGCCAATGATTGGAAAGGCATTGTTATTAACATAGCTGTATTTTCGCTTTACACCAGAAGTCCTGGAAGTACTAGAGGAAGTACATCTAAATACAAGATGTGTAACGTACAAACACTTGAAATATTATGATGAAGAGTATAAGGTGCCCAAAATATAGCTAGTCTAAATATCATCAAGGGCCTGGAGTATATGCTCGATCAGTACAAACGAGGAGATGGTACTTATATAGAATCAGAATCCTAATAAAGCGACGAGGACAAAATAAAAGAACACGAGGGGATCCCACACCCCTGAGGTATGTATATGTATCGAGAGCGAGAAGACAGGATGCTCAAATCTAGTACTAGAATCAGAATAAAACACAGACAAGCTTGTAGAGAACTTCTTCTCCAATTATCATGCAATACCATCGGATATATTATCCAATCTGAAGCTGGAGACAGATAAATCCCGAAGGTGACATCCATTTCGTTATCAACAATCTTGCATCAACGCTTGTCTTGTCGTATTGATAAAGAGACTCCTTGACGTACATTCCGTCCTTTACCCAGATATTAGAGCAAACCAATAGATCTGAAAGTTGACATGTATCTTGCCATCAGTGAAAGGTTCATGCAGGATACAGTTTCTTTACATATACCCAATTTTTGGAGGGCTGTTAATAAATGTTTCTTATAGGTCGATAATAAGAGGGGACTTGCATAATATACGCAGCTTTGTTTACTACGGTTTGATGAGTACCTAGCGAGCCTAGGTAGGTAGTTTGATAAGATACAGTACCTCCCTAGCGTGCTTGTCGGCTAAAGGCTCAGCCTCATGGATGGCTCGAGAGTTTTGAAGGGTCTAGATCAACCTTTACCTTCCAAATAAAGAACTTGAATATTTCATCAGGATCACTTACACTTATTACTATTACCATTACCATCACCAGTATTCCAAAAACACCACTGCCTCATCGTCACCCTCTGTTTCTAGATTATACATTCTAGACCAGTGCTTTCCTCATTCCTGTATCAAAAGGATGATCCGAAAAAATCTTTGGAGTTCATCCATCTCGGGTGCACTCTTCAACAAATCAGTCATCAGTTGTAGACCACTTTTCAATGGTTTCCACAATACACAAAGACGATCCAATCTTAAACATGTTGGTACCTCTCTATGATTCTCCAATGAAAATCTTTGATACTCACTTAGCACAAACCCCTCGAATTCTATATTCAGCAAAGATCAACTTTGCTGTATAATCACACAAGTTGTACTTCGCTAACAATAGTTGTAGGATCAAACAGATGTAAACTATCATCTCCTAGGAAGCATTCCTCTCGGCCACGAAGACCTCGGACTATTTGGAAAGGGTCGTTTTGAATCGATCAACCCAAAGGTCAAGGAACAAATAGATATGATGGAATTGGTTGAGCACAGAGATACCATCACACACGAGAAGATAATCACAAACAATCCCATCCTTTACGAGAAAAAGAACCTCACATTCGAAGAAAAAATAAACAGCATGAAAGCAGATATTGAGAAGTCAAAAAGAGACTCAGAAGAGTCAAAAAGAGACTCACAAGAGTCAAAAAGAAACTCAGAAGAGTTGAGAAGAGACTTGAATCTCTGTCTTCTGAAGACAGAGAGATTGGAAACAGAGAAGGCGTCAAGATATGAGGGAGAGACAATCAATATGAGAAAGAAACTGTGGAAGATGGCGTGTATCATGGAGAGCACCAGGCAGAAGATATCTGTGCCATCGTGGATGGAAAACATCAGAAAGAGACGAAATCAATCGGCACATCTAACTGATTTAGCAACAGTGATGAAGCTAGCAGATACATATCCCGACTATTTTGACATCCTTCTCGATACGATATATGGAGCGCCAAAAAGCGAAATCAAACTGCTGATTGGCGCGGACAAGACTGGCGAGAATCAAGTTTATAGGATCTTGAATGACCGTGGTTCGGCTTTCCACAACCAATATGCCAATACTTGTATAGAGCCTTTCAATTTTTGGTTATCAGCAGTACGCGGTCTTCAAAATATACAATCAGCTACAGCGGACAAATCATCTTCTGATCACGAAAGCTGCGTTCAAAAACACAAAGCGGAGGTCCAGAAATTAATTCGAGAATGGGATGCAGCTTTTGACGTGGATAAGTTGAAGTGGGATACCAACACTGAGAAATGTAGAGAGCTGATTTACTCGGACTACAGAGATAGAGATCTTCTTCCACGTATGTGGAAAAGTTTTGGTGTCCAGGAGAAACAGTAGAGTTTTATGAATTTGAGGGGATGAAGTAGAAGAACTAGAAGAAAGGGAGTGATGGGCTCGGAGCAAAATTGAGAGGTAAATGTCTCTACGATGATATGAAATACAAATAATGAATATGGAGTATGGGAAGTTAGAGTGGAGTTAAATACAGATACCCATTTTGGTTTATTACAGTTAGTGCTCTTGATGGATAAGAAGAGATAAGAAGAAGTATATCAAGGTCTGGTTTTAGATAGATATCAAACAATTCCACTCAGTACTTCTTAATGTTGCTGTGAACTAATACTATCAAACTAGTAGAAATGTGTATCTTAATCATCAAAAGTGATTTATCAGATCCTACGAATGGACAACTCTTTCTTATCAAACTTCTATCTACTTAATTATTCATCTATCTATTCATCTATCTATTCATCTATTCATTCATCTCTTCATTCATTTTTCTGACCATTTGTTGTTGGTTTTGAGAGGCGAGAGGCCATAGGCGGGATGTGAGAAGTGAGAAGTAAGACGTGAGAAGCGAGAGGGAATATGATAGAATAGAATAGATTATCTATCATGATCGAAGGGTAGATACCTACGTAAGTAGGTAGGTATGAGATTGGCGAGGTGAGGTAGTAATTTAGTAATCTAAATAAGGATGGGTATCTATACTACTAGAAAGATAACCATTCAAACAATATCCTTTTCGAAATCGATCAGCTTCAATTTCCTCGCATCCTTGAAATGATACTGCGCAACTTTGCTTCTGACCAAGAATCTCGCCGCTGCACTATCTCTCTCGAGCGTGACATATCCATCCGAGCCATTCTCATCGGCTTCTAATAATCCGTTCAACAGCTGTTCGGCCAATTCACGCATTTCAGCTGCGGCGGCACGTGTTTCGTCCCATTCTTCTTCTTCTTCCTCGTCGTCATCTTGGTCGAGAGGAGGTTTGGGACCCCAGATTTCATCGATGCGACGCTGGCGTTTATCCATGTTCGGGTTTTCCTTTGGCTTTTTGGGTTTTCCCTGCGTGCTAAAACCGGCGATGAGGGTTTGTGGAGTGATGGAGAGCATTTCCCCTACGATGGGGCCGCCGAGTTCTTCGGCGGCGAGCATGGATGCGAGGTATGCATCAATGAAGGAATTGAATGCGCGGATTAGATTGCCGGTTTCGGTGTCGTAGTGTGTTTTGCCTGTTTGGAAGGAGGATTGCAACTCGGAAAAGATTTGGGAGGGGGATTTCTGCGTTTGTTGCGTGAGTTGGGTTGTGAGGGCGGAAATGCGCGATTGGAGCGCGGACTGGATGGAGAGGACATCTTGGTGGTCGGATTTTTCCTTTTGGAGGAGCATGGTGGTGGTGGAGAGGTCATGTGAGCTGGTGGTTATGCATTCTTGGGTTTCTTGGATGCAGGATGTGGTGGTGCGGTGGGCGAGGAGAGCGGGAAGGACGGATTTGGGAGGTGGGAGGTAGGGGGATGTGGTGGAGAGGGTATCGTAGGCGTGTTTCAGAGCACGGAGTTGGTGGAGGTGGGTTTTGGGGTCTGGTGATGGGCCGGAAGATATGTGGATTGAGGTTTTTGCTCGGAGCTAAGGTGGATGATTAGCTGGAGATTTTTAGAAACTCGATATGGTAGGGAGTGGAAACTCACCTTTGCAAGTGCGGCTTCTTGCTCCTTGACTCGATCTTGAAGATCTTGGAGAGTT
Source organism: Botrytis byssoidea (assembly GCF_014898295.1). Lineage (NCBI taxonomy): Eukaryota > Fungi > Ascomycota > Leotiomycetes > Helotiales > Sclerotiniaceae > Botrytis > Botrytis byssoidea. The sequence goes on along the minus strand of NW_024065861.1, from coordinate 570,350 downwards.
TGGTCGAGACGCGTTGTATATGCAGCGGAGATTCGAGGAGGGTCTTGATCGATATCCATGGTAAATGGAGTGGGTAAAGGGTGGTGAGTTTGAATCTTGACAAGTTATTGACCTTGTCTTAATTGGTCATTTGAACTATCTCATTCAATTCTCGATCGACAGCAACTTGAGACAAGGAGCAGAGATTGAAATGTAGCGTGTTTCGATTTGACAGCCAAAAAACACGTGCATTGCTTTGATTTTATATGTGCACGGATATATTAAGACGTGACAAGCAGACCAGTTTCTATTTTGAAGAAAAGGAGCGGGCCGAAAAGGGTAATTGAATTATGTCAAAGATGCAGGAGTGAAGTATTACTTGGTTAATAGATTGAAGTCTTGACTCGTAAACCAGCTGAATATCAAATTGTATTGTTTCTTGCAATTTTATGAATGAGGTGAAGTTACTGCCGCATTACTATAAATTCTGCTACGTATGAAGTTGATGTAAGGTTGATTGATATACATACCTGGGTAGAGGTAGGTAACCTTGGAACCTTGAAAATATCAAAATTGAACCTCAGGCATAAATACATAAATACATATTTTTTTGTGCAAGCATTCATTCATACCTACCTACCTAAGGTACCCACGTGAGACCTCCTCACCAAAAAGGCCTCAGACCAAGCAGCACAACTTTTTTACGCTAGTGGAGCTTCCCTCGCATCAGATCTACCGCCCCAGTACCGCGTAAGGTTCTTTCTTGCTTGCTACTTTCTTTTGAATTATCTACCTAGGTATTTTAAAGACATCATCTTCTCCTTCCCCTTCCTTTTCTTCATTGAAATATCATCCTCTTCATCATCAGAACGACTTCTTCAATTAAGTCGCTCAAGCTATCTACGTAAACCACCATCCTCGGGAAATAAAGATCTACGCGATTTTCAACCTCTTCGAATTTCACCTCCATCTACTCTTTGTCGCTTCTCCATCTCCATCACCATTTCCGTCTCCTGCAACTTCCGATCAACACGCAGCAAACTAAACAATCATCGGAATTGAAAACTGGGAACGCAAACCAGTACTTTAAAAAAAAAAGCATTAAGACAACGATAACTTGGAATCGTTGGTGGAAAAGCTTAAGGTTTGAGGATAGGTCCCTAATACTGCTTTTTTCTTCCCCAAAAATAAGAGGATTCTTCAAAATCAGTTATCTTCACCTCCAAAGCCCTCACATCCATCACAATCACAGAAACTACTCGCCCTCCTTCCAACTTCCAAGAAAATCCCTTTCCAGAGTTTGCAGATCTATTACAAGTTGTTGTTTTACACCACATCTGCTTCCTCCCCTATCGACACATCTTCTCTTATTCGCAGTCCCCGTCAAAGCACACGCTCCATTCCCTGCTTCCTCCGACCCCAACACCAGCACGTTTTCCTTCGAAGACTCTTCTGGTGTACATAAAACAGCGATCAATCCAAATAGTCATTTGACTTATCTTCCAATCCCGTTCCGATCACTATTCAACTCAAAGTGAAACAAATACAAGAGAAGAGATTAACCAAATAGCAAACGAAAATGTCGGCCTCACCTACAACAGCTCCTACACAATCCACAAAACGTCCTCTCGAGGACCCATCATCCCCTTCTGCACCAAGCGATCAACCAGATGCCAAGCGTCCTGCTTTAGATAAGATTGTAAAGGGTGAAGATGATTCAGAAAAGAAACCATCTGTCATTGAAACTGAGCTCCCAGTCCTCACCAATCCAAATGGAGATGCGAAACCTGATGAAGCCAATGGAATAAAAGAAGAAGTAAAGGATGCTCAGGGAGATACCGAGGTCGTTGACGCTCCTACTACTGAAGCAACACAACCAATCCAAACAACGGTTCCTACTAAAACCGAAGGCACTTCCTCTGGAAATGCTCTCCCACACGACGAAAGTGGATGGATACACGTTCGATCCGTTATTACAAGTGCCGAAGCTGCTACCGTCATTGGCAAGGGAGGGGAAAATGTTTCCTTGGTCCGAAAGCTTTCTGGTGCAAAATGTACAGTCAGCGATTATCAAAAGGGAGCAGTGGAAAGAATTTTGACTGTCAGTGGTGTTGTTGATGCAGTAGCTAAGGTACGTTTGCCCGTTTTGACATTTGGAGAAATATGACTAATTATTTGTAGGCATTTGGTTTGATAATTCGAACATTGAACAATGAACCTCTCGAAGCTCCTTCGGACTCAACCTCGAAGACATACCCTCTTCGCCTTCTTATTCCACATATTTTGATTGGTTCTATAATTGGTAAAGGTGGTGTTCGGATCAAAGAGATCCAAGAAGCTTCAGGGGCTCGTTTGAATGCTTCCGATTCGTACCTTCCACTTTCAACCGAGAGATCACTTGTTGTTCTTGGCGTCGCAGATGCCGTCCACATTGCAACCTATTATGTGGGAAGCACATTGTTTGAACAATTGACAGAGAGATTTGGCGGTCCCGCTGCATCTGCCTATGCATCAAGAAGCGGTGGACCTGCAGGTGTGGTCCCAGGTGGTATGCAGGTTGTTCCATATGTTCCACAACCAGCTGGTGGAAACTATGGTCACCCTGACAACCATCGTCGTTCTGACCGTGGATCTCACCATACTCCTGGAAACAGCTATGCCCAACCATACGGTCAAGGGCAAGCACCTCACCAACAGCCAGCTGCTGCTGCACATTACGGTGGACACGCTTCTCCAGCCGTTGGCGGGTATGGTGGAGTGGGTCCACAACAACCACAAGCTGGCCACGCTGTTCCTCAACCACATGGTGCTACTGGCCCACAAGGTCAACCTATGCCAGGTGCTATCCCGGGTCAACCCTTAACACAACAAATCTTCATTCCAAATGATATGGTTGGAGCTATAATTGGTAAAGGTGGTGCCAAGATTAATGAAATCAGACAACTCAGTGGTAGTGTCATTAAGATCAATGAGCCTCAAGATAATTCAAATGAGAGACTGGTTACAATTACAGGAACAGCAGAGTGTAATCAGATGGCTTTGTAAGTTTCCTCTTTTTTCAACCTTATTTTCATATTACTAATACATGAATAGATACATGCTCTACTCAAGGCTAGAGAGTGAACGTCACAGAGCTTCAAGCTAAATTTAAATTGATATATGGAAAGGTTTAGATATGGGCAAGGGAAAGGAATTCCTTTGGCAATATGTGTTATTAACAATCAGAAATGAATCTTTTTATGGATGTTAGTGGCCTGGTTGGCGGAATGGTGGCTTGCTTGCTTTTTCATGGCGTATATTTCCCTTAGGAGTGAAAAGATCTCTCTAGGCAATTGATAAAAGAAAGTTAATGACGGGAGAATGAGATCCTGATTGATTGATTGATGGGAATCTGACCCGCGATTGGTATGGGAAATCAAGTGCATGGAAACGAGAATGATGGGAGAGATGCTAATAGGGAAAATTGGTATGCAAGGAAAATCACGATGCATGATGCATGATAGGCTAAGGTGATATGAATTGTGAAAAATTGTTATTTTATGATTTGAGGTTCTTTTGATTGTATTTGTGGGATTGGAGACGCATTTGAAATTGAGGTGAGGTCAGGTGAGATGGAATGATGATGATTTATACATAGCTGGGGATGGATTTGTGATTTGGTGATGTTTGGATTACTAATTGTGTGCTGTGCTGTGTTGTATTTAGTTTAGTGAACTCGTGTGTGATATTTTGCCGTATGCAATAGCATCCATCGACTTGATGATTTGACAATAAGATGTTGATTTGTGGGAGCTACTGTGAAGCTTTAGGAGATAGTGAGTGAGTTTGGAAATCAAAGTTTAGGAGTTTATGTGATCTGAGCTGCTGGCTGACATCATAAGTGCCGTGTTCGTGTTGGGTGGGGTAAGCAAGTACCTAGGTAGGTACCTAGGCTAGGTAAGGGAAGACTTCAAATACCTATGTTAGTTGGTGGTTCGTCTCTCACTATAGCTATTTATCATTTGTTATCTATCGTATAACTCCTGGTATAGATATATTGAGTACAAAATTCTGTCCTTATTCCTGATTTCTATTTCGGGTTCGATTTCGATTCCGATACTTTGTCTTCACTTGGATTACCTGGACGACTTGGACGACCTGGGATATACATACAGACGAGTACGAGAGGGTTTGTGGATAAACGTGTTGGGGATATAGCAGGTTCAATTGTAGATACGTAAGTTAGGGAATAAGGAAGTAGTGTCGAAATGGCTATGCGGTCGGTGGTTAGTGGGCCTGAGTTTGATGGGCCGGTCACGGAAATGGTGAGGATTGGGTTGAGAGGGGAGATAGGGGGAGGGGATTTGGAAGGGGAGGGGGAGGGAGAAGCGGAAGAGGCGGAAGAGGCGGCGAGGATTTGTAAGTGTCTTTTCTTTTGCTTGGGGTGGGGGTTGGAGTTGGGGATGGTATTGGGGATGAAATACCTGCACAGCTGGTTGTGGATGGGGGTGGATCTAAGTATGAGAGATGAGTGATCACGAGTGTGTTGAATCCGGTTTGGAATGAGAGGAATAGGGATAAAGATAGGAGGGGAAACAATTGAGTCTGCGGGCTTTCTTGGATTCACACTTTTCACAGTTTGAATTCGGCTTGATGGAACGGATAGATGGATGAAGGGGCGAATGGAAGGACGGACGGATGGAGTTCAAAGAACAAGACTAATCAGATATAATCAATATAGGGCGTGAAACTCTAGATACAATTGCGGCCCAAAAAGGATGTACAAATTCTTACTATGGCGGTACATTGGAGGATGATGGAGTGTTGATTTGGTGTATTGGTTTGACTCCCCCTATTATTGATTCTTTTACTGATTTTAACTGTGTTGGGAATTTTCCTTTCACTTGCTGTTTGCTCTTCATTTTCTGCATATCTATCCCTTCCACTCGAATTTCCCATAATCTTCGTACACACGTCCAAATCTATATACATATATCTATACTAACCCCCAATCCAAAGACTGGACATCCCTCGCTCCCCACAAAGCCTTTATGGATTCGCCAGCCTACCCCGCCTTTTTAGAAAATCTGCAGCCGATTATGGGAAGTGTGGAAATCATACACGCAAGTAAATTGGATGTCGTGGACGCTATTGCAAAAGGAAGTGCGGGGCAGAAGGGGGGTGTCATGGAAGTCGCTACGTTTTTTAATGTGGAGGATGTTTTTCTTGAGGTATGTGGTGTTTTTTGTTACATGTAACATTTGTTGTCTCCATCCAAATCTAAATCCAATTTTCGACAAATTGAAAGAAGAGCGAGGATGAGAGAATGAGAGAATGAGAAGTAGATCAAGTAGAGGACTAAGAAAAGCAAACAGGGAGTAGAAAACTTCAAAACAGCAATCCGCAAACTTCACTCAGAAAAAAAAATTGCAGGATTTCTTGGCGTGATAGATTCGGGAGAGGTAATTGAGAAGATCGCTAAGAATAAAGAGGCGATGGAGGAAGAAAAGGGGAGAGCTTTGATTATAATGTTAGGGTGGGAGAGTAAGGAGGCTCATATGGTGGGTATTCATTTGTTGCTTTATTGTTTCCTTTCCTGGTCTTGGAAAATTGAGGCCGATTTTGATACACCGGTGGGAGTCTATAGATGGGGAGGGAGATGGAAGAATTTTGGGGCTAATGTGAGATTTGAAACTTAGGCATTTAGAGAGACGAAGGAATTTGCGGACAGTATAGGGTTTTTGAGAAAGGGGACGAGTGGGGCTGACATGGTGAGTTTGTTTGCATTGTTCTTCTTTTTTGCTTCTGGTCTTCTGGAGACGATAAGATGGGATGGGATGGGATTGTGAGAAGAGGAATATGAGAAAAGTATTGCAGAGTCGAGAGAGGAGATGGCTGACTTATATATATCAGTTCCATGTAGCATTTAAAAATGCATGAGTATGTGATGCGGATGAACACATTTCTCTGCATAATAATGCAGTTCATACAATTCAACACATCCTCCCATATTCAATATCCATATTCAATATCACTCACTCAATCTTCCACTCTGGAAATCTCAAAGTCGAATATGAGTTATTGGGTAAGGGAAGGAGGATGAGTTTTGAAGAAGCTACATTGTACATTCGCATAGCCACCAGGGACAGGGTTTCAAATAGGAGAAAAACGAAGATCACCCCATCAATAAAATTTCAAACAGAGGTAGGTATACAATTAAACATATTACACTCAAGCTTGATATACTTGAGAAAATTACTTCCCCTCCAATATCATTAATTCATATCCGTATTTATATTCGTACCCATTCATCCAACCCAGAACCCCCTAGACCGAGCAACCCCAAACCAGCCTCATGCAATCCAATCCAACCAATTGATCATTTGCTTCTCAAAACATAGCTATATCATGATATCATTCGTACATATAGCAATCATTCAGCTCATCTCAAACTTTCACTTTTGTCATCCAATGCAATGTACAACGCCGCCAGCCATGCATGTGAATAAATCATTTAGCATGCGAAACGATTTCCGCATAAACATCATCCGGAATTTTCTTGATGATAGTAAGTGTAACTTCTTTAATGGTATCCGCTTGTAAAGGAGGGAAAGATCTGAGAATCTTTGTAGGACTTTGATTTTTGTTAGTTGAATTCATGTCTAGTAGAAGCAAAACCCAGAACTTACCTAGGAGAACTCATTATTGAATGCCTGAGAATAACAAGTTGTGCCACAATACAAAGAATATTGAGGTGAGCACCATAAGCAAATAAGAAATCCCAAAGACGAAGTACCTCGGGTAATGGAGGGGTACATGCGCATAGAGTGAGTACTGAAGGGAAAGCATAAATTTCTGCACTCATACCCTTTCCAATCAGATACAGACTCAATTTTGGATCAACAATAGCTAGAACTTTATCCACTAATGCGAGTCCTTTATGAACACCATCCATAGCACCTCTCACATAACCAGGAACTTCGGTTGTTATGAAGCGATGAAAAGCAGCAAATGCTTCAGATTCGCTACGAGCAGCATAGAGAAAGGGTGCAGCGAGTACATTCATGCCTTGAACATATGTACCCGGTTCCCCAGCCCCGACATCAGAACCTTCCGTTGTTAAAGTCAGAGCACGAGCTCTAGATCTCATACTGGGTGATGATGGGCCTCGTTCCGGAGAACCTTGAATAGCCGCCTCCATAATCTGCCTATTCTGTATATTTCGGTATTCTGCTCGCGCCTCTTTCGCATCGTGTAATCTCCATGCTACTGCATTTAAAAGTCGGATTAAGCTTGCTTCACTGACTCGACGTCGAAAAAGAGGATCGGTGGCTAGAGTTCGAAAGGTATCATTTCGAATTTTGGAATATGCGGGAGATGCACCGCGATGGATCAGAGAGAGATATGCGTCGGTTTCAAGAGTAGGTGCATTGAGTAATATGAGCCAGATGTAGATGCGCAAAGAGGACTATTGACAAATAAGTATCTATTAGCAGAAGTGGTAGAGTAGAGGGAGGAATTGACAAACCATTCCATCGCTATCACTCTTAACCCCTTGATCCAATATCTTCAATCTCATACTCTCCAAACTTCCAATTATATCTCCATCGGGGGGGCCCTCTCTAAGTAGACGGTCTAACGACATACTTTCTGTCGCGGTAAGTTTTCTGTTTGATGTAGGGCGCCTCATCGAAGAAGTTGGGACTGGGACTATATTCGTGACATCACTATTGGATCTTGCTCTGGAATGAGTTGTAGTTGAAGATTGTGTGGCATCTTTTGGCACGGGCGGAATAATCTTTTGCAAAGCTTGCTTATGTTGCTGTGAGATCAGGGATGGTTGATTGAATGATGAACCTAGAGTGTGCGCGGACTGTAATCTTCTTAAAGCTCGGCGGGGAGATGCTGGCGGATTGAGGACAGAATGATTAGGAGGGGCCAGCGTAGGAAATTGAAATGCGTCTTTGGTGGGGGATGAAGATGCCATTTTGCTATCGCATTATTTGTTGAATTGGGATTTAAGGATACGGATGGAGTGATAGTAATAAATAAATTCGATTATTTGTTCTTGAGATCCAAAATGGTGAATATGATTATGTGAATACAATCAATCGCATGAAGTACCTAGGTATGGTATCGTTCTATTTTCTATTGTACTGTCTGTTATCAGATTATCAAATTGAGTTGTTGTCATGTCAGCAGAAGTCTGAGCGAAGTTTGAAATGTGAAGGATGAAGAATGAAGTGAAGGGTGAAGGGTGAATGAAGTGTGAAGTGTGGTTCAAGTGAAGCCGTGGCTGGTAAACCGCGAATTTTCGTGATAACACAGGTACACAGGTACATAACTTACGACAACCATAAAAAAGCTACCTACCTAATGTACAAACCTGCAACGATATTGTCAACACTTTGTTCAGATGTTGATTGAAGTAGAATGACAATGATATCCTTCTCAACGTCTTTCTGCTTAAACTTCAAGCCAACAACATGTCGACAAGGGATGGAGGACCGCGCAAGGCCGCATGCAAATACTAGCACGTGATCATATCATGTGATATTCAATCAATTCTCCACTTCGACGCGAGTCCTCAAATCTTGGAAATCTGGAGGCAAGAAGAAGGAGCTTGATCGGATTTTGAAATCTTTCTCGACAATAATCTCTCATCGACGCAGTGAATACTTTTTTATCAGCTCCAAACGCTTCAAACGCTCCATGCGCAGTCCCTATTGTCAGGACTAACTCATATTGTATTTCCCAAGACATTTGGCTGACGGGAGGTTCCTTCATCCTCATCTCCGCGGGTTCTTGTTGGTAAGGGAAAGAAAGATACTATCTCCAGTCTGGTGGTCTCAATCTTCAATAATCAAAATACAATTTTGCACTCCATCCCATTTACAACATAGATCTCAGCTCAGAAACATTAGCTTTTAAGCCTCCAAGCCTTTCAAGCCTCCAAAATCTTGAAATTATTATGATGTCTCGGAGCTTTTCAAGCCTCTTTTCATTCTTATCGCATCTTATCGGATTGCGATCTTCATCCCTCCCATTGCATCATGAAGCAAAACGGTCATTGGGTGGAGATTTCCCAATGGATAATCCGCGTGCTGCAACTTGCATGAACAAGGTTTGAGCTACCCTTGCGTGGCCATAGCCGAATCTACTGCTTGAAAGGGACAGCTTTGTGAAATTATCAAAAATCCTGAAGAGCTGATCTTTTTCTATTCCCTATACTATACAATAGCCTCACAAGGAAATCAATGAGAAACGCCATATCAATGGGTCATTTGTTCATTTGTTCATTTGTTCATTCAATCTACCCCTTTTCTCTTTATTCCTTGCCGCCAATGATTGGATAATGTATGCAATAGAGTTTTCAGCTGTTCGAATTTCCAAGATTCCAGATATAAAGAAAGCTTTTTTTTAATGTTTTCCTTTGTCTTCTTTTGGTCCCTGGAGATCTATCTCCTTCATCTTCGCTTGACACTAATTTATAATTTCGAAAAACTAGATCAATTTTAGCGAATTGCGTGCTCGGCAAATACGTCGACATGTTGAAAATATTCCCACCTCGCCCACTTCATCCACTACAAGTCCATTTATTTTGTTCCGGATTCACAAAGAGCTGTCCCCATTTCCCTTGGTCTCCCTTGGTTCCTTGCTCTGCTTGGGGTTTTGAACGGAAGATCTAGGCGGAAACTCTGTGTTCAACCAAATTAGGATCGGGGTAAAGAAAGCATAATTATGGTAACAATGGTAATGATGATGACATATCCACTAAAATGTGGTACATGTAACACTAGATCAACTTTGCCATGAAATAGACTGACAGGACAGTACCAAGTATACTACCGAGACTGCCTATGAAAAGAAAAGAATTTTATAGTAGAGAAGAACTCCGCTCTGAGAAGAAATAGGTAAAGAGATGGCTAGAGAAATGGCCAGAGTGTATTTCTAATCCCCCTGATAAATGACTTCCCCATATTATTCGTACACCGAATAAGTGTGGTTACGTTTACACCCAAATCAATTTAAGACATTTGATTGTGAATTGAGGTTCGAACGTATACCCTTGGTCCCTTGGAGATTGAAGGGCTTTTTCTAGAGTTCAGAGTACCTACAGTACCTCTTTTCGAATCTTGAATCTTGAGTCTCGATACATCTCAAAGTTGTATGTAGGATACTCCCTACCCTGTTGTATCAAGAAAGAGTAGCCATCCGCGACTGCCATCTCCACGTCCCCATAACCAGAAAATCGAATTCTAGAAATTTAGAGAATACCAATTAAAATACATACCAAACCCATTCTTAATAATTATTATTGGAGTATTACCATAAGTAGATACTCTCACCATTTTTAGATATACATCCATCAAACCACTTTATATTGTACCCTTGTCAACTAATGTCATCTCTCCAGCACGATCCCGTCACCACGAATATCCTCTTCCATTTCGAGACAAATCTCCCGCAAGTCTTTCTAGCTTCACAGTAGTACAATATTAAAACCCCCAAATTCGAAGAATTTGCAAGCCCGTTATACTTGGCTTGACGTCTACTACCAAAGTATTTCAATTCAAAAGGCTCCAAATTCCGGATCAGCCTAAGGTTACACACAGGGATTCACTTATTTACCTGGTCGTTTCCTTTGCTCTTCTCTCTTCCATCTTATTCATCCACGAGCACGCAATACATTGGTGGCGCACCCCCAAATTTCAAAGAGGTCAATTGCTGAATGCCACTCTTGGATCACGTCTTACCTTTTCAAGTCTTTCGAGAACAAAAGCCTCTTTTTTACAATTAGAAGCTGCACTATCTATTCCAGCTCTCGACCTGCATTTGAATAGTTCCGATGTCAGACAGTTTTACTTTTTATTAAATCACATTTTTCTTCAATTGTCAGATACAAAATCATCTGATATCGACCCGGCTTTCTGGGAGCAGATACGGCTATATCAGCCCTGCATCCGCTCATAAAGTTACAGATTCTTGGATAACCATCTGGGAGTAACTTGCAGATCGCCTTGTCATATCTGTCAGGTCAGATCTACTGACACCCACCCTTTGCGGAATAGCCTTTTTTGTCCACTTAATCTTCCGCTATCTCAGGTTTCACAGCCAAGTTGCTTTTTACCACAATGGCTGCTACCAAAGTTGGCCATGGACTGGCTAAGGTCCTCGGTATCAAACTCAACTATCGCGATGAACTCAACAATCAGGAGATTTTACGAGGAGAGTCAGTCTTTTCCATTCAAACAGCCGATACATTCGTAGAGGAAGAACCTCGAAGTTTAGAATGGATCCAGGATACCCTTCCAAACCGACACGATCTCGCCGCTTATGGCCGCTCGCTATTTCCATTTTTAAGTTGGATTGGATGCTATAATTTGCAATGGTTATTTGGAGATTTGGTAGCTGGTGAGTAGTACCGAGTACTTTCCAATGGGTCTGATTGTTAACGTTGATCAGGTATTACTATCGGTGCTGTCGTCGTACCTCAGGGTATGGCTTATGCTACCCTCGCTGAGCTCGAACCTCAATTTGGTCTTTACTCATCTTTCATGGGAGTTCTTGTTTACTGGTTTTTCGCTACGTCAAAGGATATCACTATCGGACCTGTTGCTGTCATGTCGACTCTCGTTGGTCAAATCTTGGTGAAAGCTGCTGTCACTCACCCTGACGTTCCTGGCCATGTCATTGCATCTTGTTTGGCTGTAATTGCTGGTTGCATCATTGCTTTTATCGGACTTATTCGATGCGGTTGGATTGTTGATTTGATTTCCCTTACTTCAATTTCGGCATTCATGACTGGCTCCGCTATCAACATTGCTGTTGGACAAGTTCCAACGTTGATGGGTATCACAGGCTTCAGCTCTAGAGCTTCAACCTATAAGGTTGTGATCAACACATTGAAGGGTCTTCCCAATACAAAACTTGATGCAGCCATCGGCTTGACAGCCCTTTTCCTGTTATATGCGCTTAGAGCTGTAAGTTGTGAACCTCTGCTAACACCTTGATCATTACTAATTATCATTTTTAGGCTTGTAATTATGGAGCTAAGAAGTTCCCAAACCACAAAAGAACATTTTTCTTCGCCGCAACTCTTCGAACCGTATTTGTTATTTTGTTATACACATTGGTTAGTTGGCTTGTAAACATGCATCATCGCAAAAAGCCACTCTTCAAAATTCTCGGTAAAGTTCCACGAGGATTTCAAAATGCTGCCGTGCCAGAAGTCAACTCTTCGATCATCAACGTCTTTGTAGGGGATTTACCAGCCACTGTCATCGTTCTCCTTATCGAGCACATCGCAATTTCGAAATCTTTCGGACGTGTCAACAACTATGTTATCAACCCATCTCAGGAGATGGTAGCTATTGGTGTCACCAACATCTTTGGCGCTTTTCTTGGTGGTTATCCAGTTACTGGTTCTTTCTCTCGTACAGCTATCAAATCGAAGGCTGGTGTCAGAACTCCATTCGCTGGTGTCATAACCGCTGTCATCGTTCTTCTTGCTATCTACGCACTTACGGCAGTCTTCTTTTACATTCCAAGTGCAGCTTTGTCTGCAGTCATTATTCACGCTGTCGGAGATCTCATCACACCCCCAAATACTGTCTATCAATTCTGGCGTGTATCCCCTCTCGAGGTTCCGATTTTCTTCGCAGGTGTCATTGTTACCGTTTTTACCACTATTGAAGATGGTATCTACGTAACCATTTGCGTTTCATTCGCCGTTCTCATTTTCCGAATTATTAAGGCTAGAGGACGCTTTCTTGGTAAAGTCAAGGTTACTTCGATCGGGGGTGAAATTGCCGAATATAGATCAGCACCTTTGGTCGACAATGGCACTTTCCCAAAATCTGATGCCACTCAATTCGAAGATTCTGGATCTCGAACAGTCTTCCTTCCTTTTGACCACGGTGATGGAACTAATCCAGAAGTTGATGTTCAAACACCTTATCCTGGCATCTTCATATATCGATTCTCAGAAGGATTTAACTATCCAAACGCCAATCACTATCTCGACCACCTTACCAATACAATCTTCGCAACAACCCGTCGAACCAACCCTAACCATTACGCTCGTCCTGGTGATCGCCCATGGAATGACCCCGGTCCACGCCGCGGTAAAGCTCCTGAAGATCATAGCGACCGCCCTACCCTCAAAGCTATCATCCTCGACTTCAGCTCCGTTAACAATGTCGATATAACCTCCATCCAACAACTCATCGATGTCCGCAATCAACTGGATACTTATGCATCCCCTTCAGTCGTAGACTGGCATTTCACCTCTATCAATAACCGCTGGACCAAGCGTGCTCTCGTTGCCGCTGGATTCGGATACCCAACTCCCGAGGAAGAAGGATCACACCGTTGGAAGCCGATTTTCTCGGTTGCGGAAATGGGAGGTCAAGATAGTGCGGCAGCAGCAGCAGAAGCTGAAACCAACGAAAAAGAAATCAAGGAACAGCGAACGCGCGAACGGGATCTGAGAAATGGAAATCAAATTAGAGGTGATAGTGAGAGTGGAAGTGGTAGTGATTTGAAAGCTGTGTCGAAAAACGTCACGAGGTCGAGAACGGCTGTCGTTACCGGTCTCAATAGACCATTATTCCACGTCGACCTTACGAGTGCGTTCCAGAGCGCAGTGGCAAATGTCAAAGCGAGAGAGGCGTTTGAGGAAAGAGGAGGTAGGGATACTGGGGTTGTGGCTTAAATATTGGGGATTTTTGACGTTTTTGTTTTTGGATTGGTTACTTTTTTGGTCGTTTTGATACCACGAGTGCTTGGATATGATGATAAAATTATGGGGTTAGCAGGATGTTGGATGACTGGTCAGGCCTTTCCTATATGAAGTAATGGTCACGTACCGGATTCGGATTCACGTCCTTGAATAATATATAAAGATTTATTTCTGTGGAAAATTTCTCGTTATTGTTTGATTTGCAACACAAAATCGTGATCTTGAAGGCTTGCCCGCCGTTGTCGACCTGTGTCGCTTATGCAGGCTACACCGCGAATTCTATCATCCCGTTGAGCCAAAGGCACTAAGACAGCTCGAGCATAGATAGAGATTCACTGTGCTAGATTTGTGTGCTTTAAAACTCTGCATGCCAATGCCAACTTGTAGCGCGAAACATAAAAGGGCTGAGCTTGCTTGTCCATCAGTCCAATAGCAAGTATCAATCCCCTTTTATCGAAAAAAGCAGTTCCAACCGCTCTCAACATGTGCCGCAGCCCAATGATCCAAAGTCCTTAGATAAGATAGGACGAATCCTTCCTAACATTAATATAATTCCAACATGTTGGTAGATCATATCATGATGGCGATAAAGCAAGGCGAAGGAACTTTAAACTTGTCATCCACAAAGTTCTCTCAAGACTTGATATTGAAATCGTCTCACCATCAAACTCTCAATGAACAGTCCTAATCATGAGGACTACCACCTATCTAGCTCTAGTGACTACAGGAATATTGATCACCGTGTATCTATACAAGAAACTCTCTGAATATCTTACCATTACAGACCTCGAACGCAAAAATGGCTGCATGCAGCCAAGGATATATCCACACAAGGATCCGCTTCTCGGCCTCGATTTGTTCTTCAAGATGGGCGCAGCGATGAAAACTGGAAAAGTGCTCCAGACAAACCGAGAGCTATACGCCACGTATGGGAAAACCTTCCAGAGCAACTCCTGGGGAACACCGGTTATTCACACCTGCGAATCCGAAAACATCAAAACGGTCCTCGCGCTTTCGTTTGGGAGTTTCGGAAAGGTGAAGGTTAAGCCGGAGAAAGGGGGTGGATCGCTGGAGGCTCAGGGAATCTTTACCGCGGATGGGAAGATATGGCAACGCTCGCGTTCGCTCGTAAGACCCACGTTTGCGAGGACTGAGATTTCTAATTTTGCCGCTCTGGAGAAACACGTCGCGCGGTTTTTGGATCTTCTTCCGCGTGATGACTCGACGGTTGATTTGCAACCGCTTACGAAGAATTTGGTATGGTGCATATTTCCTTGTTATTGTTCGTTTTGTCATGGTCGGCTTACCATTATCTGCTTGGTTTGACTGACTATTTCCAAGTTTCTGGATGTCTCCACCGAATTCCTGTTCGGTGAATCGGTAGAATCTCAATCCCCAAATGCCCCCTTCGATGCTCGAGAATTCCTCAATGCATTCGATATGACCATGCGTGGTCTCGGCGCACAAATGATGCTCGGCAAGCTGAAATTCATTCGCGGTCGAGATATCGAGTGGAAAAAGGCTTTCGGGAAAGTGCATGCCTATATTGACAAACACGTCTCTCGGGTTCTGGAGAGTCAGAAGAGTGCAGAGAATACGGAAGAGGAAAATGAGAGTACCGCTCAAAAACATTATGTACTCTTGAACGAAATGGCAAAGGAGACACAAGATCCGGTGGATTTACGCTATCAACTTTTCCATGTATTTATTCCCGCTCACGATGCGACGGGGATAGCTGTTAGCGATATCTTTCTTCATCTGGCTCGTGATGCGCATCGATGGGATAAACTGCGGAGAGAAGTACTCGCTGCGACGACCGGACAGGCGCTGAGCTTCGAAATTCTTAAGTCAATGAAGAACTTACGATACGTGTTTAATGAAAGTATGTATATTTGTTTCTTGCTTGGTGTCGTTCAAAGATTCCCAGATTCTTGCTATTTTCTAGCAACGTAAGATCCAGTCTAATCAATCATCTTCACCAGGTCTCCGTCTTCACCCCACCGCAGGATTTCTACGACGAGTGTGCCACAAAGACACCGTTTTACCACTTGGCGGTGGCCCTGACGGTAAGGCCCCCTTCCTGATCAGAAAGAGTAGTAATATTACATGTGATATCCACGCATTACATCGCGACAAAAGCTACTGGGGCAACGATGTCGATAATTTTCGTCCCGAGAGATGGGAGACCTTGCAACCAACTTGGGAATACCTTCCATTTTCAGGGGGGCCGCGCATTTGCCCTGCTCAGCAGATGGTTTTTATTGACTCGGCATATATTATTGTGAGAGTAATGCAGAAGTCCTCGAAAATGGAAAGTCGGGATTCGAGACCTTGGACGGAACAGTTTAGGATGGCGGTGGAGAATGGGAATGGGGTGAGAATTAAATTGGTGCAGGATGAATTGGATGTTTAGAGAAAGTTCTGAGTACATTTTGCACGTGATTGAATTGTACTAGAGCAAGATGTATCCTACTCAGATTTTACTTCGTCTGATTCCTCTTAAAGTACTCGGTAGAGTCAACAGATCAGCATATTTCAATTATGGACGAAAGAAAGTCATGTTGTGTAGAACGCTTCCGATAATAATATGTTTGTTAGAGGTATGTATAGAGAGCTTGTTTTCATTTTCTCCTTCATCTTCCAGTGCGTCAATAAGATCTTCCCATTGATCGCCTGGTCTGCCAATTTCCGAACCAAATTCCTGGCCAAAAAAATCCACAATAATAATATAACAGGCTCCATCCGCGACCTGAAGACTTTTCAGTGTACTTTTTAAGTATGGAGTAATACGTAGACTGCACTTACAGAAGACAAAGGAGATGTAGGTGGAAACTATTACGGAAACGCCACGTTAATTAGTACTGAGGTATGAGAGACTATAGATAGTAGTGAAAGAATCCGAGATACGTGATACCAGGCTTGATTCGTCAGAACAGGAACACTAAGAAGGCAAATCTTCAATTGAAATCACATTAGCTAGGTATTATACCGCCTGAACCTACTAAATTTTCACCAACTACCGTCCATTCTATCCATCCCATTCGTCCAGTTCACCCCGTCAAAACCAGACCAAATCAATTCCTTACTCCTCCTTATCCCTTATTCAGCATCAATGACCCTCACCTCCCTCGCGACCACATTGCAAAGCTCAACCCTGATCCCCGCCCCTAGAAGTACATGTATCCACATTCTTTGCGTATCGCTTAGTCTATCATTCTCGCTTTTGACTTCTACGAAGAGTACTTCTTGTTTTCTTCTCCTTTTGATGGTGTCTTGTGGCTCATTTTTGGACTCATTCTCCACTTGCGGCTCTTTCTTTTCCTCCCCAACATTTTCAGGGTCTTCGATCTTGATATCTTGCTCTTCTTCTAGTTCCTTTTTCACCGGCTCTTGTTGCGTTGACTCATCCTCCACTCCATCATCCCATAAAAACAAATCCGGTACTCCACCCCCTCTTACCCGATACTCCTCCGCCATAACCCTCATCACCTTCCCCAACCCACTCCCA
Organism: Botrytis byssoidea; assembly: GCF_014898295.1. Classification (NCBI taxonomy): domain Eukaryota; kingdom Fungi; phylum Ascomycota; class Leotiomycetes; order Helotiales; family Sclerotiniaceae; genus Botrytis; species Botrytis byssoidea. The sequence goes on along the minus strand of NW_024065861.1, from coordinate 553,140 downwards.
AAAGCCTCCACGATCCCCTCCAAGTCCTGCCTCTCGAACTCCCACTTCAAACCCACTACACACGTCTTTCTCTCCCCTTCCCTCTCCCAAACCCTCCTTATGATATCTGCTGCCATTCCATTCTCAATCTCCACAATTCGATGATTGATTTCCGACGCTCGAGCTTCATAGAATGACTCGGTGTGTAGGTCTAGAGGGCAAGTTTGGTATTCTGTCTGAAATACATTGGGGATGTAAAGAAATAGGATGTCGAAAAAGAGGTATGCGAATAAAGTGCGTAGAATGCCACCTTCAGAGTGATAGCCGCGAAACCCGAGGCTGCGATAGTAACTTAGAGTTAATTGTTCAACGGAACATTCGGATGCGTTTGATAGTGATTCATATTCATCTAACCAAATGGTTTTGGTACTGCGTTGTCTCTCTTCAAATCCATTGGGTGCGCTAGATTTACGTCGGAGAGTTGTAGGTGTGAGATACGACTTTTTGATCTGAATTCCTTGAATAGTTGTTTCGATGGGTTTAGAGAGAAGAACATGCTCAAAATCGTGCTTTTCTCTCTTAGGGATCTTGAGTGTCTTCTCGAGTTTACGGATACGTTTCTGTAAGTCGTAGTGGTAGATAGTATGACAATGTCGATCTTGAAGACCTTGCTCACATGTTTTGAGCGAAATGCGTTTCCAATGACGTTTTTGCTGTTCTGGATTCTTGATTCCTGGGGTTGGGAGGAGAGTATACATATAGTGTTCTTCTAGAAGAGCTTTGCGTTGATACCACGCACCCCTTCGTGCTGAATGAAAAAGCTTTTGAGAAAGGAGTTCAATGAGTAAAGCGTATTCCTTCTCGTGGGACTTGAATCGTCCGAGTACGTAGAGGGCTTTATGCACAATGCGTGTATAGACCCATGCTGGAGAAAATCGACGAAGGTAGCCACCCTCTCCACTTTCATATATGGAGTCTTCTTTGCGTTGTTCTTCTGCCAGGAGAATTTTCCAACGGGGATATATGGCTTCGAAAGTTTCAAGAACTCGGTCTAGGTCGGACTTGCGTGGATGTCCATCGAGAATGTTGTCGACGCGGTACTGCGTTCGAATTGAGGCTTCAAATTCGAGGAGGGTGGAGCGGGTGGGAAAGATGTTGGTTGATCGTGAGACAATATAGGAGGGGAAATTACGGCGGGATATTCTGGCAAGAATGATGGTGGTTAGAGATTTATCGGTCCATTCAGTTGATCTGTAGAAGACGAGATGGACTCGTTCGAATAAGTTTAAAGCTGGTAGTGAAAGTCGTATACAAGGTCCTGTGATAGCCATGATCTTTCTGAGAAAATGAACATCTCTGTTCATATGATCAAGACTGTCATCTTCTTCCTCGGGAATCGATCCATCTGGAGTCGTAGGGTTTGATTTAGAAGCACTGTCGGCTCTTTTCAACCCAACATAACCGAGTCCAGCCTGCCTTTGACTTGTTTCGCGAAGTGCTTTTAGTATATCAGCTTTATTTTTTCCTTGAACCTTGAGTTCTTTTGCTAAGCTCTTTAGTTCATCAAGGTTCAATAGGGATAATGCCTCATCTAAGGTTTTGATCTGATCTTCTGACGAATCAGCAAAAGTCAACGAGTCTCCAAGGACAGTTCCTTCGGGAGGTCCCAACTCTGCTGGATTGACTTGAATTGTTGCGGTTGATACTGGTAATACTCGGGTAGATTGCAGAACTTTCGAAGCTGCAGAAACATCCGTCAAATCTCCATGATAACCCAAACGGTTTATACGATGCCATGCTGAAGTTTTTCGTAAGAAAAGACGTACATACCTATGTTCGTTAGCTCTCAAAAGTTATAATTTAGAGATAATAATCGGGCCTTACAAATATTGAGCTTCATATTCCAATTCTCTCCATTCCTTGAAAACTTCCATTTCCTTCTCATCGAATAGATGCCCTTCATCCTCTAACACAGTTTCCAGTGCAAGATTGAAAGCATCACTATAAATACTACTTTTACCCCTCTCCCAAGTCCTCCCAGCCAACCTCACTTTGAGATCATCTGGAAGATTTTCATTTTCGGCACGCATTGCTTCATATTCAGCAATTGCATTCTTACTAATAACAACTGGTGGCAACGCACTCTCCAATTCCGTCACTCTGGGAGCCACAATCTGATCTGCTTCATCTTCCGCTTCATCTTCCGAATCAGGAATTTCCGTACTTCTGAATTGAATTGGACTTCGGATTCGTGGGGATAAAGGTAATGATTCATCTTCATCCGAAGGACACCGAGAACTAAGATCATCACCATCTATACTCTCCGCAGTTTTCAAACGCTTTGAAGGTGGCAACAATTTATCTTTAAAGTCTTGCGGTATCTTACGTTGAGTTTTTCGATGTAGCATAACGTTGCGATTAGTGTTCTTAATTTCTTCGAGTGCCATTATACCGAACGTTTTGTATACAGAAGTACTTCATCCATCCCATATAATTTTATGGCAAGAACGTATCTTACATCCGCGTCTTCAAGCGCGTCAACCATTCCAATATACGCCTGAGCACGTTACCAGCTACGGTACGTCATTCACCGCTTTGGCAGAAAGCAATTCTCCTCTACCCAATTACACAATCCAATCATAGCGACATAAACCTATACCCAAACCTTCATAAATCCACACCTAACTCCACATCCAGCATGTCGCAACCCGAAACGCCATCATCCGAAATCAACCCTCATAGCACACCCAGCATCAGTTCAGCCGCGCATACCTATCAACTCGCGATGCAAACACAATCGTCCTCAACACCTCCCTCATCCACATCCTCCGGCGTCCTCCAAATGCCGGGCGCAACACGCGATGTGGTTATGGAAGATGCGCCTCTTCATAGACCTGCAGTATGCCTTATACTTCCCCCAGACCCTTATCCTCCACCCATCCCTCCATTTTCTCCTTCCTCCCATGCTTCAGATTCAATTGGACGTTTCCTCTCGCGACTGTCTTCTGCCCTAGAATTCTCTATACTTACTCATACAACTCTTTCACAGTCTCCAGCCGCTGCAATTCTTCCACCCACTGCTCAAACTCAATCGCAAATACATTCTCATTCACCCATTTTACCTCCCTCGCATCAAGCTTCCACTTCGTCTGCGAACGTAAATCGCGAAACAGCTTCTCCAGCGCCCGTTCCTGCGCGTACAAGTACGCCAGTACCGAAGGTAAATGGGAATGCAGAGAAGGAAAATTCTTCGAGAGCTACTAGCCAACATCCTGATACGGGGCCATCGTTGCCAACTGAAGCAAGTGTGCATGGAGCGCCGGCACGGGTTTATTTGAATCAGACTGTTACGGGAAGTTTATTAGAGGGCATGAAACTATTAGCCAAGGACCAGTATGTACCTTGAATCTGCTGCCCGACAGGAATCTCTCACGGTGCGTATAAACTAACAATCATTTCTTAATAGACCAAAAGATCCTTTACGAGTATTAGGAGAATTTTTATTATCAAAATCTAAGGAGTTGGAAGGAGGGAATTAAAAATAGATGGACTTTAGATACAATACCCCTAGGCACATCAAAATCATGTTAAGATGGGCGTTCAAGGAGTGAAATATCACGTTAAAATAATTGGACAATAATTGAGAACAAGGCTGGCGCTGGAAGTATTTCTTAATATTTAATTTGCTATTTAGTTTTTATGCCAATATAGCAGTACTCCTTCTCAAGAAAGTAGTATAATTCGTGATGCAATTATGTCCACACCCCAACTCCATATCCATTTTGTCATGATGAGACTTTTTATGCGACCATGGTGCTGGCAGTGGCACTCTCGTATCTCCAGGTTGGTGGGAGAACACCAACGGTCTTGTAGTAACGGGAGAGACGGTGGATACGGGATTCAATGAGAATCAAACGGAACTTGGAGTCCTTGTCCTTGCGGTTACGCTCGAGATGCTTGCGGACAGCGACGGCCTAGATTTAATGGATTAGTATAACTTAACGTCAGCTACGAGGATAGAATTGAACGAACCTTCTTGATCAACATGTAAAGGTCCTCTGGGATCTCTGGGGCAAGGCCTATTTTGTCACTCTGTCAGTCTATGACCAAGCAGAGGCGTTTGTAAAGATATAAATTGACACATCAAGGATGTACTATAATCCAATGATGGCATATATGGAACTATTCATGTAATATTGGATATCGTACCGTTGGACTTGAGGATTCTAAGAATCTTGTTACCTGTAGAAGTAAAAATGTTAGCATTCGTATTTCTCTTGAACAAAAATCCAGCCCGCATCAATTGCAGAACGAGGAAATTAACATACCAGTAACAACCTTGACTTGAGCAATACCGTGAGAATCTCTCAAGACAACACCGATTTGGGAAGGAGCAGCACCCTTCTTGGCAAGCTTGCAGATTTGGTCAACGACTTGCTCTGGGGTGGTCTTGAGCCACGAAGGAGGAGCGCGGGAGTATGGGAGAGCAGAGGAAGATATTCCCTTTCCGTTGGAGTGAAGACGACCCATTTTTGCGGTATTTGTCGACGGTGATTAAACTGGTCGTTAGATTGAGATTGTCGAGAGGTGTTAAAGATTTGAAAATGTTCCGTCGTCGCAAAATTATGTGTGTGGATTGTTCGTCGCTTAGCTTACGCTAAGAGCTGATGTTTTCTATGCTAGACTTAATATTGACTAGCGCAATCTGGACATCATAAGAAATTTCTTAAGTTCAGAGCTTTTTATCTTTCCCGACAACAATTTTGATTCACCAACAGAAGTCATGATCAAATCATCATAACTGATTGGGGATCAGCCTCATCTTTTGTACTATCTATTGGAACATTCAATGGTGTTGCGCTATTATTTAAATGTAAGAGATTCCCTTTCCATTTACAATCGACCGAGAAGACACAATGATGATATTTCTTTTTACTATTTTTCTGGTACCTCTTGTTTTAGGACCCTCTGCGGAGGGGACAATGAACTAACTGAACATCTGAATAACCTTCTCGGTTGTTACTTTTTTATGATATCTTATATTTATATACGATCCGTAACTAACCTTAAAATAGAACACTTTCTCATAAACCAATTTTTCGCATCGCAAAAGTCGACAATCTTGGGAAGCATGTCAGGTCTGGTGGATATCAGAGATGCCTATGAAAGATTTTATTTTCGTCCAGCAGCAATGTGCCAATCCAATCCCACGACCATGCTCAGCCTAGATTGATGACATTTTACATGTGATATTGCTAGTCATGCTATTCACTCACGGTATAGGTAGGTTTACGAAATGGATTTGGATATTAAGAATAGTGTACTTCTCCAAGTGGCGTGATGCTTAGTTGGCAAGAGGAAAAACTCCTATCCTCTTTTATATAGAATACAATACTGTTTTTCAATGGCTTGCGATGCTATCTATCTATTTTATCGTCATGTGTGATCTTTCTCGATTCAGTGATTTGCTTCACTTCATCCCGCATGACTTCATTGGAGTGTATGGAATCAATCTGATTGGTGTGGAATTCTCTCGCCGTCAACCAAGCAATTTCATTCAGTACCTAGTCACAGTGTTGTATCCTACCAGATCGTTTGCGTGCAACCTTCATATATTTCTATCAAGGTTCTAATAGATATCTGCGTGAGCACTTTTATAAGCTTGTTGGACCTTTTCATCAGTGCAGATCATGTTCACGAGTGATTACTTTAAAGTCATCACATTCAGCCAACAAACCCGTTCCCTAATTTGTCAATTGTTCGTCCTGGCAACAACTCTCTTCTCAGGTTACCTTCCCAATCTAACACAGTCACACACTTCATAACCAAATAGTGACCTCCCTTCTCCTAACCTTCCTCCGCTCTATCTTCCATGACACCCTTTCCTTGATTTCCTTCTAGTTCTCCTGATGCTAATTCTCAACATCGATAATTTTGTATAAAAAAAATTACCAACGAATTCGATTCGTCAGCCAACCCCGCGAATTATAAAGACCTGCAAGGAGCGCTTCCGTCAAGAGCACTTTTAAAATCTTTCTGTTTTAGCCTAATGGAGTATTGAATGCGAGAGAGAAATAATTCAGCATAAGGCCAGATCTCAAGAAGGTAAATTTGAGGATCTAGTGGGTGTGAGAATAGATGAGTAAATGGAGAAAGAGGTTAATTCATACCTTTTCACATCGATTGAACCCTTTAAGATACTCTCGCGTAGTAATTTTTCGACATATCATGATATTTCAACACATTTCTATTTCTAACACACCATGGCCAAATCATTTGGCCTTTCTTCACTTCAAGATTGCCCACGTCCCTCCAGCAAAATAAGAAGCTAATCATGTGTGTCCCACTCACTTGTTGCAGATCTCTTCATCTACGCATCTACAGTAACATCAGTTGATTCTTTCTGAATAATGCTCTTGTTATCACTACCTATATTGACAAAGAAAGAAGCGTATAGATACAGATTAGAGTAGCTCGAGTTTGGATGCGAAGTATGTTCTTTTGGACTCAGGTCGCATTTTGAATAAGCGAATGGGTTGACGGACTTTGTGAGGGGGGTTAGACTGGGCAATGTAGAAGAAGGGGGTAGGGGAATGGAGGGAGTATCTGACTGGTGAGAATGAGGATCTTGTGTGATTGTGAATTTTCTGGTTGTATGAGGACGTAAGTCAAGTTTCCAATTGAAAAATTGACATTGTTATCTATTGAGTCTAGAGCGGAGACAAAGGCGAAAATTCCAAGTAGATAGTAGATAGATATAGTATCCATTCCGAGGCACCGATCATTACAATCTCAAGCTTGATTCAAGGCTTTCGGACTCTCCTGATCAGGCACGTGGGTACAGCAAAGTCTATTAGAAATGAGGAATCAAACTCCAACTTCTGAGCCTTGAGAAGAAATCCTTGCTTAGAATACAATTTCAAAGAATCTAAACCCACCTTAAGATATCTAAAGGAATCGTAGATGTGCTGCTATGAATCTTGATGCGGAAGCGGGATTTTCGCTAGAAAACCACGAAAAGACGGGTCTGCATAGGTTATACTCAAGTATATGATCAAGATTTTCTTTTCATCTGCACTACTCACTGTCTCTCGTGATTGGCCAGTACTGAACCCTCGTTATGAAATGCAAACAAGATCCATCATCTGGTTTCTGATGATATCGGGCTTGGACTAGCTCCTCTCTTATATGGAAATGACATGCTAAGGAGAGTGGAGGCTTATATGTGTGAAGACCTAGGGTCTTGTGGGACTCAAGAATTAGGGAAGTTGTACGAATACTGATGATGCTATGGTTCAACAGTATCTAGCGACTTAAGCAAACCACGAGCTTAAAGATATTTGGCTCCTATTGGATGTTGTGGACTTGACTTCACCAGGGATACCCAGCGCCATCAGAAGAATACATACACATCATGATCCAGCACAGTACAAACAGGAATGAAATAGTCAGATAATTGGTTTAGATATTTTCTATTTGATGTCATCATAATACATACAAACACTACTAATAAAGTACAGATCGTCATTACATAGGCGGGATATATCCCATGCCTAATCCGAGATCTCTATGTATACCTACTACAACTGCAGCAGTATTAGTACCCTCGAATCAGTAAGTTCGATGGCCATTTCGGCTTATGAATGGGTATATGGGTATTGTAAACACATTATACCCCATCCCCCTCCATGATTCTATCCACCCGGCCGGAGCCCTTTCGTACCCGACCGGCCTTTTCTTGGACAAAGGAAAAAGGTTTTGTTCCAGGTTTCGTCCTTTTTGTATTCTGACTTGATTCATGTGGGTGACTATCCAAAGTCTTTTCATCCCGCGTGGGGTGGGTGACGAGCCGAGCTCTCTATTTCTTCTAGCTCCATGGCCTAGCAAAGCCGCCGAGTCGCCAAGCCACCAAACTCCTGTTTGACCCTTCGCAAGGGACTGTATGAAACATCGCCAAAAAATGCTTGAAAATAAATAAAATATAAATGTCAAACCCATATCAGAATTTGTTCGTGTTTGAATTCATTGGTGGAGCATATGTTGTGGTTGAATCCCATGATTGTGGTGGATGGGGTTTGGAAAATGAACGTGACGGTGATTTATATCTTGCTTCTCTGCCAAAGTAGTCTGGTGTTTCTCGACCACTTTTTCGAACGGGTGAAATTGGAGTGACGGCGTCTGGAGTTTCGCATGCCTCCATGTTTTTGCTATCACGTTGATCCCGATCCTTGCTAAGCATTTCGTATGACCTGGGATCTTTAAAGGCGTGAACATCGGCGCTGACGAATTCATTGTTGGGCTTTATCTTTCCACGGTACATTTCATACCAGCCTGTAATCATTGCCTTTCTTCCCAAGAATATTGCTGCCCAGAAGCCATTGAACTAAGTCATATTAGCACTTGAGTAAAATAACGATGGCAATGGGGAGAACTTACGGATAGCATGACAAGGACCGCACCAACGGCGGCCTCGTTCACAACTAGAGATTTTGTTAAAGGTAAACACTCTTCTTTACCTCCACCAGTTTGCACCAAACAAGTTAACCACTGCTTCTCGGCATCGGTAGGATCCTTGAGGATATTTGTTTGCAAATTATCCATGAAGACAAACACGATCGCAAAGAATGCGACATCGGCGATAATCACTAGTACAATAGCGATACCTCTCCATTGTAACTCAATCACTCGGCGAACTCGGCGATATGCTTGTCGTGGTGAGACAGTGCGTACACTGTTAGTGTACGAAGGCAGAACTCCTGAATTTTCCGTGGTGTTGGAACTGTCTGCGAGGGATGAAAGATACACTTTGATGCAGTAACCGAAAGTAACGAACTGGATGATAACGGTGGCGCCAGAGAATATTAGAAGAGGAATCCAGAAGTCCGCTAAACTGTTCTCGTGATTTATATGGCAAGTATCTCCAAATCGGAAGGAAACACCACTAAAGATCATTCCAAAACATAATGCAATGGCCGGTATCCCCCATCCAGTAGCAAGAGCTCCCCACATAAATGACTTTCCAATTATCACCTGCCAACAGATCTGGAGATGTAAGGCGAGGGACCTTAAGAAGACCCACATTACACCACACCAGCCTCCAGCCATTATGAATGCGCCGGAGATTGCACAAGTAAAGTTAGTGCTCATATCGTTCGGGGTAATCGCGTTATAGCATTGATCGGGTTTTGCGCTTAATGGTATAATGAAACCCAACTTTTGGCGACATATGTTAGGAAATGGCTGATAGAAGGCACGGGGACTAGTGACTCACCTGCATCAAAACTGTAGCAATGACCAAGCAGATACTGAGGTAGTGCCTATGGGTCTTCTCGACTGGCAGAAATGCGAAGCATATCAACAAGTATATAGAACATACCATCGCCGCTACACTGACCCAATTTGCAGAGTTGGTGAGGGTGTTGATGCTTTCACCGTAAAGCCATTCAGTCTGTGGACATGGCAAGCAGCAAAAGACCCCCAAGGTGGGAGAGCAAAATCTCCCATCGGTAACTATATGTTGTCAGCATGGTGAAATGGACCGGAGAACATGCAAGACGTACAACCACCCGTCGATGGGAAGAGATCTGCGTCAAGGAACGGCGCTGGACACCTGCCCTGGCCAAAAACTGTCGCATTAGAGCCACTCATCATGGAGATGAGAATCAACAATCGTAATAGAGGAACAGCAAATCGATTGAAAATGACGGCAGCCGGGTGGGTGAACTTTCCCGATTGTCACACCGGACCGGCCGTATATCAATGGACGGACAGGAAGCGTAAAAACACTATATGCTGTGGCGTTCTTCAGCTGTCATATACTTTTGGAAGTTAAACGTTTGTAATCGTCATGTGGTATATTACGAAACCAGTGATGGGAAAGTCTAGTATGTTTGAACGCTCGGTGGTGCGTAGGTCCGTGATATATAGTACTGGAAGAGTTTCATAAGGCCATCGCCAGGTGCTTTGACAATACTTCAGATGATATCTAGAAAGCAGAAAGAATTCAAAAATGGAACTGGAACTGGAACGTTTGTGTATGATACAGAGATGAGAAAAATAGAAACCGATCCAAATGGATAGAATGGGGAATACAAGCCTGCATATGTATAAGGCGACATAAGTGCAGTCTGAGTACCATAGGTGGAGTCTCGTAGCTTGGGACGCACGCGAGGGTCTTGCCCATGATGGTCCTCTGGCTCCACGATGAGCCAGGATTGGTCTTTCCTTATGCCTTCCTTGAAGGGACGGTAGGACGAATCCCTGTGAGAAGATGGTGTTCCGGCCAGCAAAAGACGCGGATGAAGTCTTGAGTATCAACTAGTGGTTGGCCGGATTAGGATATAGATCCACCTTGCAGATTTGATTGGAAGAAAAGATTTGCGTGTAAAGGCACGATATTACAATATTTAAACAAGGGATATAGTATTCCTGGGTTATCGGAGAGAAAGGATACATTTGGGAGGAGGTTGCCAATTGGCAAGCTGAAGAGTGGTTGAGAAAGTTTTGGAGAAATACTGGTGATGGGTATTTTTTTCCCTGTGTCTAAGAAAATCTCGGCCAACAAGCTGAATCATTGGGTGTGAGAGTGTGGTAAGTTGATTGCCTTTGCATGGATACGATGACCAGGTCACCTTGCAACTTGCGTCTCCGGGGGATCCACTCCTGACTTATCCACATTAGGTCTTTTCTCCATGGCTAATTGATACCATTGGATGATCAGGTTATTGGTTTATTGTTGACTGTTCTAAGATATAAGTTATAATTGGCACGGGCGAGGAAGAAATGCCCAAGAAAGAAAATGAATTGAATTGAATTCAATTGAATCCAACCCAACCCAACCGAACCAGAAGAGCGTTGATAAAGAAAGCCACCACAAGGATTTGCGAGGGGGAGGCGTTGTTTACTTGACTATGTATTCCAAATTGCGCTGTTTATAGGTAGTCATCATCAACAACTGATTTCAATTTTCTTTTCGTCTTTCCTATACCGAGCCGTGGCCCCCTCTTCCCCCTCAATTAGAACTCCGCAATTTGCTAGGAGGTAATACACCCTTTTCGCTTACAGGCACAAGCTTACAACTAGGCCTACACAAATTTGCTAGATACCAACTAACGTATTCCGCAGTCCACTCACTCACTTGCCCACCCACACACATTGCCTCAACTAATTGCAGATGTGTAAACATATATGCAGGTCCAAAGGTCGCGCGTAAGGTCGTATTTCATCATCATTTATGTTACAACCCTTGATCAATATCACAACAGTTTTGTTATAGGTTATCCGATCGATGATCTACTGTAGGAGAATTCTAATGCAGTAGATGTGGTCTTGGCTCGGAAAGAAAAAGATCATATTTGCTTAAACAAAGTTTGGGAGATCGTGCTACCCCAAAGGTCCACTGAACAAGAAGCGAGTCGCGACCTCGAATTTTTAATTTGGAATTGAGGATCCGACGATTTTAAAACTTTGATACTCGAATATATCATACTTTGTACTAAGACCGTAAAGTATCTAATAAACACGAGAAGACTTGGATAACCTAGATACCTGAAGGCAATGTCGATTCGAAAGCTGTTGACTTAATGTTGACAGGTGGGTCTGAAATCATGCGATTGGACTTCCCAATTGGAAACAACGCCAACGAGAACGGAAGGTTCAAGCCCGGCGATATATATGGCAAGAGTTCCTTGTATTGTCAAAGTCACGTCTTCCCATGGATTTCTTCTACCGGCGAATTTAATATGTATGGAAGCAAAGAAGCCACCGTGTAGTGCGTACTAGAACATGATGTACCAAAACAGGCTAGGTACATTTGATATTTGGCACAATATCGTGCCGTCTCACTCAAACACACCATACGAAAGGTCACTCTTAATTACTGTACCGTATTTTTCTAGTCCCCCTAGAATTCGTGTACATTTTGTTGGAATCGACCCGCGATCTTGCCACAAACTTCCACTTTTTGTCCACGCAATGAGGCTGGGCAGAGTGGCTTAAGTATCATGCAAAACGACGGAGAGGCAAAGTCAGTCATAATGAAATCATAAATTATCAGCCAGCCATCCACCATGCAAACACATCAACGTCAAGTCTCATCCAAAGGATAGAAAATCGACAAAGTCGAAAAAGGAAGTGCTCTCGTTTATGTTTACATTTACATAATCATCTGCACATCGGCAGGATCGGGTCTGGAAAAGTAGTGGAGGCAAGCAAACTGTTGCTTACGGTCCCACAGTGCCCTGAAGCTAATGATTGGTTTGAAGCTAATGTAAATGAAATAGTCCAGTCCGTCATACCAGGTACCGGAGAACCCCGCTGCTTTGGAAAAATTGCTGTTCAGCATGCTGAGAGGCTGAATTCTTTACGACCATCCCCACGCCTCTATCCGCCAAAGTTGATATCACAACGACATCTCATATTCAATGTACTGTTGGTTGTGACTTTGACGCCGAAGCTGACGTCTGTTAGCCATCGTACAAGCGTAATAGCATGAATGATATTGCTGCCGCGAAGGGATTACTCTTGAATTCTGGATCCGTAGTGTCAACTAATCCATCAAGCACCTGCAGAGGGATCTGTTTTAAGTGGCAATGATCGTCCAACATCTCCGAAAAGATCCTCCTTTTTATACCGTCATCCACTTTGGGAATCTATGCTGCGGGGCCGGTCCTCGATTATGTTTATCAATCTTGACTCGAATAGAAAGTCATTTTCCAAAATTTTGATTTATATTTGAGGAAGTTATTTGATGCAAGGCAGATTGAATCTCTGTCTGGCTGAATTCTGAATCTCTACGTCGCATATCGGCTTCAGGTTTTGATAAATGCTCATTTCGCATACAAAAAAAACAGGTGTGGTCACTGCGTACATCGCCGCTTAGATGGCCCTCAAAACCAGCTCGTTTAATCCCAGCGCAAAACAACTGCAAGTACAGAATTAATATCTGTGCTACGAGTAGGTACCTGGTTTCCTGCAATACCCCATACTTTTTTGCATTGCAAATAAACTTCTTGGGTACAAACTCCCCTTGATTGTCATACCACTCATTCTTATCTGTCTATAAAAATCCCATTAAAGCTTGTAGGATGAACAGGAATTGTACACGCTCGTCACGAGCACGTGGTAGTGGAGACTCCCTTGGTTTGACCTTCTTTGTCTTACGCGGTGATCTATCGTTCATGTGTGATTTTCGTGATTTTCGTCATCCTCGTTCTTTTGGAAACATGGACATTGTTCATGCAATAGAAGCTCATGAAGATTTCTCACGGATCAAATTCTCGCCGGCTTGTATCAATAGGTAGTTTCAGACACATCACATCGGCCCTCACGCTACAGAACCTTCATAAGACCCTTTGAGCACTGTGACGATATACCATAATATTTGGTAATATTTACATTGCTAATTTTACAGGAACTCGATTTTCTTGCCTACAACGTTCTCGCGGCAATTTTATCTTCGCCTATCTAGACTGTGCCCCCTCAGCCTTCCTCCGAATGTCATGCTAGCTTTCTGTGTATAAGATTGTTATTATCCTCCCAATCGCGAACTGAGAATGAAGAGTAATTTCTACTATCAAGGAAAATGCGCTAACCCACTGTCTGATGGAAGAAAAAAACAGTGCAGAAACTCCCTCTGCATCTTCAGCCTAACTCCATAATTGCTCTTCATCGATATTCCTGAATCATAAGTATTTCAAACTGATTTTGCTTCACCTTTCCGCTAGATGACGATTTCTCGCTATTATACTGAAAGTTCACGAACCAGTTCCTCGTCTACGGAGTATCTACAACCTCCCACTTCTAGAAGCAATGTTTTTTTAGAACATATCACACAGCCGTTGTAACAGCTAAGCCCTACGGATTTGAAGACTAACTATAACAACGCTTAGGCTCAAATTCCTTTTGATGCCTCACTCCATGTTACAAACCAACAAACCAGTTGAATGACCGCTAAAGGTTTATGCTGTCATTGTATCAGGATTCAAAATGAGATATGACAGACGCACTGACCTCCTATATCTATCTCATTCTGGCTTCACCATCAATTCCAACATAACATCATCCGCATTGCATCGGATAACATCCCAAATGATACATATGTAAATATGTACTCTGCAGCTCTGTCCAGAAATCAAGATCACGACCGAGACTCCGACCCGACTGCTTGGAACGGCTCGAGACTCGAATCTATTACTAGGTATATACGTTAGTACATCCAAATTTATCAATCCCTCACGCCATACATAAGTCTCGGTACAAAGTCACACATTTGTAGAGAATATATCCTGAACAGGCGAGAGCTAACACTATTCCCTGAAGGTGATATAGATCTCAGGGATCGTGCAGATATATCCACTAGGATGGTTTAGGTGAGAATATACCTAGGAAGGTGAGAAAATAGCGTCTCAAGCGGATAAACAGGAGAATTTTAAGGTTACATTCACTGCACGCGAACTCACTACGTGAAGCGTTTCTGAACTGGTGAGGTAAACATTGTCTTCTTCGCCATGGTATTTGACTCGAACATGCGAAAATCTTATGATACTAGAATGATGCGAGTGAGACGAACGGCAGGTTCGTACGTATGAGGCCTGTCGTGGGTGCTTGCTCGTCGTGCTGGAATGCGATGTAGCCAGACGCCATGAGCTGGACCCAAGTGTTCGTTTATGTCGTGATTTCCACGTTCATTCATGCATGGCTTTCATATAGTATCTGCCTGTCAGTGTTAGCTGTGACCCCAGCTGTGACCGTCAGATCATATCACCAGGAATATTCGTATATCTATCAATCGCTACCGAAAATTACACCACGTCTTGTGCGAGGCTTTTTTATACTTCGAGGTATGTACATATCAGTCAGCCTCGTAGATACTTCTCGCTCTATTTTCCTTCTTTTCATCATCTGTAAACGATAATGCGTTATGCGACATTTCATTGGTACTCATCTGTGTCAGGAATCAGGGGAAATTCTAACAGTATGACCGGAAGAACCAGTGCGAAACCCCGGACTTACGGCTACGGACGGTAGATACCGTTGTAAAGTCAGCTTACTGTTATCGTTTATTTGTTTGTTTGTTGGTAGTTTGTAGGCTGTGGGTTCTTTGCCTGTTTTCCCCGAGAAGAAGAAAACGGGGGAAACGGGTTACGGGGCGAAGGAAGAGGGGTAGATGGATAGTTTGTAGTGTTATGTTATGTCATCTGGGATGGGTGGAATCTAGAATCTAGATGCAATCCAAAAACATTGTACAGCAAGCTGGGGTTTAGACAGTGGACGATTTCAATGCTGTTGTGTGAAGTTGTCTCAAGCCAGAGAGCTAGTAACCTTACAATGAGACTAACCGAATTAAGACCGAATATTGCTATCGCTACCAATGTTATCGTTCAACTTCGTTTCAATCATACTCTGTATACATTATCTACTACATCGTACATTCGTATGTAACATTCCCACCTTTTCATGCCTGAAACCCTTACAACACTAAGCTCTGAAGGCTTCGCATATTTTTGCGATTGCGTGTGGTGTGGTAGTATTCCATATTTATAGGCTACAGGCACGTCAATGCCGGATGGAAGTTACCATTCTAGCCTTACCACCGACCCGTGTAAGCTGGTCTATTTGCCCCTGGGCGGGCTTGGAATTTGAAATGAATTGAATCCGGAGGCGGGTACTAAGGTGAGATATGCATAGGATGATAATCTTACAGTCTCCGAATGTTTGCATAGAAGCTACTGTGTGTGCTCCGCGTGAAAACTGCAGATGGGCGCGGTGGATTGATAGGTACCAAGATACTTGGAGAATGTGATCGATGTGCATCTCTTCAGGTGTGGGAAATCCATGAATTGATTACGCGTTTTTGTTACTGCTTCTGGAAACTTTCCTGTTTCGAGTCTTGGCATATAAGTATCCTTCATCCTTCATCTCACGTTACAATGAGTTGACTGAGTTCGTTGAGGAAAAGTTACTCGATCCAAATGTTGGTGATACGGCCTACATACAATACAGCAGCAAAGGTGTTACCACCTATGAAGTTCTTTATTATTGTTTTCATGTACACTGTGCATCATCTGCAATTTGATTGGATGACTCGCAGTACGTCTCAATCACCAAGGTGTTCCTGCATAAGTGTGCTCACGCCGAATGTAAGCTTCATTTTGTGCCGTCCGATATAATATTTGAGATGCAGATAGACGCACTGCAGATATCATTCATCAATTGGCCAAAATTCACTGCGTACATGTCCCCACGATTTTTTTTTGATTTTTTTTTTGCCTATGTCCCATCTCATCGTAATGGGTGGCTTTCATCTAAAAATTGTACGTACGACGGGAGCTGGAGAAAAACAACAACAAATTCCTTTGGAGCGCAATTGCCGAATTCATGTTACAATCCCCCCAAAAAATGAAGGTATAGGATCCTTCGAGAATATTCGGGACGGATCATTAACCATCTACGGTTGACACTATACTGTAACCTTGTGCTTTGAACCCCAAACTTCTCTTCCTTCGGACGGGACGTTATTAGAATACGGTCGTTTTGTGGGGAATAAACTCGTTTGCGATTTCCCTGTCTTGTTTCTTTTACCAGCAGTCCTTGTGCTCCATAAACAAGGCGACTTTTGGAAGCTTCTCTCGCATGTTTGTTGGTTGAACTTGAATTCGGATGGGTAATTTACAAATTGATTCGCTTTATGGCAATGGCATACCAATAACAATACCCAGTACCAACTGCCTAGTATGTTACACAACAGCAGAAGGTCCGAATACATCTCAGAAGGAGACCTAGGGATCACCCGATCGTCGGGTTTTCAGTTAGTATTTGGCATTTGGTTTGCAGGCCGTTATTCAACGTCATTCGGGTAGTCTCTGTGTTCGATACCAAGTAAAATTTCAACAGTGCAAGTGGCACGATGCGCATTCGCTTCTTTTTTTGTTTTCTCTGGAGAGAAGTCTTGGTGCTCTTTTGCTGGGTCGAATAATAAATGCAAATGCTACCCAAGTTTATTGGTAAATGAAAATTTGGGGTGAATGCATCCTGAGTGCGGGGATGCCGTGAAGGGCGGAAGAGCCTTTCCTCCATCCGTTCATCCATTTCCATTGTACCGACTGGTTTTATCCTCCCGTTTCCTTTCTTCCAGAACATTGCTGTCAGACTCCAACTTTGTTTCAGAATTGAAGGTTACATATTGTACAAATGCACTTTCTGCATTGATATTAGTTTATGTGCTTCAATTATATACAATCCTCAAGTATACTCTCCAATGCCTCAGTGCATGGTATTTGAGAACTGTAGAACAATTTCATACATACATGCATACATACATAGAGAAGGTACTTCTCCTCAAGAGGGGTTGGCACATGTTGGGAAAGGGGCCATACGAGAGCAGGCGTCGTCAGCTAGTATTGATAATGCATAAACTATTGCTGTTAGATTGCAATTGCGGTTGTCGGATTGCTTGGTATCCGAGACTGAAAGTACTCCAGACTGTGTCCGGCGAATTTGACGTTTATGTAATAGTTAACGTTGCATTTGAAGTGAAGCGACGTTCATGCAATGGATAGTGGTAGTCAGCAAAATCTTTTTTTTTTTGCGTAAAATTACTATACCGGACATAGAGGGTGATGTATTGAGGTGAAATGCACTGCCAAAATTCTATCTTTCCTCATAGCATGATATCTGAAACTCACCATCCAGAGAGAAAGCACTTGTCAATAGTAATTGGAAGCGCTTACAACCTGAGACTTTCTTTACTTCATCTTGCGCTGCAGATTACAGGGATTTCTTTTGGCTGTAGCAGCATAGCATAATTCATTGAATCTTTCATCTTACTTAAAACCATACTTTGGGCACACGAAGTAACCTGTGATCTTTGTAGATTGTTGAATATGCTCTTATAACCTCCACAGTAACATTTTCGGAAGGCACATATTCATATATTCTATGAATAGCATAATACAAGAGCCTCACAATTACCGAAACGTTGGCAGGTTGCATGGAATGCCGCCCGCTTGGTCGTGCGAATTGCATAACAATATACCAAACCTCAGTCTTCGAGCAGCGAGCTGTGTTTATTCCTCTGTCATTATAAGGTGTTCACTGCCTATCAAATTCGTTTTTGATGTGAACGAGACTAAAGTTTGAGGAGTTTACACTTTGTAGCTCTGAAGTAACAAAACTCATTCCTATGATAGCCAACACCTTCGAACTTGATGAGAAAAGGGTTGGGACTGTGCAATGATGGGAGTGATATTCCACACATTCTGGTTATTATTTTCAAAGGCCTTACTTGTGTCGAACCATTACCAAAATAAACAGTATGCATAATTTACTTTTCGATCACTATGAAACCCTTTAGTGGAGGTACTGAGAAGCATGGTTCTGTTCACACAGTCTCATGAAAAGCGTAGCGTGGAGATACTTTCTTTCGCTCATAGCAATTACAGGCTGATATATACACGTTCAACTACCTACTCACAACCAATTATTAACTGTCTAATCTTCACCAAAAATACAAGATTGAACGCTGGTTTTCCGCATTTATCGAGTATCTGAATATGCGATAAATACCAGCATCATGCTTCCGATACCTATATATTCATCGACTTTCCAATTCAATTCTCCAGACTCCAGACGGTGTATTGTTCTCATGTTCACGAACACTGTTACCCGGAGGTCAAAATTATAGGAGGCCAGCTAGTTTTTGGTGGACTGGCAAATATCAGGGAATCTCTCCCACATTGCGAAAAGTCAAATTGATCACTTCAAGTCATAAAATGAGTTTGTTTCTCTGTGTGACAGTAGGGTGTAGATCCTATCCTCGAAGGAATGATTGTATCGTCATTATTTGAAGGCGAAGGCAATTAGGAAAAGTCTTTTTAGTGCCTAATAGATACTTTCAAATTCTCTCATTTACCTTCACCATTAATTGCATCTTTTCGGACAGAAGAATAGAATAGAAGCCTATAACATGATGAAGATATAACGTAGCTAAATCTATCTATGGTGGTAATGAAAACTTTGACCCTCAAATAGTATCAGAATCAGTCAGGATAGCTTCCATGAGAAACTAGAATTCCGTTCAAAATATTGAAAACCCGACACTGTTAGATTTGAGAAATATTTGTTCTCTGCATGTCTAGAATCTGGCTCTTCCGGAGTAGAACTTAAATACCTTCTGTAGAAATACGACGACTCCTCGGAATTCAAGCTTATTGAATCGCTTTTAATGAACTTGTCGTGAATCACTTTGGATAGTAAACCGCTAGATTCGATTATTTTGGTTCGGGCTACATTTCGTCTTCAGCTGTTAGAAATGGAGGGAAGCAAGGAAATCTCGTGGATGAATCGGGAGTCGCTCGGAGGATCTATCTCTCCTACAGGGGAGAAAGTTGAAAACAGTACATCGGGATAGAATATCTTGGACTATCGAAAATTTTCATTTTGATTACCAAGATAGATATTGTAAATCGAATTTTTACCATCATTCTTTCCAAGCAAGGACGATCAGTCTCAAGATGACTCTCAAGATGACTCTCAAGATGACTCTCAAGATGACTCTCAAGATGCGCGTTAAAATGGGCCACCATGTATGTGTTCTATGAAATTTATCAAGAACAAAAGTAAAGGCAGCATTTTACTACAAGAACCAGAGGAAGAGTTTACTCACTCATGTTTTTTTTGCGAGTGTGCAATCTTCAGATATTGAAATGAGAAGTTTGATTTCGTCGATATTTCAAACTCAAGAGCTTCCTAGGGGGAAAATGGCTATTGCTATCTTCATTTTTTGTAGATTGGAAGCATCTAATTAGAGTTTATTCTACAGTATCTAGGTATTCAGATATTCTATAGCATATCCGATGGGCTCACTCATATCATATCACAGCCCGATCACTGAGATGTGCCGGATGTTCGGCATTTAACATCAATGTAGATTCTGCCTGCGTTCAGCAATTCAACACCCATTATATAGCTTTGATTTAAACATTCGAGATTCAATATTAGATTTCACGAATGTTATACCCGTGGTGAAAATCATTTTGTGAAGATTTCAGTATCGAGTGTGGGTTCTGCTTGTCTTCTTTGACTTGTCGCTTATCACTACGAAAAGGAAATAGGAGGGTATATATATAATATTCCTCCTAAGATGGATATATACTATCACATGAATTCTACAATCCCTCCCATAAACTCATGTACACCTATTCAATCCAATCCACAAAACAAACAAACAAACAAACAAACCCGAAAGCCCGCCCGCCCAAAAACATCATCCAAGCAATAAACCTACAACCCCTTTCCAAAATATCCACGCGATACCATCACCAAAAACATCATTACATCATCACATCTATCTATACATCCATCCCCAGATCCGCCATATCTATACCATCTTCCCATTCCCACCCCAGCAAAAACTATAACCTTACTTTCACTACCTAATTAAAACTAGCAAGTATTAAAAAGACAGATACAGAATGAGATGAAGTTGACTATGCGTTATGTGGCGCCTGTGGATTCTATTATCACGAATACTGAGAAAGAAGAAAGTGAGTGAGCGCACTTTGAGATATTTTTCTTGGTTCGGAATTTGAGAAGAGGGGTTATGATACTATATACAGATATATACATACATACCCATACAGAAGCAATCATTCCTTCAAACAGCCCCCTCCAATCCTCTACGAAAACCAACACTTTTCACCTGTAAAGACAAGTATTTTTCTATCAATCAACCCACACCATCCAGCATCCAACTCCCAACATCCAGCATCCACTTCCAACTCCCAATTCCCAACTCCCACATCCACCATCCACCACAACCCCACAACCCCACAAACAGCAAGCGCATCACAAGCATCGCATCCTCCTCCTCCCCCTCCTCCTCCTCAACAAAAGTTCGCAAAAAACTCGCTCCCCCCCCCCAAAAGATAGGTATTTATCTAATTTGTTTTATATATATATTATAGCTATGAATATAATGTGATTATATTATATTATAACCGTTGTCTATTATAACTACCTATATACTGCACTATTCTATTCTTTAAGATTACTACACTAATCTTTACATCCCCCCTCCGGCCCCCCTTTCTCCTTTCCTAATTATTTATTTTTCAAGTCCGTTGCTATACTATATTATAACAAAGAAGAAGAAGAAGAAGAAGAAGAGGTCAACCATATAATATAATTATTATTAAATTTATCATTGAGTTTACTAGTTGAAATCTCTTTCTCTCTCATCTCTCTCATCTCTCTCCTCACCAAAACCTATCTAACAGACTTATATTTACTTCCTCTCCCCCATCCCCTCCCTTCCCCTCCCTTACTCTCCCTTCCTTATACATACCACTTTCCTTTCCTTTCATATCCCCTCCCCTCACTCTCCCTTCTCTTCCCAAATAACCTCAACCTCAACCTCAATTACAAACACAAACATAGACCTACCTATTCCAAAATATCAAATAAAAAACAATCTACTCACCTATCTATCTATTTATCCACCTATCTACTCATCTATTTATTCATCTATCTTTCTATCTATTTTTCTATTTACTTTTCTATCTATCTATTTATTTATCTATCTACCTACTTATCTATTCATCTACTCATTTATATAACAATTATACAATAACCCACTAACCTCTAATCAAACTCCAACTACCCTCTCCAACCCAAACACTAAATCAACACAACAAAAACCACAACAGAGTTCCATCTTCCACCCCATCCACCCCATCAAATCTATAACAAAAGTTCAAAGAACTCAATACTTTATGCATTTTTACATACATATATACATACATATACCAAGCAATCAGAGCACATGCGCAATTACCAACGACATAACTACTATTCACAACCATCACCATTCATTCATGAAAATTTCATAATTATATGATTTTTATTTCTTCACTATCTTCGCTATCTTCATCAACTTTTCTTTCGGTTCTCCTCTTCTCTCTCCTTAAATTCATCGCTTCCCTCCCTGATTCTCTTTCCTGGGAAATCAATTCCTTCATTTCATCTTCCACTTCTCACCGAAAAAAAAACAAAGTAAAAAAGGAAAATAAAAAGGTATAATTTTAAAACATTACTATCAAGCCTTATGTATGTTGCTTCCTCATTTTCGCCTCTACACATGCGAAATGAAAAGTCCATACACTAGGCGCTTGTAACCACGTAGAAAGGTATCAAGATTTGCTTCAACAATCTCGCTTGCTATTCTTCAAAAGAAATAAAAAAAATCAATTCCACGCTAATTCCATTTCTCGCAGCCTTTGTGTCGGTGACTGCAGATTTTGTTGTTTTCTTTTATCTTTGTACAAAGTAGGAGTAATGAGAAAAAGATTTCGAGTTGTGTTGTGATATGTCCGAAGAGTTTTGGTGTAAAAACATTAAGCTTGGCTGTAATGCGAAAATAGAAAGAAACGGGTGACGCCGCTGGATTTGCATAATTGCCGAAAAATTAAGAAAGCAAAGCGGATCGCTCCATGGAGCAATAAATGCATCACTTTGATATGTAAAACTCCAAATGGGTATGCTGAAACAATGAACAATGAAAGAAAAATAATGAAAGGCATATTAGCCTATCCAGAACGCCTTTAAACCAAGCCCCTTCCCTCCCATTGACGCCGTCATAATACTGTCATCTCAAATCATGGGTGCTTTTTCGGCTGCGGTTCGACCTTGACCAAGGGAACTGAATAGTTGTTGTGGAGGAATTCTTGACATTCCATTATTTCGGTCGTAACTATTTGTTGGTGCAGGCATGTAACCCTCACGTTTTCTTCTGATACGTTCTGCAAGTACACCTGCAACAACTATAAGGAATATTAATGCGAGAGAAATCGCTAAAGCGATAAGTACGACCAAGCCAACTGCAAGGTGACCGCCTAAAATGGTGTTAGAAATTTGTCCAATAAATTTTCATCGTCATTACTTACCTGATGATTTGAAGAAGTTATTTTCTTGTGAGAAAATATGTGACAGACTACCTCCGGTATTCGAGGTACTGCTTGTGAGAGCAAAAGGTTGAAAGGTGGTTCCATTGAAGAGAACTGCCGAGACATTACCAAAGGTTGGTAACACCATAGCACCTGTAAGCATCAAAATCTGATTGGAAGGAACAAGATCAGAGCTGTCATGATTTGATGAAAGAGGCATCATTTGAAGACCACGAATGACTGAACCACTTTCAAATACGTCCCCAACCGAGAGCCAGTTTTTACCATCATATTTCATAATGAAAGCTGAGCCATTTTTTGCAGTACCAGCTACCCAATACTCTGAAATGTCACTAGTGGCTGGGACAAGAGATGTTACTGTGCCTGGAATATTCTCTGCGCCAGTAGCGGTGGCCCATGTTTGAGCCTTGGTGTCGTAAATCGCTACGGATACATTGGCGCCGTCGACTGACAATGACCCGCCTACAATAAGAGAGGTATCGCTAGCCCAGAGCATAGTATTGACAGTACCTTCAAGATTTGTTCCTGGTCGATTCCATTGAGATGCAGACGCTGTGAATAGGCAAACACCTGGGCAATCTAATGATCCGGCTCGAGTGAAACTTCCACCAACATATAAATCACCAGTCTTCGTCCTCACCGCGATGTCGTTGACAACAACCGAGTTTCCGCCGAGAGCTGGTGTCTGTGATGAAAATGTCGAAGTCTTGAGATTGTATGAGATAAGACCATTAATTTGTCCTCCATTAACAGTCCCGGTAACAGAGCCCCCAGCATAAAGCATGTCATCTTTTATAGCCAATGCACGGAAGGTAGAATCTGCGTCGATTTGAGATCCGAGTCCAGTGACAGTGTTGTCATTCGCGCCATCAATGAAGACAAGGTTATTAACGTCGGTACCATTGGTAGAAGTTGCTGTGAAATGACCACCGAGAATTGTAACATTGCGTGAGCCATTCTCGTAGAAGAGTCCAGTCACAACACCACTAACATTTTGGCTAGCAGTGTTTCTTTTCGATAAGGTCGATGTAGACTGCGCTTGAGTTGCTTGAATTTTGACGGGGAACGGGCTTAGTCCTGATGCGAGAGAAACTATTCCATTGGCGCTGAGTTGCGAAGATGAGAGCGAACCAGCAAAGATGGCGTCGCCGGAAGCATTTACCGCGGCGGTGAGTTGACCGTTAATAGACATTGCCGCAATATCAAGATTTTGTAACCAATTGTCATGTGAGGGTACCCAAATGACAAAACCAGAAACTGAAACTGAAGAATTGCTTCCAAATGCAATGAGCTGGTTAAAATCTCCAGTCAAGGTAATGACATTCTCGGGTTTGTTAGCGGTAATATTCAATGATATTGGTACCACCGATGTGACCTTTCCATTGACACCGGCTCCTAGTGCACTCCATTTATTCTGCTTGATATCATAAGCGGCGATGTTGTTCAAACCTGCAGTAGTCGTTGAGCCTGAGTTACTGCTGAAGTTTCCTGCAACGTATAGGGTTGAGTCTTCAAGGAGCATAGTAAGGACCTCTCCGTTTAATCCTCTAGAATCTAATGAGTTAGGACCAGAGTCTGAAATTGAGAATACGTTTTCGTATCCTGTTGTGGAAAAATTACCACCAACGAAGATAGTGTCGCCAGAAGTTACAACAACGTTGACCTCAGCACCGGTATTGAGCTTCATACCAGCTTGATCGATCGTATTGTTGTGGAAATCGGAAGTATTGATGACACTTTGGCTTGGGTCGAATTCGAAAAGACCATTTAATCCTGTGCTAGTCGCGTTGTTCAAGATGAAGCCAACTCGCTGAGCTACAATAGTAAAGTTCTCTGAATTTCCAGGGATCTGACCACTTGGAGTGAGGGTGATTGAAGGGCGGAAGGTATTACTAGCAGCTTCGATGTAACCAGAGTATACTTGATCATACTTGTCGTAGTCATTAGATTGGAAGAGGGTAATGGGCGAGCCGAAGGTTGCGGAAGTGCTAGAAGCGTCACTAGCCACACTTCCATTTACAACAACAGAGCCTCTGCTTGTACATGTACTATCTTGAATGCATCCAGGGGTGTACATTTTCACTGTGTAGTTGCCCGACTCTCTGATATCAGGGTAGAATACCACAGAAGCTGAGCTTGCTGTATCTGCTGTAAATTTTCCAGTGAGGTACTCTGCATCACTTTGAAATGAGGGACTGATGGTCCAAGGGCCGGTCGATGTTGTGTTTGACGCAGTTGATAAAGAAGCACAGGTAGGCTCATTGAAATCGTTAATAGCATAGGAAAAAATGTCATCCTGGAATAACTCAATGCCATTCAGGCCACCTCCACTGCCGTACCAAGCAGAGATATCAATCTGAAAAGCATCCATACCAACCGAATTCACAAAGTGAAAGTCCTGATATGGAATACTAGCATTGTTGCTCAAAGGGCATTCCGATGTACATGTTGCATTAGCACCTGTAGCTGGATCGATGTAAGTAAAGTTCATGATACCGTTTATTGGCTGAGCCGTATATCTCCAAGTTTTGGTACCTCGACCACCTTGGTGCGTATTCCGTAGTCTCAACTTGGTAGGCTGGAAGCCAAAACCAAACGTAGCTTTCCACCAGCCAGCAGTATCATCCTCCAATAACCAAGTATTTCCAGAGCCATCGACACCATTAGTCTTGCAAACAATGTTTGTTGGATCGTCAAAGCCCGTAGTTGTGGCTGTGCCACTGCTTGTGATGTTGGCGCCAGAAATGTTGACAATTTGCTGATCAGTTGCATTACTAGGTTTGCTGGTAATAGTTGCAGTAGAATTTCCAAGTCCTGTGAAAGTTCCCCCAAAGATGATGTTTCCGTTCGACGCCTTCGAGATCGAATTGACCCGACCGTTAAATCCAGAGAAAGGTAGGGCGACCAAGGTGTTGTCCACCAACTTGATTACGTTTGAAGAATTTGTAGAATCAAAGTAACCTCCAATGTAGACTGCATTTGTGGTCTCGTCGCATAAGAGTGCCGAAACTGACCCCGATAATCCAGGGAGTGCAGTGATTGCCGATGTATTTGAATTGAACAATGCAATACCTTGCGATTCCACATTTCCTAAGCTCGTAAAGTTACCTCCAATTACTACCCCCATGAGTGTCCCATCCGATTTGACGTACGGACACATGGCTGCGATTGAAGCGTCGGCCGATGCCAAGGAATCGAATTCACCCGTTGGAAAGCGTACCATAACGGATTGGGTGGTAGTATTGTAGCCATCTTCGTTTTGACCGACGTATTTGTATAGCGAAATACCATCAAAATCTCCACCCAGTCCTACACGTCCCAAATTCGAAAGATCGAGGTTGGCGGATGGAGCCGGTTGAAAAGTGATGGCAGTCGTTAATGGCGTTAAGGTCAGTAAAGAAGAGAAGGCTATTATGGATGGCGAATTCCTAGCTGATGGATTCAGCCATGATGAGAACCTCATTGCTGTTCCCCTCTAAAAGTTATTAATAAGTGATTATTCGTGTCGCAAAAATCGTGAGAATTAAAAGCTCGATGGCTTCTCCTCCTCCACTTTCGTGAATAATTGCATTGACTTGACGCGCAACGCTTAAGCCATTTAATTGTCCTCTGGTATGGTGTATAAATCAATGGAAAATTCTTCTTGCGTGGATATATTAGAGAATTGATATTCCGTCTATCAAAGCATATAACGAGCGTAGGGTTGTGTTGTGTTGTGTTGGTGTTTAAAGGTGGAATGGAGTCGAAGGAATCTAAAGTGATAGACAGTAATCTCACTCACAGACAGAAAAGGTAAGTCGACTTGATTGGATGAGACTAGATTCGCGTATTGGGCTAATGAGAGAGATTAAGTATGGGATTAACTTTTTTTTTTGTACCAGCTTTGTGAATGGTGAGCCTCGGGTGTTCAGGAACCAGGAACCAATTTCAAACTAATAAACGGGCGGTTATTGTTAGGATAATCCTCCTTGGTCGGTGGTCGTTGATAAAATCAATCTCTTTCTCAACGATTGTGCGTGAAAATTTAGAGATCAGTCTGTAAGGGAGGGAGATGATCTATCAAACGTCTGTTTCTTTCTTTTTTTGAATGATGTTATGTGGTTGGTGGCATATGCCGGTATTATTATCGCTCGATTGGATTGCGCAGTCTGTGAAACTAGTTGGGAAGTTTGGTGGAGTGTTGTCTTGGGGCAGAATTGCTGTGTAAAGGATGCCAAGCGAGATTGAGATTGGTTGTTCAAATTGAAGGCTGATTGATGGCGGATTTGAATCCAATGGTGGTGGGTGAATCTGGTGGGTGGATGATACGAGAACGGTTAAAAACGTTAAAAAGAAAAGTGTACTGGATGAATACCGTTACGATCGACTGCGTGTATACGTGAAGGTGTATGTGAAGTGTATGGTGTATGTTGAAAAATGAGTGTATGGTTGACGATGAATTGATTGAACTTGATACTTGAGATTCTGTTGTGCTTCAAAATAGAAGAGAGAGAGAAGTTAGTTCTGTTGTAGCTAGGTATCCTATCTCCATCTTGGACCCTGGTTCTCGGTGTCTCTTTTTCCTTTTCTCTTGCATATGTGAATGTGAATAAAGCGCAGCACTGCATTTTTGGGCAAACGGGCCAGGCATAAACAGGGGCAGAAATTGTGACACGTACCGGTATCGTACAATGTTTGGGCAGCCAGCAGTGACAGGACAGGACAGGACAGGATAGGACAGGATAGGACAGGATCAAGAACAACAAGATCGATTGATTAAAAACACGACACGCGAGAAAAGAGAGTTCTGATAAGAAAAGACAGTGTTTCTGATTTGCAGAATGAGAAAAAACGAGTGACGACTAAAGTGAGTGTGAGTGAGTGTGAGTGTGGGCGTGAGTGTACGGAAAATAGAAATTGACAGAGTTGACTTTTTTCTGATGGTTGGTACCACTTAGGAGTAAAAGAACATTTGGGGAATGGTGGGAAGATGAGAAGACGAGGGAGATGGATGGATGGATGAGCACAGAGTCTGAATGGCTTGGATGCTGAGCATAGCACTGATTATTATTATTATGACTAGGGATCTCATTATTGTACATTTTCAGATGATGATGAAACTATCAAGGCACATCCCATCTCTCTACTTTCCTAAAAGGGATTCAAATGCTCCGTGTGATTGGGGAGACACTTCTTCAATAAGCTTTTGCTTTTGATTTATTGGATTGATTTGATTCTCCACTGAACTCGTAATATCGTATAATGAGAAACTACGAAGAGAACTATGAATAGATTAAATAAAGATCTAGGTCGTCACCATTTATGAAGATATGCAACATTGATTTGTGTGAGAAACATTTAATTGCTTCCGCATGAATCTACTGTGTGATACTGTATGATACTGTATGATACTGTTGATTACCTAGGCACGTGTGAGGCATGCAGTAGTAGGTACTCACAACACATTATGTTATGCTGTGCAGTAGTAAGATCTTACATTCTTCACTTATTATTATTATTATTAGTCAGGTTGCTATGGATCTATTCTTAAGAATGGAATGCTGGAATTTCCCTCTCTCTTCCTACCCAGCAACCAAATAGATCCCCAACTTCTCAAACATCAATAGATATAAAACTGTCTCCAATGCTTGTTACAAACATTGCCTGCCTGCCTGAGGATAAATACTTCTCAGATGATACCTACTACCTACGACCTACGCATAAAGAATCTTATGATGGTTCAGGTTTATCCCTTCCCAATAAATCATCCTTCAAAATTAAATGTCATGTACTAGGTTGGTAGGTATTTATTTCAACCTTTACCTTTGTTCTGTCAATCATTCATTCATTCATTCATTCATTCCATTAATCATTTTACCCCTTTAAAAGAACATTCTACAATATCCATCTCAACATCTATATCAATTGTCTACTATTAATACTAGGTAATGATAACAATAATACCAAAACTCAAATTTCTTTCATTCATTCATCTTCTCAATAAACCGATGAATAAACAATATACGGGGTATCTATAATAATCTATCATGCTTCTTCCTTCCCTCCCTCCCTCTTTCATTTCATCATATTTGCTGCATCCGCCGTGCGGGTCTTATAATCTCTTGGGCTTTCGTAATCCTTTTTCTTCCCCGACCACATACCCAGTTTCTTCCTCTTGGCCTCTTCTTCAATCGCGCGATACTGTGCCTCGAAGTCTCCGAATTCCGCTCCCATCTTCGCCTCATACACCGTAGCCATGCCCGCCCGCAACATCTCCCTTCCCACATCCTTGCGCACGAGAAATCGCCGCACCCACACTGTAGCCACCACCCGATCATACTGGTCGCGTTTGTAAATGTACGCGCGCACGCGTCGATTCTGAATATATTTCCGCAGCCAGATCAGCGCTTCGGCGGAAAAAGGTTGCGCCGGTTTCCCAAAATGCGCTCCTTCGGGTGCGTCGATGCCGGCGATTCGAACGTGGATCTGAGGATTGGTTAGCTCGTGAAAATTGCGATACGCCAACACAACAGTGTGTGAATCCTACCGTCTTGTTCTTCAAATCCTTTCCCTCGGGTAACTGCTTGCGGCCGGGCATCCATCCCCAGCCCGCCAGCCTCCCACCAGGCGTGTGAAAAAGGTGAAAATTATCCGCATCGCCCACTCTCGTGACCGTTCCAAATAAACTCCTCTTCCTGAAGAATCCGGGTCGAATATATGCAGCTTCAGGAATGCGACGTAAATAAGAGCGATAGAAGCGCGTGGAAACTAAAATGGTGGTGGTCAACAAAATGGTCGGTATCAAGGTTCGCGGATCCGTGTAATGCTGCCAGTCCGTGGCATTGAGATTGTCGCCCCATGAGAAGGAGGACCGAGTGTCATTTTTTTCTTCCTTCTTGGATTTTGAAGAAAAATCTAGCCATCCCATAGTGTCGGCGGGCAGTACCAGTCTGGAAATGATGTGGAAGTGGGGAGGTTGCTGCTGCTGCTCAATGCTGAGACAGGGGTCATTTATGATCCGAGCTTCGGGAAAAAAAGTGACATTGATATTCAAACAAACACGCAAAAAGTTATCAGATGAAAGGCCATTGTGAGCTAGCAGACGACCTTGGAAATGTCCAAGAGCTTCTGAAACAACGAATTGATAGTTGGACTGTGTTTATGTGTGCTGAATTTCTATAGCAAAGTTCCTTAATCTAATGAAAAGTATCTGTGTCCAATCTGATATGGTTTACATTTGTTGTACAAATTATACAGCTTCCGAATGCTTACAATTTCCTCCTCTTCGCTCTGACACTTCTTGCCGATGGCTCAAAAACTTTTACTTCATCCTTGATTTCGAGTTCCTCCGTAACTCCTTCGCGCTTGATCACTACTTTCTCTTCCTCTTTCAAATCCATCTCTTCTGGTGGATACTCTCGCTTGACTGTCACTTTCTTCTCCAGCACATCCCCATTCTCCTGCTTGATCTCAAGCTCATCAACTTTAACTTCGACCTTGCTGACAAGTTTATCAGAAAATGCTTTCAAATCCGCCGCGAACAAGACTGAGTGCGCCCAGCCAGCCTCTTTACCCCACAACCCTCTAAAATGATCACCAATCGCATCGTATGTAGCTTTGGTAAGACTCTTATGTTTTCCTTTTCCAAATTTGTAGTCCCTTTGAGCAATTTGCCAAACGTGAGTGTCCACAGGGACCGCCTCTCCCCACCCCAAGCCCATCAAGCAAACGCAATCAGCTACTTTTGGACCCACACCTTGAAGCTCGAGAAGCTCTTCATGTGCTTTTCTATACCCAGGACGTCCTCCTGCGGGAAGTTTCCCTTCAAAGGGTACGTCAAAAGTCTCTGGATTGCGAAGACTTTCGAGCCAGCCTTTTGGCTTCGATGCCACAATTGATGCTGTTTGGGCAATGTACTTTGCTCGATACCCAAAGCCTAGAACGCGGAGATGTGACTCTACTCCAGGACCAATTAAGGCTTCAGGTTGTGGGAAGTCATGGAATGGCTGATCATCAATATGTCCTATTAGGGGGCCATAATGTAAACACAAATTATTGACCTAAATTAGAATGATTAATAAGATCATCGAAATCCTGAGATCAGAAACATACCATTTGAGAAATTCTTATAATATTATTGTTGCTGCTGCAAATAAAACCTACCAAAGCCTCCCAAGCATCTTGTTTGAGAATACGAACTCCTGTAAACTTAGGTGCTCTTTTCTTGAAATTTGGATCGACTAAAGACCATTGTTCATACAATTCAGTCAAGTTTGGTGAAAGGTTCAAGTAATGCCGAAGTAAAGATTCTGTGTCATCCTCATCTTCAAGCTTTTCCTTCTTTACTAAAGGCTGATGATTCAAAGCAACTTTGATCTCAGGAAATATTGTGCGATAGTGAAGATGAGTTGAGTCCTGTTTAAGAGATATTATACGGCCATGTAGTGTACAAAACCTACTCGACATTAACCCCCTTTCTTTCAACTACAGTACAAGAAGGAGAGTCACGTACCAATGATCTTCACCTACAGCTTTCTTCCACCGAAAAGATTGTCCACAACGTAATGTAGTATCTATACAAAGCTCTGCCAAACTCACTGGAAGCTTCCTCCATTCTGAGATCCTTAAATTGCCCATTGTGAGAAAGCGATTGTGATTTCATGGGGGTTGGGTGAAATCCACCTTGGCGCGCTTTACAGGAGCAACGTTTCTAATCTTAGCGCGAAATTCGAATGAGATTCGCGACAGCTTCTACAAAAATTCCACCTCGGATTTGAGCTTGTCAATCAACCACAATCAAAATCGCACGCATTCAATTTTTTTCCGAAAAAATATTCTGGATCGCAATTAACAATATGAACGGCGATACTTATTCATCAAGAGGCATGGCACCTTCAACGACAAAACCTAAACGGGAAGATGGAGCTACTACTGACAAGAAAGCATCAACAGATCGACATGGTTCGTCTAGAGATTATCATGTAAGAATGCTTCATCAATTATTTCAAGGTCAATTTATCTAACATATGGAAAATAAAGTCCCGAGATGACCGACGTGGTGGTGATAGAGATCGAAGACGCTCGCGCTCTCCAGGACATCGAGGCTCCAGAAATTCTCGCCGCGATGGAGAATTAGATTCACGGGGTGCGGATTCTTACTCAACGAGTCGCGAATACAGAGAGCGGGAACGTGAAGATAGGTATTCCGGCAGGGAAAGAAGAGGTGGTGGTGGCGAGAGAGAGTGGGATAGAGATCGTGGAGCAGCAAGACGAGATGCTAGAAGGGACGATGATGAAAGACCGCCGCGCAGAGACAACAGAGATTTATTCGACGATAGACGTGGTGGCGGAGGTGGTAGAAGGGGTGGTGATCGAGGCGACCGAAGAGATCGTGGAGATCGTGGAGATGCCGACGGAGGATTCGCAGCTCAACGAGCCGCAAAGCGAGACAAGAGTCCAACCCCCCCACCAAAGAAGAGAGAGCCCACACCAGATTTGACGGATGTTGTGTCAGTTTTGGAGCGCAAGAGGAGATTGACACAATGGGATATCAAACCGCCAGGATATGAGAATGTTACTGCTGAGCAAGCTAAACTTTCGGGCATGTTCCCACTTCCAGGAGCACCACGACAACAACCCATGGATCCAAGCAAGCTACAAGCTTTCATGGCACAACCTAGTGGACAAGTCACTAACGCAGCCCTCAAACCTTCAAACTCCAGACAATCAAAACGTCTCCTTGTTCATAACATTCCTGCTGATACCAAGGAAGAGACTATTGTTAGTTTCTTCAATCTTCAGCTTAATGGATTGAACGTCATAGAGGGTTCTGATCCTTTAATCTCAGCACAAGTTTCGAAAGATGGCTCATTTGCTTTACTTGAATTCAAAACACAATCTGATGCTACTGTTGCTTTAGCATTGGACGGAATTACCATGGATGGCAATGACCATATGGAAACAGGAAATGGCTCCGCAGATACCCGAGGTCTTTCCATTCGTCGTCCAAAAGATTACATTGTACCAGCAGTTACTGATGAAACACCATTCGAGCCAGGTGTAATTTCTAATGTTGTAGCTGATACTCAAAACAAAATCAGTGTTACTAATATTCCTCAATATTTGAATGATGAGCAAGTTACAGAGCTATTGGTATCTTTCGGAGAGTTGAAGGCTTTCGTCTTGGTCAAAGATAGCAATACAGATGAATCACGAGTAAGTTTACTATTATATGTTCTCAACCAGATACTAACATGGTTTAGGGAATTGCTTTCTGTGAATATGTGGATCCTGCTGCAACAGATATTGCTGTTGAGGGTCTTAATGGTATGGAACTTGGTGATAAGCATCTCAAAGTTCAGAGAGCTAGCATTGGTAACACCCAAGTATCTGGTTTGGAGATGAGCGTCAATGCTATGTCTATGCTTGCTGGTACTACATCACAGGATCTCGAAAATGGCAGAGTGTTACAATTACTCAACATGGTTACTCCTGAAGAACTCATTGATAATGAAGATTACGAGGGTAAGTTTTAATTGTTCATCTATTTGAATGTTTACTGATCAATCACTTAGAAATCTGCGAAGATGTAAAGGAAGAATGCGAGAAATATGGCAAAGTTCTGGAAATGAAAGTCCCAAGACCAACTGGTGGCAGTAGACAGTCAACTGGGGTTGGTAAGATCTTTGTGAAGTTTGACACACCAGACTCAGCAGGAAAGGCTCTCAAGGCCCTCGCGGGTAGGAAATTCGCAGATCGTACAGTCGTTACTACATACTTCCCAGAGGTAATTCTGCACTTTTTTCTTTTTCATTCAAGACATTGCTAACCTTCGTCAAGGAAAATTTCGAAGTCGGCGCCTGGTAGATAGTTCATCAACATACCGAAATTATCACCACGATCCTTTCTCAAGGTCCTTACTTATCTCCCTTAGTACTCATTACTCACAAACTGATGTAATTCCAAAATTCATTTACAAAGCGAAGTTTTTCTTCCTCGTCACACAAAATACTACACCTTCTGTACTTTTAGCATCATAGCATCCATGGGCGATCTTTTATTTTGGTATTCTCACTGTCACTGTTTCAGTCGCAGGATCGATAGGAGTCTTTATATGACTCGAGAAAAGCAAATTAGTCTACTACCTACCTACCTACAGTTTACCATAAGGTTCTTTTGTCTTCGATTTAACTGATTGAGAGTCTCTTGCGAGATACCTACCTAGCTTTAGCGTGAATTTCGATTGTCGATTATGTTACTAATGAAATCTGCTGGGGGGCGCAAGGGGGTATGTATATATATATATGTATGTATGCTTATGCTTTATGTTGATGATGGTGAAGTTTTTGAAGTTGAAGTTGAAGTTGAATGCGATATTTGATATTTGATTCTGATTATTTTTGATGACAGTTTGTGGTTGTGTTTGTGAATGTGTGTGTGTGTGTTTATATTCATATATATTTCATATTCTGTGAGTAAATGAATGATTGAATCCTTGGAGGGAAGAGTAGATTAGATGGAGGGAGGGAGGGAGGGAATGAGGAATGGAGGAACGAATGATTGGTTGGTTGGTTGATTGACTGGCTGGTTGGTTATTAATTAAGTATTTAGGTAGGGGAATGGAGTTAGATAATTGAAATTGATTGATTGGTTGATTGCTTAATAGAGACATTCAAAGTCTTCTTTCTATCTAAATAAAGTCATTTGACGGGGTAGATAGGTACATAGGTACATAGGTAGGGATATAGAAGTGCTAATTCTTGTGCTTAGGGTTAGGGTTGGGATTAGGGTTTAAGGTTGAGAAGTAGGGATTAAGGTGTGAGGTTGAGATTGAGATTAAAGCTGAGGTTTAAGGTGTGAGGTGTGAGATGGATGGTAGACATTGAATAATGGATGATAGATGGTTCTTGATTATCGAATATCTAATACATGATATACCACTTCAAACGGTTTGGTCTATTGATACAATATAAGATGAGATGAGATATGAAAATCTTGATATATGTATGTATTATGTATATGTGCTCGAGAGATAGCTGGAGATGGAAATTAGATGTCTACATACTAGTATCAATACTATATATATCTTGAACTTGACGGTCTAGTCTTGAATTTTGATGGTGTAGATGTGATATTTGTGCGGAAAGAGAAGGGGTTTTGTGCTTAGGGCTTGAGTGTGGGAGGGGGAGGGGGAGGACTGAGAATCGCTCGGTTTAGCTGGTGAGTTTAGTTTAGTTTAGTGCTTGTAAGGAAAGAAAGAGGAGGCTGAGAATGCTGGAGAAAGGGATAGGTAGCTCGGTGGATGAATAAATAAGTGGGCTGGTGAGTTAAGTTATTCCATATTTACTGTATATAATTATAGAATATCTACTTACTTATTTATTCACGCATATGAAGATATTGAGATTAAACACTTAATCGGTCAGTTAGTTGATGCTTGATGATTGATGATTGTTGGAATGTTGTTGTTGGTATTTGATATCACTATATTACGGGTTAGTGAAGATAATATGGTACTGGATATGATTCATGCTATTTAGATTTTGCTAAGGGGATGAGAGATATGAAGATGAAATAAAATTATATGTTGTAGGGTCGAGATGCAGGAAGGTCATAAAGTGTCTACTCCAATAGTTGTAGATGTTTGTTGATTGTGGTGCTGATGTATGATGTATTATGTATAAGATTGGATTCTTGAATGGTGGAGAGGGAGAAGGTTGGGGGAGAGAGATTCCTTACAAGATGTCTATAAGATAGATGGAATTACAGTAGAAGAGAGAAGCGAAGAGGGAGAGGGAAGGTGTTAGAGGACTTTTCTCTTCAGT
Organism: Botrytis byssoidea; assembly: GCF_014898295.1. Lineage (NCBI taxonomy): Eukaryota > Fungi > Ascomycota > Leotiomycetes > Helotiales > Sclerotiniaceae > Botrytis > Botrytis byssoidea. The sequence goes on along the minus strand of NW_024065861.1, from coordinate 517,397 downwards.
TTTCGTTTGCAGGCACGATTGAAAATGAATCTGAGTTCGAAAGGTGAGTTGGAGTGGATTAGAAGTTTGGGAGTTTATAGGGGTTGAATGGTTGAGGGATGATGTGTGCACTTATTACTTTTCTTCCAAATGTAATGTGGTATCAAGCTTATATTATGTAGCGGGGGGTTATGGTAATATAAAAACTAGATAGGAGGAAGAAGTATGTGATATCGAAACAAGTGTAAGTATACTAATACGGAACCTGTCTTTCATCTCTTTAAGTTTTCATTCCTGAGAGAGAGATGAAGAGTGAGAAAAGATGTACAGTGTTATCATTTCTGTATATATACAACTCTCTAGAGCCTTAAGCCTTGAAGTTTAGAAAATGGCCTCCTATCTCGGTTATATTCAGATCTATTATTGAATCTCGAAAGTAGTATCGAGGTACGCTCAGATACTGTATCATTTTCAAGGCTAGTTCTTAGCGGAAAGATGAAATCGAATTTAGACAAATAGATATCTATTCTCTGTGCGAAATTGTGTTTGTTGCAATACGAGTGAATATACGCATGTGAGCCCTAGTTCACTAGCGCACGCACGTATTGCATGTACCCAGCTTTCGTAGCTCTAGAACCTAGAACAGTTTAGACACAATGTCAATCAATACAGTATACCTATCATGAAGACGTCATAATCACCACCGAGGTGATACCAACATCATTGCTTTGAAGCTATCTGAGTAAATATGATTGATTGGTAAAATGTACTTCATAATTTCAGATAGATGTAAAGAGGAGTGAGGAGTGAGGGGGCTGAGTCTTTTGTTCTGTAGAGTTGTATTTTCAATAGGGAGATAGATGTTGTGTATAAGAGGGAAAGTTTTGAAATGCAGATAAAGATATATATGGGAGATGTAGATAAAAATGGAAATAAGAATAGAAATGGAAAAGATGATAAAAACAGAGATGGAGATAGAGATGAAGATGTAGGTAACGGTTCAGGATGCGAGTCTTGATTTGTAGATGAGAAGATCAAAAGATCAAAAGATATTCTACTATTATAAAACCGAGCCCTTCTCTACTTCTCGCCTCTGACTGTATTAAACTTCTAAGCCTTCATGATATCTTGGTACTAGGTAGGTAGATAGAGTACAGAAGAGTGTTAGGCATTATCTGAATATCACTCTTCGAACGAATCTTGAACACCATATATTGAACATTCGAATCTATTTTACATAATACAATCATCACTTTAATGCCATCGAATACAAGCTCTCGATTTGTAGTCCTATCTCACATAATCTATATCTGTTCTTCAACCCAATTTTAACACAATGAATGCTAAATATCAACATATCAATGAGATCTCGAGTCTAGACATCTGAACTCATATCCAAGGTGTCGTTACCTCGAAGGCCATTCGCAACATTCAGGAACAAAGCATCAAAATCTCTGGACGGATAAAATTAAATAAAAAAAAGAGATCATGAATAAGTATTCAGCTAGTCAATCAATCAGTATATTGACTCTGATATCATCCAGAGCTGCCAATGCATGTGGATGTGAGCATTAGGATGTTGAGAGTGAGTCGATATACCTGGATAGCGGTACTTAGTATCTGTATATTTGAAGGCCCTCCCTTCCCCTCTTGATCTTTCTAAGAGTCATCTTAGGGCTCAGGAATTAAGAATTATCTATCTCATCTGTAGAAGAGAGAGGTAGGAGAAAGGAGAAAGAGAAATCGATAGGATTTAGTAGATTGAAGCTGCTCGGGGGAGTAGAAGGAAGGAGACAAATGAGAAGTATAACTTCATATATAGGAATTGATATCATGGTGTTTTTCTGCATACATAAATTACTTGATCAAGCCTTCTCATCTTGGTGGAGGAGGGATAATCAGTATGTTTTCTAAATGAAGGAGAAAAGAAGGAAGGGAAAGGAAATCGATAGGATTCCGTAGTTTCTCCCAAGCCTTGAGAGAAAAGTAAAGAGAATTTAAATACACCGATTCGTGCGAAATTGGAATATAGTAACGAATACCACAATAATAGAAAGGTTAATATGAATTGAGATCAATCAACAAGTACTAAATAGATATATTAGCAGGCAAACAGAAGATACCCTTCCTATCTCTGCTCTCTTCATGAATCTGAATATCAAATCTAAAATCCAAATCCACATCACTATATCACACGAACTCGACTTAAGCAGATCTGAATCATCCAAATTCCAAATCTCCTTACTTCCCTCTCATCTCGAGCTCATTATCAACAAGCAGCGCACTTGATTCCTAGATACAGATAGCTGCTTGTGTAGTACTATTAACTCAAATCTGAACACGAGGAAACGAGAGGTGCAATTGTGGAAAGAGGTATATATATTACATCATATGCGTATCTTTCCATGAATTTTTGAATACACATGCACATGCAAACCATGAGAGTGCAACGAAGAGCAAGATACAGAAATCCAAATAGAACATCGCATAGATCCACAAAGCACTGTGAATACCCACCCACCCATCTCTATCTCTATTTCTATTACTACATCCATAGCATCGTAATATTCGGCTCGGATACCTACAACTATGACTACAATCATAACTATACCTCTACCCACCCGCCTAGCCCACTAGCTAACTCTAGCCATCTATTCCAAACTCTCTCAAAATGCCTACCTAGTAATGAGTAGTGAACAATCAATCATCTACCTATTATATTCTAAATCTATCTGATCTGAAAGTGTCAAATACTTATCTACCTACTTACCTATTCACCTACCTCCCTATTCAAAGGTAGATAGATAACCATGAAAACTTGGATTCGCTTACATGAGAGATGAAACTGTCTCTCTCAGAAAATCCAAGAAGGAAGCAAGCAAGAGAGATGGAATTTGAGTTTTAGTGAGAGAATTAACGTATATAGAAACGGAGGAATAAATAGAAGTGTAGTGTTTGTTTGTGAGGGTGGAAAGTGGTATGACGGGTGAGGTTGCTTACTTGTTTTTTTCTCCTTCTCCCATTTCTTCAAAGTAGAATAGTAGAATAGTAGAATAGTAGAATAGTAGAATAGTAGAATAGTAGAATAGTAGAATAGTAGAATAGTAGAATAGTAGAATAATCCAATAATCCAATAAATCGATCCAATATCAGAGATGTATACATGTACATATATACTGAATATTAAAGACTTTGTAAAGTATCTTGTAGGGTATCATTTATGTGTTGTTATCTTTCTATTCACCTATCCCTTCATCCCCCCATCTATCCATCTATCCCTCCATCTCTCCATCCCTTCACATAAATCATCACAAACCAACAAAATACTAAACAAGAAAGAAACAAAAAAAGAATACTCAACCCAACTAACTCAACTCAAATGAATAGATATTGAGATACTGATAATACCAAGAAAAACACACACGCACACCTTTTCCCCAACCAAATTACATCTCATCCCATCTCCTCCCCCAAAAACATCACCCATAACCCATACACCGTGATAAATATACCTACCTAGGAAGGTATATTAGCTCACCAAAGCCCTCCCTTAGCAAATCAACACCCAAATTACAATTACAATAACAATTACAATGACAATTCAAGTGAACAATAACATGCACATCACCATCACCATCACCAATACACATAAACACACGTACAAATCCCTCATACAACATGACCCTTTAGCATAGCATATCATATCTACATCCACATACCATCATTATCACCAATACATGATAAAGAACCTTGTATATAGTTATACCTATACTAGAAGACGAATGCGAGAATTTGAAGCACGAGACGTTACATCTGGAATATAAAAGTCTTGTCCTTTCTATACACTTGTGATTCCTATTAACTAACGACGATTTTCATTGTACAATTCACTCGGCTTGTCGGTAGCTATGTATTGTGAAGTTACCTTTTCATCAAACTAGTACATGAATATAAAAAATAGTAATGGTAATAATAATATCGATATCTGAATAACAATTGTATTTCCGATGTCCTTAGTACCTAATAAAGTCGCCAATTCTCATTCCACATCTACAATTCCATGTTTCCCCTCCCCAAAACTGCGGTGTTACACATCTATCTCTTCATCATCCATCATCCAATAGTGACACAACACACCTCCTCAGGCCGTTATCATCTGCACACACACACACACCAAACCAGCCGCCTCAATTCACGCACATGATTCCACACAGCAGTACTAACAGTACTTTACCACAGAGAAGAGAAAATCCTAGCCACATAGCACGTATCACGCAGTTCCAAATGCCGGGTTCCTTACGCGGTAGGTAGGTACCACATGAACATGAACAACATAAGCGCTCCACAACATATCCAAGTCGTCATTTGGAATCATTGCATCCCATCCCGCATTGCCATTCTGCATCACGACTTCGTGTGTCGCATTGCATGAATCGTGGAAAATACGCCATGTGCAACGCTCTTCTGTAGGATGGCATACTTCATGTATGTATGTATCTTTTACATCATTATGTATGGATGTACATCAATATGAGAAATGCATATTCAAATCACAATGTTTGTCTGGTGATACTGCAGTCTGCAGAAGCGGTGCTTCGTGATAGATTCTTTGCACCAACAAGAAATGATATACCATGCTCCGATATGATAGATAGTAAAAACGCAGAAACACGCTTGCATTCCGCGCTATCCTCGGATACATCTCCTTTCTCACCATTGCATCTCTCGATACCATACCTAGGTACGTCGTGCGCAAGTCATATTCACCACCCCAGTCCCTACCTGACCATACCATACTCATTCCAGAAGGTGCGTATGTATGTACAGTACAGCACCGTACAGACACTGCGTACCATCCATTGCATCACATCCTAACAATCACCAAGTCCCATGTCCGCACGGAAGTGTACGTGTATGTACAAACCAGCTCCCACGAACATGTTCATGATCATCCCCAGCGGGAGATTACATTGAAACACTCCGGTAAGTAAGTTTACGGTACCTGACGCCGTTACCGGGCGCGCTATACAGGACCCCCCTATTCCCTCTTTCCTCTTCGGCATCGTGATCCTCAGGGTATCAATATTTACATCGCAGTAAGGACCGATGATTCTCTTCGGGATGTGCATACAAAAAGTGGAAATGGTTATTCCATGTTAAATATCTAGTTTGTAGATATAAATAGGTAAGGTAAATAAACCCCAAAACACACCCATAATTCTACAATTCCATCTTTCGCACCCTGGGAACAAAGAAAAAAACGAGAGTGAACCCCTACATTCTCTCTGTCTCGCCCTGTCCGCTCTGCCGTCGATCCTATCCCAGCAAAGTAGGCTATCTCCCATCCTCGCGTTCATCAAACACCGGTACCCAGCAAGCGTTTATCAAACACCAGACCACGTCGGGCGGAAAAAGAAAAAGGAATTGTTCATCTTGCAATCTCGTTTATCGTTCTATGTGTTCTTCTCGAAGGCATGATCTTAGACATTTCCCCCTATCTTTCATTCATTTTAAAAACCTCACTTGCCCAGTTTGAGAACGAAACCCTGGCTTGTATCTTTTTGGGCACTGGAGTAATAAAACAGAAAAAAGTAAAAATATCAAACATGTAAAAGGATTGTGTTGAGGGATTAGGTAATCAAAATCCCTGCATTCATCTTAATAATGATAGGATAATAGGATAATAGGATAAAAAGACAGCAAGCAGGGTAAAAAGAATTGCCTAAATAATAAGGAAGGAAGAACAAGAACAAGAACAAGAACAAGAACAAGAACAAGAACAAGAACAAGAACAAGAAACATAAACATGGATGCATTACATTACAACATTACAATTCACAACATGCCCAGTACCTACACCACTCGGGCTATTTGCCACCAAACTACTGTCTGTGACTGACTGTGTGCGTAATACGAATTGTGTACCTGAAATCAAATCAACACCCACCAAGGTACCTACAGGCGACAAAGTAACCAAGTGAATACGACAGCGACATATCGATTGGGCAACAATGACGTCGAGAATACTCCCCGGCCATCCATCCCCATTCCTCCTTCCCAGCTTTTCGCACTCAGGAACAAATCGATTCAATTCATTCCATGGTCGTGATGTCTCTTGCCCTTGTACAACTTTCCACACGATACAGGGGAGAATGACAGGTACCGGTATCGTATGTACCGCTCCAATCCCTCACATTCCTAACAATCATCCACAATTCCACATCCAAAAATATCCATCTCAACTTTCCAGAGAGTCCCAAAGCCCCCAAAGCCAAACCCCCCACTCAAGAAGAGAAAAAAAAAAAAAGAAGATATACCAAAAACAGTAATCCGTTCCTTCCCCCGAATTGTCCTTTTCAAGTAATACCCACCGCTCCCCTTCCCTCTCCATCCCATTCGTCAACTCGTGTTTCCCGTGCATGCAAAGAGCGCGTGCAAACTTCACCTGGTTCCCAAGCCAACCGAGACCCCAAGACCCTGAATCATAAAAATCCATCTGCTACACCGCAGATAAGGCTTGGCGAACAGGGGCATCCGGCTCCACTGTGCTCTCTTGCAAATGAAAAAATCGTTGAGTCGAGGGGATTTCAATTTACAGGTCAAGCCATTGATGTCATATGTCTCAGATGTGGCAGCGAATGGGGAAATCTGCCGTTGAAATCATTTTTCTTATCGTTTTTGGACCCCATTTTGATGGTGTTGGTTAGGTTTTGTATGGATGATGGATGAGTGCGAACTCATTTGGGGGACTCGGTGGAAATTCTGTAGGATATGGATTCGACGGAGAAGACTCCGTAGATGAGATGATTGATGGACCGGCCATTCATTGATGGCGGATACAGCGCTTGTTTGTTGCATTCTGCATCTATATTCTGCATCTATATTCTGCATCTATCTATCTGGCAGTTATCCTTCGCTACCATCTAGCTATACTCTTGAGAGTGAAGATCGAAGATTTGATGGAGCACACACGCGCACACCATACCATCAATCCAAACTCAAAGTAAGTCTCCAAGTCTCCAACGATGATGAGCGAGGAAGAGAGGAGACCAGAAACATGCTCAGTGGAGAATGAACATCCTTCCTTTGCGGAGCTCCAAAACGAGAGATCCCTTCATACATAATACATAACACATAAAACACATTTTCCCAAGCGACCCGACAGCATCCATTTCTCGGCATCTCCACTAAGCCATGAGATAGATGATCACCCTCCTACAAATAGTAACATCAGAGTGACATTCCCACCCTCCCATTTCCATTTTCATTTCGCATGCATCATACCTCAGGCATCTCCCACTAATCTCTCTCTAATCTCTCTCCGAATGTCAGAAACCGTCCACGTTCTAGACACGTGGAGAAATCATCAAACAGCGTGGTCGCGATGCTCGATCTTCTCCAATTTTGTAATTCTCTCATGAAAAAAATTGGAGAATGCGTGCGTGGAGTGTGGGTGCCCTTTTTCTCCAACTCTCCACGTCTCGGTCGTATTCTCGCGGGTGAATTGGGTTTTCGGGTCTTCTGGGTTTGGTTGATCGAATTGCTATATATAAATGTGCATTTTCATTTTTACATGTTTTGTCAAATTACATGTCCAGATATCTATGTATCTATTTACCTGTCAATCACGGTCCAGATGTTCGCGCGTCGGGGTTCTATATAAAGTAAGTACATAACTAAATAACCAATCAATCAATCGCAAACATCCAATAAACATTCAAACTATGTTTCAACATGCATTCCCGATTCATGATTCGTACCTCTCTCCTACCGAAACTTTACACTTTACACTTTACACTTTACACTCTATATAAACTTTCCACCTGATATCCATCTCATTAATCTATCTCACATTCCTTCCCTCCCCATTCCCTCTCGAGTAATATATCGACGATAACGGGCCGGTTTCATGTCTTCGGAGTCCGGAGAGTAAGTGTGAAGAAGAGGATAGACAGGGGAATATAATGGAGAATCAAAAATCTTATCTGATACATACCTAGGTATACAGATATCAACACATATTACGATATAGTATATTATATATGAATGAATTCATAACGATGATGCGTGTAAGTAAGGTAATGCAAATTAGACATCTCGTTTTTTCCAAATTTTCCGATTTCGCCTAATTGGAAATTTTCACGGGGCTATCTAATATCTACCTACCGAGCCTACCTAGCAACAGGACTATATCATCCATCCATCCATCTATTTGTTTCGCTGTATAGTAATTTGTTCCGGTAGTGTATTCCGTAATTGAGAATGCATGTCACTCACTACCTAGGTAACTAACCATATTTCCTAATTATCATTTCTTTGTAGTCAGTCACAAGACGAGATGGGTCAAGTACTGGGCTGGATAAATGGATAACAAATAAATGGAAAGAGAATGCGAATAGAAAGGGCGGTAAAGGTTGATATAGTATGGTAGTTTCAAAACAGGCATACATACCTATTTCCTCGTATGTAGCTAACCTGTTGTGTTTACTGTCTGGGTATCGTGGATATGAAGTAGATATTGTGTATACATACATACATACATACATACATTTATACATGTCTATCTGTCTAGAGACGTACCTATAGCTATACCCTCTAGAACCATTTACCTAGAATACATACATACATACATACCAGAGTTTTCAATCCCATACACATACACACATACATACAAACAAACAAACAAACATATAAATATGCAAACATAACATTCAATTCCCATCCCCCATCCAATTTCTCCTACACACACCAACCAAATCCCAGCAGCACCTTACCTACATCCCAGCACCCACCCAACAGCCTAAAAACAACGAGGCTGTGTTCCAACTTCCCTAACTTTCCTTCCCTTCCCCTCCCCTCCTCATCTCCCGTCCCCTCCATCACCCCCCTACCGAACCTATCACCATCCATCCATCCATCCATCCATTCATTCCCTCAACCACACTCCCCTCCCCTCCCCTACCCTACCTAAATCCTCATCACCTTACGATACATAGTAAGGAAATTCCATCCAACCACTCAGAAATCCTCTTCTGTCATGTGTGTCGAATACTCGAGTACCCATCTATGTATTCCGTATCAAGCTTTCGCGTTTCAGAAATTCAGGGAGGGGGGGGGGGGGGTACTTCGTATGGATGTGGTGTATGGATGTCTGTTTACGTCATTGTCATATTTTATTATATTATATTCTACATTTGACATTTTGTATTTTATAATTTGGTTTACGAGCGAGGACTCCATAATAACGGGAGTGATATTGATATCTCAAATTGAATTATATATTGAGATAATAATACTATCTATTATACATACTATCTACATCTATATATCAAATACACCCTCTCCAATACACCCTCTCCAATACACCCTCTCAAATACACCCTCCCAAAACCCAAAACCCAAAACCCAAAACCAAAAAATAAAAAATCATATTACAAATCCCTTTTACATCTTCAATCTTCCATCTCTCCCCATCCCCCCTTCAAGACAAAATCCAAAATCCAAAATCCAAACAAATCAATCCAATACCGTAACATTTCCAATCCCCAATTCCCATCATCTCATTCCCAATCCATCCATCCATCCACCCATCCAAAAGATCACCACGATCATCATGATCATCCTCCCATCAAACATCAGACGAACTCCCATCCCTCCATCCCCAACCAATCGCTCCTCTCCCTCTCCCACTCCCACCTCCACTCACCTCCCTGGTCCATCCACCCAGAGGTCTACCTACTCTCGACTCAATTGCGATAGATATCCCGCTTGATGTATGTATGTATGTGCGTATCTATGTATGATCATCAACCATTCATCTACAAGTACCAACATACATTATCCATTTGTAAAATTCCCCGCATCGCATTTGTGTACTCCATAACATCTATTATCTATTCACATTCTTTGCAACATTGCCACTCAAGTACACTAACAAACGTAAATTATTAAAGTTTATGATATTTTATTCGTCATATTAATTTCTATAATCGTAGCGACGGTATGTGTATAAACCTGACCTCGTCCAGGTCAATACCAATCCGACTCCAGGTATTCCATCGCTCTGTTCACCCCATCCATCTAATCCGATTCCATTGCCACTCCCAAATACATCCAACCATCCATGCTTCCTAATTCCCCTTTCCCGATAATCGCAATTCAAAATGGGGTATGTCTGAACGAATGAACGAAGAAAAATAAAGAGAAACAAACTAATAGTACAACAATACACGGCACGCTCAAATTAAACTTGTAACGTGCCAAATCAAATTCCCACCGCAATGCCCCCTGGCAAGATACATGCCGCCAAAGATGAAAACCTTTTCAACGCCATCCATTAAAAGCACATGCTGATCTTTGCTCCCGTCCCAGACAGCGCAGATATTGGCCCCGAAAATCCCAAATACAACTCTGGTTTGGTGCCTCGAAAGAACAAGGAAAAGAGGACAACCATGTAGTGATCGAATTAGAAGTGAATATAAGTTTTCGTGGCTGCAATCCCGTCCGCATCGTATATATATATGTATAAAAAAGAGGACTCTCGTTTTCAAAAGTCGCTGATTGATAATCAAGATGTAGAGGTTTCAATCGCTAATACCACCCGCAAAGGAAAAAGGGTATTGAAATGATGCCTTGAAGCATTAAGACGAATCAAATTTGCGTCGAAGATTTTGGTTGACCAATTATCTTTTTGGTCGTCTATTGTCGTAAAATTGGTAATATGAACAAAGCGTGACATGTATAGTAGGTATTGTACAAGTTAAAAGACGTCGAATTTATTCATCTGAGTGATGGTCATCGGATCCCGCTTCCGATTTGGCGTCGCCCTTGTGGACTTTCTTATGTCTTCGTAAGTTTGATACGACGGAGAAATGTCTGCCGCAACCTTCAACGTCGCAAGGAAATGCTATTTTTCAATTAGTTCAGATGGCTTGCACGAGCTGTCAAATGTGAGTAACTTACGCTTCTCTCCAGTGTGACTGTACATGTGTGTTTGTAAAGAACTTGGTCTGGTGAATCTCTTGTCGCAAACCTTGCACTTGTGCTTCTTTTGGGTACTGGTTGATACTTTCGAGCTGAATGAGCCCATCATGGACTGAGGAGGTAAAGGTGGGTTTCCCCCGCCAAGAATGCTGCCGGGTGGAGGTAAAGTTCTCGCTGATACTGATTCCATATCAGAACCGTTTGAATAGTCGGACATGGAAGAATCGACAGAGCCGCCGTAGTATGGGTAGCTGTTTGAAGACGAAGAAATCGACGAGTGGTTTGAGTGTGTTGATGGGAAACCGTATGAGTCGGCAGATCCTCTTCCAATTCGTGTTGGGCCAAAAATGTTTCGTGGGGTGGTGTTTTGGCTCATGGCAAGCATATCTCTTGCGCCGTCCATGGTTGGGTCTCGGAGATAGCTAGCATTATCATTGTTTGGCAATCCTCTGTTATGAAAGTCAATAAGGGAGTTCTGACGATGAGACCGCGGGGCATCGGCTGGGACATCGAAGAATGAATTGGAGGATACTGACGGTTGTGAGAGTCGTCTTGAGTTATCCTGTTGCTGAACGGAATATGCTCGAACTGCGGATGGGATTGGGGCCGGCGCATATCCGGCGCCATCAAATGGAGATGGGGCGGACGTGTAAGCAGTGTGAGCAGGCGATGGTGCGTTGTTATACCCGACGTCGCTCCCATATCCAGGTGGTAAAGCACGAGTAGGGCTCATCATATCTTGTTGACTGGTGAGTAAATCCTGTTCCACTCCAGAGAAATCCGAAAAGAGGTTACCTGCTGATGCCGCAGTAACTGGCACGCTATACGGTCCCGCTGATACATGGCTACTTATGCGTGCACTCTGCTGCCTTTCCATACCCTCGAGACCCAAAGTTGGTGTGTAGATGCTGGAACTGGTGTGAGGAGCCGAAGTTGGCGCACCCCAGTTCGGTGGGATGAAGGTCACCGGTGCTGGATTCGAGTATGGCAAGTTGTGGTTGTAGTGCATACCACTGTCAAAAGGCGATTGTCGGTCCATTGTCATTGTCATCTTTGGTGGTGGACGTGTGAGAATACAAAGTTTAAAATACTGGTCAAGTAAACAATGGCGCGCGTGGTGGATGGTATATTTGTTGTTTGTATAGAAGTGTAGTGTAGTGTGGTATCAATAAAGCGTAGATCCGATGTAAGATCCCGTGTAATGGTCGTGTTTTAGTGTTGATAAAGAAAGAGATCTCGAGGTAAGGAAGAGTCGATCAGTAAAGTGTAGTGAGGTGCCAACGGGTGGGATCAGCGTTCTTTATGTGCTTCAGTCTGGGTGAAGAGAAAGCTTAAGGATGGAGGGAAGGAGCAATCAAGGATGATGGTTGGGTGGGGTAATCCTTGAATGGTGTTGAGATGAGTAGTTTCTTTTGGAGAGCAAAGAACGACTAGTCAAGGCGTTCGATAATTGGAGAATTCGTCTGGTTGAGGATGCTTGTTACTTGGATGTAGGAGGGGTGTCGAATAAGAGCGGGGCCCAAGTTGCACTTAAATCTCTTCAGAAATGATCGACGCAAGTTATGTGCCCTTGTTCTTTTTATGTTCCGCTGGGTACTTGGGACTTGATCTTGCTCTTTGTGTATGGTATGTATGTGTGTGTGTGTGCAAGTGTGTGTGTGTGTTTGTGTTTTTTCTTCTAGTTGGTGTGGAGAGAGGGAGAAGCTAACAATATCGTAGGGTAGTTGCGGTGAGCGGGTCAAGTAGTGTCTGTGTTCCTTTTTTTTCTTCTTCTTCTCTCTCTTTGTTAGATTAAGCTCATCAGACAAGTCCCACTTGACAAGTTTCGAGAGTCAGAGCAACTGTCAGATCTTCGGCAGTCCTATTGATCTACTAATGGTGTATACGTGGGGAAGATGTCAATTTGAATGAGGTAGGTAGTGATATTGCGGTAGTTGTATGGGTGTGTGTGTGTGTGTGTGTATGGATAGGCCCCGGTGAATGGAGATGGAGATTGGAGATGGAAATTGATATTTGATATTGAGATGAATATGGATGGATTATTGAATGTGAAAGAGTTATTGACGGGCTGCTGGCTTATTACTCTCTTGGGTTTATGAGTTCCCACAGACTCAGAGCAGGTAGGAGACGATTGAAAGAGGTTATGATCGGAGGGTTGATTGGGAGAGAAAGGGCTGAAATTTGGGAAATATATTTGTAAAGTTACATGCCCCAAAGCAGGTGAGAGGGTAGGCAGGTCATTCAAGATTATTACTTGGAAATGATAAATAATTGGAGAATGATGGAAAGGAATAGGAAAGAATTCTTGATGATCACCTCAGAAGCCAGGGGGGGGGGATTTTATGTTTGATAGAGAAGAATGAACCCTTTTTTATGAGGATGCAAATCATGAATTGAAAATGGAAGGAAGTTATTAATAAAGTTTAGTTAACTCGATCAAGTAGGTAAGAGGTAGGAGGTTAGAGGTTAGAGGTAAGAGGTAAGTGTTAAGTGAGGTTCAGAATGAATCAAAGTAGTAATAGTAATAGTAATAGTAAGAGTAAGAGTAGTAGCAATAGTAGTAGAGGAAAACTCAAAGTAAACTTTTTCCTCAATCTTCCTTTTTGTTTCTGTCTTTTCTTTTCTTTTCTTTTCTTTTCTTTTCTTTTCTTTTCTTTTCTTTTCTTTTCTTCTCTTCTCTTCTCTTCTCTTCTCTTTTTCCCTTTCTTTCCTTTCCTTCCTTCACTTCCTTCACTTTTTTTTTACCCTTCACTTCACTTCACTTCACTTTCACTCTTCACTCTTCACTCACTACTTGGGTTAAAGTTAGAATTTTTTAGTTTACACCTAGTACAGTAGTTCTCTCAGTGTTTTTCCACCTTCTCCACTTTTTCATGATGTAAGTATGAGCAGGGATTCGTGGTACGGAGCATATCTGACCCATGGACGTAATCCTTGTATGGCAAGTAGCAAGTTCAACTAGGTACTCTTGGTATATCATTTATTTATTCATTCATTCATTCATTCATTCATTCATTTTCTTTCTTTCTTTTCTTTTAATCCCGAGAAATGTATCAAGCTTCACTTCCTCAAACTGGCAGTGGCAGAATTATTCCCGGGAATAATGTTGTATGATGTGGGGGCATCTGGCTAAAGTCAAACATTTCAATGTTTTTAGTTTTTAGTGTGTACCTAGTACTAGTGTCATGGTATCATGGTATCATGGTATCATAGTATCATAGTATCATAGTATCATAGTATCATAGTATCATAGTATCATAGTATCATAGTATCATAGTATCATAGTATCATAGTAGGTATGTATTCGAGAGACAGTCCTCTTGAGACTCTTCTCTTGAGACCTTGGACCTTGGACTTTAGACCTTAGACCTCACACCTTAGACCTTACACCTTGAGACTCTTGAGACTCTCTCGAATAGTCTCCATGTGTTTATCAAATCCCAAAGAGAATCACATAGTCCATGCGATAAAACTCAATACTCTCCCATCCATCCATCCATCCATCCATGCCTACTTTCTTTTGCATATTGACAAAGGCGATAGTAAGGAGAATAATGAAGCTATCAAGTCATCTATCGAGATGTGAACATTTGTGTTACTTTGGATTGATTGCGTAGGGTCATCTAGTCGAGTAGCGTCTCCAAGTATTACTTGAATAGGTCAAGACCAACGAGGAATGTAGATTATTTTATCCTGGCAGAGATGATACCTACCAATTACATACAACATACATACATAGATACATACATACATACAAACCACCACCACCATTACGGCTACTTGCTACTTACTACTTACTACCAGGTAACGACTAGATAAAGCTGAATCATGAAAATAGATAACAAATTGCTACGTCCCTAAAAAGTTATATGTAGTCGTAGTAGTCAGTCTCAAATTAGATCAATGGTAATAATGTAATAAGTCTTAGATCTTTTGTTTTCCTTCCATCATTGACTCGAGTGCTATTAGTCATTCAACATACATCTCATTCAATTGCGATGTATTATGTACTGTGTATGTACTGTGTGTGATGTGTGATGTGTTATGTGTTTTCATGTCTTTTCATGTCTTCTCATCTGTTTACTTTTCTTCCGAATACATGTCACTTATAATTAAATACGCTCGACTTGATTGACGGGACTCATTCATGAAGCAAAGGAAGAAAAAAAAAAAACCCCGAGTTCTTCGCATGATTACCATGATTACCATTATCATTATTGTTATTATTATCATCATTACCTACTATTATTGTCTTGTCTTGTACCATTTAGCTTACGGTAGGGATTTTTACGCTCAGCATCATGTGTAGCGTACTCCACTCCCCCTAAAGGATGTACCACTTTGATCCCTTTTTCACAGAAAACAATGATGAAGGGCAATATAAAATGGGAGCAACAGCACAAACCGCTGACAGCCACTTCCGTCAAACGGATGAATCAAGACTCACAGAGCCCTGGGTGACTGGGATAAACGTAGCTGCTTGGGAAGGTGCAATATCGAGGTTTGAGGTTCGAGGTTCGAGGTTCAAGAATCATCACGATGCGATGCACTTAATTTGATGCATCATTCGTGGGTAAAAACTTTCTTTTCATCATTGTACATATGACATCGCGCCTGCAATGATAACATTGGTGCTGCTATTTGCTGGCCGTGGTACCGTACGAAGTGGTATGACAAACACGAACTCACTGATTAGATCTAGATACGACTGGGGGATTCCAAGTCAATTCAAGTCAATTCACCCAAGTACTGTAGACATCTATCGTTCCAATTGTGGGGTTTGGAAGATTCTGTGTTACATCTGTTTGAATTTTGAGACTGGAGATTCCAGATACTAGGTTACATACATCTCCATACAGCTAGCTAGACACATTTTCAGAACAGAATTAGAACACAGATGAGCGGCGCATGCATGGAAAAGAATGATATCCCTCTCTACTTCTTTTCTTTTCTTTTCTTTTCTGATTTTCCCTTCCATAATTCCATTCCAGGTAGCTTGCAAATGAAGAACGGTCCGGGACTGTACAATCAATCTCAAACACGGTACTTAAAATTACCTAGATATTATTAGTTGCAGGCACGGGCGGAAAAGATTGTCTGTTCACACCAGCTGTGAGAGAAAAGGTAAGGGAAGTGTGAAGAAAGTCATATTGTGGAGTACACAATCCTCACATTATTCTATCATGGATCATTGGTCAATCAAATCACTCTTCTAGGTTACACATCTCTCTAATCTGCGAAACCGGAAGATTTAATCACATACTCAATTTCCTTATACCTTGTTCAGACATCATCATATCTCTCCATCGGTCTCCAAACATCTCGAGAATCTCGTGGGACTCCATTATTATTTGGAGATCTAATTTCAATGGGTTTCTTTTTTAGAAACTGTAAAAATGGATAATATGGAGACGCGCTTTTTGTTTTCGTCATGACGGCATTTTGACTCTCGAACGAATGAAATGAGTAGCAAATGAAAGTTCTCCTTTTCAAGTTACTCCATTGCAATCCACTTGATATCATTTTAATTCCTGACCCTCTTTCGACTTGTACTAAAAAATTTCACGAATCTGTGATTCCTTCAACGGATGGATTCAACCGTCATTTCACAAGTACGGTGTATTGGGCCTAACACCTCCTTGCTGAGGCTTGCCTTAGCTTCAACTTGGCTTAATGCTCAATGCGCGCAGGAGGATCAGATGGACCCCGAAATCGTCATATCTTACCGGGGTTCGGGGAGAGAGGTTGTCTCTGCAGTGGGTGGCGCCAATAAGCTTGTCGAAGCACGAAACAAATGGGAACGCCATCATTCCTCACGAATCTCGAGCGATTGCTAAAGGTAATATCAAATCAGAAGCGATCAGTGACGAACGAAAATGAGGTTGTTCAATTATGTATGTTATCATCGCGATAATGAAACGAGTGACAATGAAGGGGGAGTTGCATTTTTCCCTTTCGTAGATGTGTTGGGCTCATGAAACTAAAATGGGAGAATACGAGTAAGTGCAAGAAGAAGTAAACATTCTCAATCTCCAATCCCAGTCACCTCAGATATAAATAAAAAGCCACCATCAAGCCACTGAGACCAAGACTAGTTGTCGATGAGTATCTATGCTTGGCAATTTTCATCTTATGGTTAGGGCAGGCGTTTGCTTTGATCCAATTGATTGATAGGAAGACGGAAAGAAGCCTCTTTCTCACCACCCTCGAAAATGGCGTTTATTTGCCACTGGACCAGTGATCAGTGATGGTAGGATGCCATCACCAGTGCAAAGCACCGCCGTTTACCATGGTCAAAAATAATTGAGAGCCTCGGCATATACAAGTACGTTTCACGGAAGTATGATGTTGGTGTGTGGGGAAATGGGATTGGATTAATCACCAGAATGTGATTTTGACAAAAACTTGGTATCGCGACGCAATACCAACATCTGCAACAACGATGTCATCACTGTGCTGCAATGACCATCTGCTTCCTTTGGGCTCTCGCATTCTCCTCCCTCCCTTCAACTTCTGCCAATTGAAATTCGGGCCGCGATGTTTTCATAATGCATACCGTCCTGTCAATAATGAGGCTGACGACCAAGCAAAGTAAGTCTGCTAATTCTATCTACCTATCTATTGTTCTTTTGAATCAATCCTCAAACCTAAAGCGAAAACACTGTGAGGGACTCTCTTGGGATCATAAGGTTACAACAAGCCTTCCCATCCGGCAAGGCGGGACGAAGATCACGACAGGAGATGGTCTGGAGAAATCTGACAGGGTAGGTATAAACCTTTCCCTTTCAATACTTATTGGATAAGATGTATACAAAATGCGACGTACACAAATCCTATTTGGGACATTAATCTCGATTTGATTTGATTTCTTTCTTTTTGGTCCCTCAATTGGCATGATTGAAAAGTATCTCAAGAATTCCCTACCCCCAAATATGTACAGGAATCGATGCGATCTGAAATGTGAAGCATAGGTAATATTGACGGTTCGACCCTTCCGCATTCTTTGGCTTGTCACTCAAAGTGGTGACCTTGTATCAGAAAACTCTCGTACTCACTACTCGTCGCAACGATTTGTAACGGCAAACGATTCATGTCACTACGTAGGATATAGTATAGGAAATAGTATTATTCAAACGCGATAATAATACATAAACCCGTTTGGTCGGCGATATCACTGACTCGGTAAACTCAGCGCCGAAGATTACACCGAGGCAAAGGTTGAAGGGGGCGTCGAGCTTCTCTTTTCCTCACCAAGTGTGGATTTTCCATATTCTTGATCACGAGTCAGGACAGACAGACAAACAGACAGACATGATATCAGAAATCAGTCAATATTATCTATTCTCTATTCTAAATTCTACTTCCTTGACAAGTGATAATTGTGATGGATTGGTATCCCATCTACCGTGCGCAAATTCACACGTATACATTTGTGGGGGAGCGATTCCACTCGACGCAACTAATCAATTACTCCACGCTATTGTGTTCAATCATATCCCTCCATCCCGATTTGCTCTTCCGCCATTTCTTTTCTCACCACCTTCTTTCCCAATTTCTCCTCTTTCACGAGATCCAAACGGTATGTGCGTACCGTATTGGAGATTCTGCTACTGGACTGCCGCCCGGATCGACAACAATCCCGGTTTTAGCGCATTGAATACGCAGCAAGTCAGCATGCCACAATCTATAGAGGACAAGCCTCAAATACTACTTTATTTGCACTTCGAGATATTGGGGGAGGGGACCCAAGACGACGTGCATATGAGATGAAAGCTCTTATCGTGTGACTAGGTACCTATGCTTCTTATTCCTTATTCATGTCGCTGGGTATGTAAAATGTAATGTGATGTGATGTGATGTGATCTGTTTCTACAGATACATATACAGATACAGTCATTCTACATCTGTCTACGCAATGCATGCATTCCTTCACCATCATCGCAAGCACCATGCATCCACTCGGAAGGGCAGGACCTGAGTGGTGAAAAAAGTTAACTTGACCGCTTTTTCTCCACAAACTTCGTGCTATTCCGCGGCCAATCAGACGCAGGGGGAGAAGAATCTCCTTCCTGTGTACGCTGGACGCTTGCAGATGTAGGTGTTCGCTATAAAAGGTATGTGCAGAAACCCTAAATATTACTCCTTGCTGGTCAGTGGTGAAGTTTGGGGGGATGTGGCCTCGGGCTTGTAGCGTGGAAGACTAATGATGCGCTAGATTGTTCGGGAAGGGGGAATTGGGGTGCGGTGAATTGGATAGAGACTACTTTACACCACGAATTCAAGACAGCACCACGTAGAACCTTCGAACACGATTTAGTTTTGGAACCTCGAGATAGCTTTGCAATTACAGAATGCTGAATGTTTCATCGTGAGAGCCTAGTCGAGCTTGAGATTCATCTTTTTTGTTTTTTTGCTTCTCGAATAGCGAGATTGTAGGTATTGCCCAAGGTGTCGAGTAATGCTTGAACTCATTATGTAAGCAATGGTATGCGGGGATGAATGCCAATATCACAAGCGTGACAAGCCAGAGGATTTTTTTTCTCTCTCTAGCTTCTTTCACCTCGAGACCATGACTCGCTCATTCATTAATACTACTAGCGGTGGTTGAATTAGCCGCAATGACTGTAATCTTTGTTGTTGATTAGAAACGGCCACTATCAGCCATGAAAGAGCCCTGACCCATGCAGGAAATGATTCCGGGGACGGATACGTGGAAGCCGAAAATGAGGCGTTTGGAGGGCGGGAAGTTGGCGGACGAGATGAATGGGGGCGGGCGAGTTACGATGGCGAATTTGATGGGGGTTAATTGAGAATGGGGGGGGGGGGGAGATGGGTGGGTGTTGGGTAAGCATTATTGATCATTGGTATAACTAATCATAATCATAATAAAATTTCTAGGTGTGGCTTATTCAATACTGGTAATTTCATGGGAATGGGGTGGATGGTACAATCGAATCGAAATCGTCGACGTGAATAAAGGCCGAACCACTACTCTGGATCGAATAATCAAACCTTTGAGCTAGCATACTCACATCTTGCCAATTTCCCAATCGGTGATAGATGTCAATTGCTCCCTCGATTCCGATAACAAATGGAAATAAGACAGGCGCCTCAATCCCAATTGGGTAGTACGCAAATTACGCTTCGTTCAAATTAGTCTTGGCTGATATCCCGGGGATTTTTCTCCTGGTGGCCTACCTAGTACTTACAGATACGATTGCAGTGCAGATTTGATCGAGAGTTCTATCTATACACGGCACGGCACGGTAGTTGAGTCGATATCGTACATTGGGTTTTGATTCAAGCCGGTACTATGCTAACCATCTCACCCAATTTCACCCAACCTCTTCTCCCAGGATATTTCGATATCGTGCAGGAGGCAGCGCCATTGTGAAAACCTTCCCAGAGCTAGCATCCTAATCTTTTTGGAGCGCGCAAGTTGGGGATCACCAGATCATGCATCCACACATCACATCCATTTGCCTGCACCAAAGGTGCAATTGTCAATCTAAAGGATGTGCGTTATCCTGGTGGTAATCATTACAGCGACACATTATCTCCGAAAGCCCATGAGCCATCACCACAATTTCCTTCGTGTGCCTGCCCCATGTTCATTGTACGTTACATACCAACGCCAACGCCAACGCCGAGTAGTTAGTTCTATGAACTTATGAAGATCAACAATACCCTGGACTTTTGCCCTGCTTTTGAATCGACCTAACCCAGTTTCCTTGCCAAATGCCTGCTATCGTCGCCCCATTGTTTATTGTCTCTGAAATTCTCCTTTCCTGCCAATTCACTCATTTGCTTAGCTACTTCGATGGCATTACCATAGCGTCCCCATTTTCAATCCCAAAACTCAAATGCCGAAGAGTGGGCGCCCTGCTTATATGAACTTGGGGGTCTCAGCTTCTTGCCATTTCCCACCTAGTCCCGTCCCAAATTGTGAATGTATCCTTGCACCCAAGACCACACTTAAGATTTTATGTTTCATGATTTTGCTCTCTAAACCGGCTTTCACAACTCGCAACCAGCCAAGTGGAGCGCGGGCTTGGGAATTGATTTCATTTTCCCCTTTGTTGCTGAGGGTGCGCAGGAAAGGGGACGTGCGAAAGAGAGAGGTTAGCCACGAGTCGTTTTGTCCTTAGTCGTTTTGACGGCTGAGCGACTCGTGGCTTCAGCCGTGCGGTTGAGTTAGCTTTCCCCATATTTCCGGAAACCTTGTTGGAGGTTTCCTTTGGGCTCGTAGCAGGGGTGGGGAAAAAGGAAAGAGTAATGTCTCATCTCCTGTTCCTGTTGATGATTACCGCATCGGGAGAGGCAGGCGTCGATCGGTCTCTTCTGGGAAGACGGGTGGATCGCAGAGGGGATGTCTTTGAGCTTAATGGCTGTTGCACCGAGCATTGCGCCGAAGCGTGTGTGTGTCTTTGGTATTGGACTAGCAGTGATACAACCTCGTGACTGCGAGACAGATAGTGAGGTTTTGAATGTTGTCATTTACTTTTCATACCAATTTCGTGGTCCTGAATTGATGTGTACATGCATAGGTTGATGTGTACATGCATATCCAGTACTCCATATGCATGGTGGGTATTCATTCTCCATACCCATGTGGAAAGCCAGCATATCAATTTATTTTTGTTGGAGTCGTGAGTGTAGAGATCTCAAAGAAGTGGGAATACATAAGGGGGAACGACGATGTGCTCCCAGGGTCTATGTGACTGGGTTTCCGAGCAACTGGAGATTGGCATGCTGTCACCTCGCCGACTACAGGTCACATCAACAGGGGAGATTCCAAATACTCATATTGTGGGCAATGAGGCTATGTGGATGTACATCTTGTGATGACATCTGTGATGGAGCATCTGGATAATTGCTTCACTTTTACAAAAAAATGAATAATTTTTCTTGACCAGTGCACAAGATTCCAGTAAGATTTTCGTACTTGGGAAATTAAATCACATTACATATGATTAGATGATGCTGTTGGATATGTTCGCCATGCTGCAGCGGAGCTAGCCAAACTCTCTTTTTTTATACGTTGATGGTGGGGATGGATGCGAAGCTTCTCAATTGAGATCTTCGCTGCCAAATGAGGGATGGAAAACTTCTAGAAGGTTTATGGAAGGAGATGAGCAATTTCCAAGCTGGAGCTTGCAAATGTTCGGTGGGGCAGATGAAATTCATGATATTCTGCGAAGATCGCACGCGGTATCCCCGACGAGCGATCGGTACTGCGAGGGTAAAGTTGCCCGTTCTTGTGACGAGACATCGAGAACCAGCAAGTTTTGGTAGACGGTGACGACATCTTCATTTGTGGTGTCTTGAATGTAGGTAGGGTTAGGTGACATATGACGAGGGATTTTACGTCGCGCGTTCTCGGATCAGGTGAGCGTGGGATGGGTATGTGAGAAGGTTTTTGAAGATGGGTGGTGTGATGGGATGGGAGGTGATGGTCTGTTGCTTTGTGCCCCTTTCCCCTTCTCGTTGCGAGCGCTTCTCGGGATGGGTGCTCGGGCACTTCACATCTTATTACCTCCTTCACATCACACCATGATCACCTCCGCCAGTTCCATTCTGAGCTCGTTCGCACGATACCTACTGCACGGCGGCCTGACAACCTCTTTTCGCTCCGCGCACCGTTAGACGAGGTCACGGCTGCATTCTCCATTGTCCGGATTGCCTGCCTGCATTGGGCACGTTTCTCTGCGAGCGCAAATTTCACGATTCGTATTGATCCCATTGTCGAAATGAGGTGCATACGTTGGGTGAATGGATATCCAAGAAGTACAAGGTGGTATATATGTGTTGTCCAGAGAAGGAAGGCAAGAAAGAAAGAAAGTAGTGCAATATTTGCATATTTTCCCATGCGATACACTACTCCCCCACACAAGCATGTTTCTGGAAGAATCATGGAAGAAAGAAAAGGGGCTGCGGAGTTCAGAGTACCTCCTCCTGCGTACATTTGGAGAGTAGGGTATGTTCATTCAGGAGTATCTCCCCTCTGCACTTCTACCATGGTTCTTGGAAAGATTCATCCTCCTTGTGTTTTTAATGTGCTTGCTATTTCATCTCTAGGTATCCGGGTATTGCTAATCCTGTAGCCGATCCTTTCTCCTTATTTCACCTGCCTGTCTCTTCTCATCTTTTATCTCGCTTCCAGGCTTGTCATGTTGTAGGTAAATTGTAGGTAAATTGTGAAATATGAAATGTGAAATGTGCCGATGTGGTATATCATCATATGCGAGTAAATGAATGGATATCAAATTTTACATACCTAGGTAGGTTGGTTGGTTGGTTGGTATTAAGTATCTACTATAGAAACTCACTCATTCATCCATCCATTCGTCTGATGATTGGGAAATGCGAACTCCCTTTCTTTCTTCCTTCCTTCCTTCCTTCCTTCCCCCCTCCCTCCTTCCATCCTCTAGAAACTTCGAGGAACATTGCAAGGAACATTGCGAGATTGTGAATTGCTATACTATATATAGGTGTAGAGGTGTAGAGGTGTATAAACACATAAACAAATATCCTCAAATCTCGAGGTAGAGGGTAGAGGATAGAAGACACATGTAAAGAGAAATCACATGTACCTATGTACCTATATAAGTATACGCAGGAATAATCTCCATCTCCATCTCAATCCCCTCTCCTCTCCCCCCCTCTCCACAAACTCACCAGTTCAGCTACCATACAGTATTTTATACTTTCTCATCTTACACTGAAAACTATTCATATACATATACATATACATATACACTAACTGAACTGAACATTCCCTTCCCGTAACTTGATTGAAGCTTCCTGGAAAATATCTCGACGAGTATAAATGAGAAGGATGAAGAAATATATATACCAAGAACTTTTTATTCAGTATCTATCTCTAGATGCTGGGACGTGTCTTTCTTTCAAATTTCTTCATATATATATTCTCTGCGTATATACTCTGCGCATAACATGAGCAACGCTCCACAAGAATCGAATCGAATCGAATCGAAACAAGTAAAGTAGAAAATGCACGCCACAGGAATCGAATCATAGAGTACTAGGTAGCGAGCGAGAATGCATGTATAGCAGCGCATGGAAAATATCCTACCCGCGTAACTGGCGGAGAGAAGAGGAAAACATCATTGTTTGTTTGTTTGTTTGGTGAATGAATGAATGGATGGATGAGAGGGATGGGATGAAGAAATGATGAAGCGAGAAGATTTCAACTTCGGCTTATTAGCTATACCGTGGTTATCTATCCTATCCCCGAGTTTCTGAAGGGGAGAGGGAGGGAGGAGGGGGTATGATCTGCTATCTTGCACGTAAGATTACAACACCTTGAAGTAAGTACGATGCAGTGAACCTCACTCCTCTCATGAAATAAAAATAATTGCTTAGGTTCAATTCAATATGTATATCGATATCGATATCCTAGTATTCCGAAAGTATTTCGATAGCAAACCAAAACCATATATTTTCAAAATTCATCCATTCATCCATTCCCGCAGCTTGCTTCTGTTCCGCATGCATGACATGTGCGCGTTGGGCTACTCGTTTATTTCGTATCGGAGCTCTCATCTTCATATCCTATCCCCACCTCTACCTTTAACTAGGTGGATATCCTTTCTTCGCGCGCATCAGGAGAATTGCATCGATACAGTCGCTACTTGTCAAGCTGCTAGATGACTTGGAGTTGAAGATGTTTGCCACTTTCGTCCCTATTGTTTATATTCGCTAGCGAAATCATGCGTGTCTTTAAGTAGGTACTCATATGTTCGTTCATACAGGAGGTTCTTCAGAGATAAGGAATTGTACATTGATGAGTATCAACTCAGGGATTTCAGATTATTTGTACAATCGTTGTTCATTGTAGAAGTGTTGTTATAATTACATATATGTATGTTTCCCCAGCCGCTTAATAGAGTCTTTTCCAGGGAGTTAAAAGTGCAGATAATAATCATTATCAAAATGAATTCTATTTCCGGAAAAAGAAGCTCTGCGGGGGGTTAACTTGCTATTCATATTGTGCTTGCACTTCCAATAAATATGACTTCTACAGCGACAAATTCGTTTCATATAAGCGAGTTCTTTGGAAAAGGCTATGGGGTACTTACTTAGCTGTCGCAGTAAATACTCCAATCCTTTTCGCCGATGTCCAATACGATAGCACGAATGCAAAAAACGCCATGCAGCAAAATGTAGCGCCTATTCGTTTCAACATGGTATCGATGAGGTATAATGCTAATATCCCAATCAACGAAGTTGGTTCGAGTCATAACCACCGAGATTCCAGAAGACGAATAGTTTGATATACGTGGTATCGAAGAGCAAGGCGTAGATTGGAAATTCAAGAGAAAATTTGCATCATTATTGTACCTGTATAGTAGCATGATTACTGAGACTGCGGAATTCTTTGCGACATATAGAGTTCCGACTGGGATATTCTCGTTAGCTGGAAACAATACGTCGAAGTAGCAGTAGAAAGGAACTCGGCTAGCAAGAAGCTCTTATGGATGTCTAGGAAAAGCGAGATCTGGGTAAGATTGTCTTCTTCTGAGAAAGCATACAGGGCACTAACATGTCCGTAGCGAAAGAAGCTGAGCGGAGTCGACAAGAGCTTCTTGAAAATCAAAGCTGTTTCCATGAAGAAAGGGGAAAAATGAAGCGTTCCAGCCAGCTAGAAAGTAGACATCTGTCTGTAGTTGATCAAGCATGGACTATGAACGATAATAAAAGAGCTATCATGTCTGCTTCGATTTCTGAAGCAAGCGGCAGTGGAGAGGGAGATTTATCAATTCAGATGAACCCTATCGACGACCAAAGCTTAGCGAAATTGAGAGTGCATCGATGAAATCCGGTACTGTGCAAGATGAACTTGACGATGAATCGAAAGATATCAACTAGCTACGTAGCGTGATGGACAGACTAGACGACGATGTCGTTAAAACTTTGACCAAACAAGACGCAATGGTTCTCCACATTGACGGAACAAATGTTTTGATTGACTAGCTTTATTAGGCCAATAGAGAGGGGTCCTTTCAAATAAAAAAGCATTCCTGAATAATGAATGGCGACACGGGTATATTATGAACTGTATAATGTTATGGTTTTCGCAGTTTGAAAATTTGCCCATTCGTAATTGATGCTGTGCTAGAAGAATGATTCGACATGTATTTCACTTAGCCATGAAGTATTACTGAGGTCGCTCTTCAAATACCCTATCAAAGATAACAAACAGGCTGCGAAGAGACCGACGTAAGGGTATATTTGAGCTTTACTGGTTTGGGAAGAAGTGATCAGGCAAAAAGACGTTGGAAAATCGAAGAGGGAAACGAACGGCTGGAGTGCTTGATGTTGCGGCCGCTATACTCGCGGACTACGAAACACTACGACTGAGGATACAAAAAATATAAATCAAGAACATATCAAGAATAGAAGTATTCTAACTCTCTTGTACTTAGCTCGAGATTGAGGTCACTTGTTATGATATTACATGGCAGACTAGAGAGATACAATAGAACAAGGACATATTGCAATGTTTTGAATCTTTTTCTCTACATTATGCATAGCTGTTTGAATGAAACCATCAACGGAAATACCCACTCATCAAATCATATCATAACTCTCTTTCCCAACAAATAAAACAATTCTGAACGCCCCTATATATCACATCGCACACCACCATTTTCATCTATAATAAATCGTTTTCTCTACTTCCGACTCCACTTATGGCCCCCATCATCTAATCTCCAAATCGACAAGACCTGTCAACCCACCAAATCTCACAACGCCTTAACAATACTCCTCTCGTCAAACAGATCTCTCAACAACCCCTGTCTACAAGCCTCCCAATCTGTCGCACCCATTCCATATGTACTTTCAAATGCAAAAATGCTCAATTGACTAAAGAATGGCCTCAGAACCTTCGCGACCAATTCATCTTTCCTCTCCCAAGTACCTTCATCATTAATTCCAAATCCACCTTTTGTTCTCCCCAATAAAGGCCTCCTCATAGAATATTTCACCGCCTGGGAGACTGCGACTGAAGATGATTCTAGTAATGCGACTGTATTAGTTGTTGTTGCTAGTCCTAGTTCCTCACTCAATTCGTCTACTAGAGAAACAGGTCGGAAAGAAGAGGGACGATAAACGGCGTCAATAGTGTCGGTTATGAAGAGCCACTCGTGTAGCTGAAAATCATCAGGTGCGATGCAAAGCAAAGTGTCTAGTAATTTACACGCTTGTAGGATGGAGTAATTATTGTAGGTGTCAGAGGGAGTGCTGTGATCAGCTGCCACAACCGATGAAATGGCCACGTGAAGCTCTGCATTGATGATAGGCCATAGGGTTGCGAGATGAATGGCCGAGGTCTTAAGAACGAGTGCACGAAGAAGCAGAAAAATATCTGCACGAGTGGTAGAAGAGGGTGACGATGTTGTAGTTGCGGAGAGAAGTTCAACAATCTTCTCTTGCATGACAGGAAGGTCAGTTACAAAATTATCATCCATGGTAGCGAGGACTAGGGTGGCGATGCGGCGGAGATTGAGTTGTGACTTTCTATCTGCCTCAAAGCGCGCTGAAGTTGCTCCGACGCCAAACACGATACCAGCTGTAGAAGGTGCGACTAATCGCGACAATAACTCCGGCATTCGTTCCTTGTCGCTCAATGCCCACTGTCTGAGCAATGGCAGCCAATCACTTTCAATGAGACTGACGTTATTTGCGAAAAAGCGGGAATCGTTGAATGCATCTCCAAGATCTTTTCTCCACGACTTTTGCGTGTTAGGTAACCTGGAGAGCTGATATAGTAGCTCTAGAGTGCTCTTCGAAACGTTATCTGGAAAGGATCTGGACTTGAAGGTTGGCCCAACGACACTCGATGAGATGACATTTGCTGCACTCAGTATTCGATCATTTTCAACAAGTATCTTGGGTAAATTTGGCGCGATAGAGGCTAAAATGTTAACTACGTCATCGGATCTTGATGAAGGGCGAGATGAAGTTGGCCGCTGATCAATGTCTGTCAGCTTTTCTACACTCTCTGAGAAGCCCATAGGTCTAGTCGTGAACATTGCAGTAAGTAATCGAAGAAAAAGATCCTGAGATATGTTAGTTTTTACTCTCTTCAATAATCAACTTGTACTCACTCCCAATTCTCTTCGCATTCGACGCTGTTCTCCGAAATTGGTATTGTCGACCTTCACTCCTAGAATGGCGGCAAACTCCAGAAGACTTGGGAGAGTCTGTCGATGTGGAAATGGATTTGCCAATAGATCCTTGAGGAAGGTCATACAGTCGACCCAAATCTCATCCATGGCATCATCCTCTAGTGATCTTGCATAGTCCACTAAGAAAGTCACCAAGTCTGTATCGCTTAATGAGGATGTCAAGGTCGACTTCCTTGAAGGATCCAGCGCATTGGGATTCGTCCTGCTATATATAGCGTTGAAAATCGCAGGAATGGTATGTTTCGGTCTTGAGCCGTCAAGAACATGAAGGAGATTGAAAATAGCCAGAGGGCGAGAATCACTTCCCTTGGAAGACCTTTGCCCAATTTCAACCAATGTCTCCAAGCATTCTAATGCTTCAGCTGTGAAAAGATGCTCAAGCAGTCTCCGAGCTCGGTTCCGCATGCGCAATGATGTGTAATTGAAGGAGGCAGTAGATTCACTATCCTGAGCTCCATCTTGACCGCCCCATGACCAAATAAGGAAGCAGATTCGAACAGCATCTTGGAACGAGAGTAGTACAGTTAGCCGGTTGTTCGCAGTTATGCTTCTTGCTTGTGGGGTTTCCGAGTTGAAGACACCAGAGACCATATTTCCAAAGAATCCTTGTGGTTGATCAGGACTTTTAGTAATGGGTGCTTTTGTTTCATCCTTGAGTAATCGATCGTGCCCTTTAGCAAGTACGAACTCGAGGCCATTGAGCAGGGATATCAATGTGGATTCTGGAGCCGCGGATCCTTCAGAAACCGTACCTGAGTCTTTGAATGTGGTTTGGAGATTGGTAAAAGTTTCTCCAATTTGGGAGCAGAGCGTTTCGACTAATGGTATAAGAATTTGAAAAATTGTATCAGAGTAAAACGGTAGACATTCTGTCAAAAAGCTAACCCAACTATCTAGAACTGGTCTACTCGAAGCGGCCTCGAACCCTGCCTGTAAGCACTTCACCAAGGACGGTGGCGGGGGAGGTAGGAAAGGTCCTGTGTGTTCACTCTGGTCAATTGCAAGCGAAGAAACAGATGCATCGTCATGTTGAGTTATAGAAGTCATAGTGGAGCGTTTTTTGAGAGTAGGTGATGCCGGCGGTAGGTTGATAACAGGTCGAATCTTCAGAGCAGCATAGACCACATCTAAGAGCAGAACCTGAATGAAGGGATCGGTTCCAGTCAACGAGTGGCTTAATCTCTGAATGAGAACATGTTCTAACTGAAGTTCCCCTAATGACAAAGAGTATGGACTCAATAGTATTTGGTGTAGAAGAGTCAGAGCAGTACGATGGAATTGATGGATATGTGGCTTTCGTTCCGAGTTTTCTGATTCATATGTCCCCGAAATGGCTTGTAAGCACACATGCAGAAAGAACTCTAGGAGTGTAACTTCATCGTCTCTGCCAGCTGTAACATTGTCAGCACAGAACCAATACATGATAACTCAAACTTACTTATCTGGAATAGAGAGCGATGAGATCTGTCAGTAGAAATGCTGTTATGAGCAAGTGCTGCCCATGTGCTGTCGGAAGACCATCTCAATACATTAGAAAGTGTTTGAAGATAGTATAAGCATTGATCTAGATCATCGTCATCTGCATAGATACGCATGTTATGATGCGCTGTGGTCCCAGCATCCTCGAACTTTGTAAAAAGGAAACTATAATTCGAGAACTTCGCTACGAAAAGATGAAACAGCCTGAGCCATAGTAAGCATAAATCCTTAAACAACATTAATGCACATACCTGTCAATGCCAACAAGACTCTGTAGCCAAATCCGAACAGTCATGAAAAGTTGTGTTCGTTCATCAAGTAGAGCATCAAGCAACAGGAAAAGAGGTTTCGCAAGCATAACTTCATAATTTCCAATACCGGAAAGTCGAGGTGTATTCTTGATATCGGTGTTGGAGCTACGACGATCAAGGTGACCGGCATTGTCTTGGAGCGAGTGTGTCCATAAGATGCTAAAGCTCCGTCCAGGGTCAGCGTCTCGAGATGCATATGTACCATTCAGATCATGTTCTATCATCAAATTGCATATCGAAGCTTCTATATCGTGGTTGTCAAGTGTGAGTGTTGTTTGTAATTGCCAAAGGCTTCGTACAGTCTCAACATGATATTTTGGATGAGAAGCAGAAAGATATGACCAAGCCAATCGAACGAGAGGATCTACAAGGTTGGATAGCTGTGGCAATGAGATGTAATGATTCGAGTAAAGACTGGTGCAAAGAGATACGATTGAGGTAAATGTGAGAAATGGAAGCTGAGAGGGCATGCTCAGTTTCCTTTGCATAGACTCTAGCAGTCTTGGGACATCAAGACTTCCAATCCTGGATACTTTTGAAAGTAGCATAACAAGGAGCCTCGTTTTGAGACCAGCATCAGCACTTGACACTGAACTTGATAGACTCTCGTTAACTATGCTACCGCCTTCGCGGACGAGCAATTCGCTGAGATCACGAGCTGAAAATGGTGGTGGAAATGCATCTAAGTTGCCTTGTTCCTGGACATAGAATGTCTTCATACTGCGTATTATCTCGATATTCGAAAGAGATTTGATCTCGTCTTCATGTCTGATCATCGACTGACCGGTGGAAGGCCGCACCTGAAAAGCTCGTTCTGGAATGAGATCGATCAAATCCATAACAAGATTTAAAGCTAATTGCTCAACTTCATTCTTGACGCCAACCGTCTCTACACGCTCCTGCATTCTTTCCTTAGTATCTTCTAGCATACTCAAAATCGTCAGAGTTGTTAATGGGGCGTGTATCAGCAGCATCTCTTCTTCTCGTACATTGAAATGGTTGATTATGAAGGTGACGAGGGACAATTTATCAATTTGCTCTTCAGTTGACAGATTTCCAGGGGCTAAGGCCTGTGCAATCAACCCAACGATTTCGCCCCAAATCAAACCACTTTCAACACCATCAAAAAAGACACTAGCACTTCTAAGGACTTCAGCAAAATCAGCCTTGTTCACTGCTTTACTCTTATAGTCTCGAACACTATTGACAACAGGTAGGAATATATCAGGAACGACAAGTCCACCAATCTCCCATCGATCCATCAAGGAAAGACATATTCGAAACGGCCGGGCTTTTGCAAGGGGATTTATGGCCTCTCGTTGTATCAACTTAAGCAAAGCTTGTGTGAGTGGATGTAGGCCATGAGCTTCGAAGTACTGGGTCCTTGAAGAATTATGCGACCCAAGAGGATCTCCAGTAACCGATGTTGGTGATTCTGGACCATTCTCATTTTCATGACTAACTGGCTCTGGCCCTAAAAGCCAAGTCCATAGACGTCTATTCAAACTCATATCACGTCGAGTTACAACACCAGCAGCGGCCGTGACAAGAAGCTCGAGATCTTCCGGTTTGACACGTTGTTGCAAAACATTAGAATGTAGAGGTAAATGCGTAACGAGGAGATCTAAAAATCCGCGTTGAATCAAGATTTGTTCATCCCCCAAACCAGCAGCGAAACATCGTAGAAGAAGCCCAGGCTCAGGCGAGGTAACAATTGCCGCTAATTGAGATTGATTCGTATTCAAATCATTCTTGTGAGACCCATTAGACGAGGAATTAATTTGCTCCGAGGACGACTGTCCGAGTTTTGGGAGATTCCGGTTAAGATAGGCCAATGCTCCTAGACGACGACCATTGCTCGTTATTGCAGCGAGAAAGAAACATTGCCAGAAATATTCGTCACCACTGCTATGATTCTGTCCCAAATCCTCGGTTCCAGAAGGCCTGACAGAATTTTTAAAACCATCAAGCAGCTTCAAAGTACGTTCAAACTCGTCACTGTTTTCTTCCTCAAGACCAGGTAATAAAGCAAGTATGATTGCTTTCAAAGCCGGCCGGAGTGATCGTCCATCAATTTTAAGTAAGTGTCTTTCTAGAAGCTCAAGGAACGGGCCCCTCACAGAGAGGGACGCAAATGACAGAGTGGTCGATAACCCTGGTAGATAGAGAGGTAAATCCTTAGATAGTTCATCTTTTCCTATCATCGAGAATATATATCCGTAGACTTCAAGAGCTTTTTGATGTACACCTGAAGGCAGCGAAGGATTTAAACACTGAGCAAGACGTTTTGCGACAATTGCTTTGGATGGGACAGTAGCTATATTTGTAGGATGTGCTTGTAACGACTATAATTATTATTTCAGTGCGTTTCTTCTATTCACATTCTTGAGACCACACACCTTCAATAACCTCCCCAAGAAAGAAATATAATCCGCCCATTCCTGTAAGGCTGTGTCAAACAGCGAGAGCGAACGGTCAACGCCGGATGCATATCTGCGGAATGCTTTATCTTTATTTGGAGGTTCATCTGTTACAATCTATCAGTTCTGCCATGTGCAATAATATAAGAATTGAGAGCTCTACCTCCCCCCAACTGGTTCCTCCATTTTCTCGGAATTGGTGATGCTCTTCCTGAGCTCGCAGGAGATACCGACTGACGGCCAGAGCTTGGCTCAAGGGCCATGATTCTTGTGGCACTTCACAAAAGTAGATTTGAAGACGCTTTGCATCTTTCGATTGTTGTTGTTTGCAACTAATTCACGAATTCATGACGTACGCGTGGCTTCTTTCATCTGTCGATTCAATGTGCTTCTTCGAATTCCCAAGGCTGACAGGTTGTCGCTAAATTCCATCATTCAGTGGCTCCAGCCCTGCCCGCATAAACCACAGCCTTAAATATCCCTGTTATCTGGAGAAATCCAAAAGTATTCACAACCGTTTGTATAGTGGTAAGTTATTATTACAAGTCTAGTATGAAAATGCTGTATACAAATCAGTTATAAAGATTAATGTGAGTTTATCGTTTAGTTGGAATACCCTCTTTCCCGCAGGGACCTCATGGGAGCTTCTCCTAACCTCTCGGATGCAGCTCCCAATGAACGAGCACATGCAACAAATGAAGGATCTCCGTCTGCGAAAGCGACGGTCGATCATGCTACGACCTATGCGATGAACGGTGAAGATGGATCCACGGCCTCAGATGGCGTGAATTGCGATACTGCTTCCAAAGCCCCTATGGAAACACTCGACACAAAGGCCCTCGAGGTTGTTGCAAACAAAGATGATACCTTAGATAACGATGATGCAAAAGAGCGAAGGCCTCCTCTGCCCCCTAGACGTCCACTACTCCAGACACCAGAACGACCCAAAACTTCAGGAGCTCCAAAGCGACCGGTATTGCAGTCTCAGCCTACCACGGCATTATCGTCAGTCGACATACAGACATTATCATTCCCCGATGGCACAAGAGGTACTTTTTCTACACCAGTCAGCCGATCGGTGTCGGAAACGAAATTAGGACATGGTGTTTCTTCGTCAGTCTCATCACTAAGCAAGAAAAAGAATCTCGAGGGAAGTGACAATGATGATAATGCAAGCCTTATGAGTTATGCGCCAACCTTGAAGGCAAATGGAGATCTTGCAAGTCTACTTGATGATGGACTTAACGCGCAAAGCCCGGCATGGAAATTGTTAAATTCACAAGCAGATCACGGGGAGCCGATCGACGAGGAAGAGGAGTTTGAGGATCATTCTCTTGTACATTTCGAACGCGAATTCGACGAAATAGGGGAGGTTGATAGCAAGGGCGGCAACGAAGAGGAATTACTTATACAATGGAAGTCAAAACTCAAACATTACTTGATTCTGTCTTCCGCCGGAAAACCTATATACAGTCGCCATGGAGATCAAAACCTTATTAATGGCTACATTGGAATTATTCAAACGATCATATCATTCTACGAGGGCTCAAAAGATCCCCTTACAGGATTTACTGCAGGCCGTACAAGATTTGTTATCTCAACTGATGGACCTTTATATTTCGTTGCTATTAGTAAACTTGGCGAGAGCGATGCTCAATTGAAGGGTCAGCTTGAAGCGTTGTATATGCAGATTTTATCAACCCTGACCTTACCAACTCTTACACATTTATTTTCAAACAGACCAAATACAGATCTTCGCCGACCTTTAGAGGGAACTGAATCCTTACTATCATCACTCGCAGACACCTTTACTAAAGGCTCTCCATCTGCATTATTGTCTGCATTGGAATGTTTAAAATTACGGAAGTCCCAACGACATGTCATAAACAATACTCTATTGAAAGCACGAACTGACAAGCTTCTCTACGGGTTGATAGTAGCAGGTGGTAGGCTTGTAAGTGTGATACGTCCTAAACGACATTCGTTACATCCTAGCGACCTCCAACTCATATTCAACATGCTTTTCGAAGCCGGTGGCGTTCGAGCTGGAGGCGGGGAGAATTGGATTCCTTTATGTCTCCCAGGATTCAACAATCGAGGATACCTCTACATGTATGTGAGCTTCCTAAGCGTGGAAAATGGCGAACCTATTAAAGACAATATCTCCGAGAACAAGAAGGGTAGAACGGAAGACGAAGTTGCAGTGCTACTCATAAGCGCTGATAAGGAAAGCTTTTTTGAGCTCAAACAAATGCGCGACGACGTGGTCAATCAACTCGAAAAGAATGGAAGCATGAACATCATTAAAGCTGCCGTTCGCCAGGGACGTCCAAAGACAACTGATATTGCTCCAAGAACGTCCTTGCGACATTTCCTTTACAAGTCACGAGCAAATGTTCAATTCACAATGCCATCATTTGATCCTCATTACAACAACCTCGTCAATCGTCGAAGGTAAGATAAAATAGCCCATTTCTTATCATTATTAAATACCAAAGCGACCGTGCTATAGAATACTGTAAAGTAGCTATTAAGGGTATCGTTACATGCCATCAATTATAAGCATCGTAGATAGCCACAAACCACTAACACCGATATCAGACTGATGAACCGATATCAAAACCTACACTCCGCAACCCACAAGAAGCATTCCCATCTCAAAGTACTCCATTGCGTCTCCCGCGACAGTATCTCCCTTGCTTGGACAACCCCCCAGTTCGAATTCTACTGTGTAGCCGGTCCTAATGCTTCACGCGCGGGTTTGGCTCAAGATGCCAACAAAATAATTCAATGGGTCAAGCGTGAAGAAGAGCGCGTGTTCATTGTTGGTGGTGCCGTGTTCTAGGGTCTTATTCGAGCGGTGACACTTTGTCTCCTGGCCTTGGCTTCGGCCTTGAGATTCTTATCAGTTAACACAAACCCATTCATTTGGCCTTCAGCGCATCGTCCCTGATCATTGAATTCGTCTTTACACTGAAAGCAGGAGCAAAAAAGTTAGCTTCTTTTTGCTTAATCCTAAATGTACCTACGTAATGGAAAAATCACAACCAAAAATTAAAAGAAACTTACACAATCAAGAACACCATCGGGATATCTTGCCCTATTAGCGATGTTCCGTTCTTCCCGTTCTCTCTCCAGCCGTTCTCTCTCCAACCGTTCCGATGGACTCTCCTTTTCCTGTGCGTCTATAACACTTTTTCTTCCAATTCGAGGCAGTGTCCACCTTCTGCCTTTTCCCTTTTTGTCTTCCTCCTCCCCTTCTCTTACCTTGTTTAACAGTGCAACCTCGCACTCACTCTTGTTTCTCCTCCTCTCTCCCTCATTCTCATTCTCTTTGCCCTTCCACCTTCCATTGCTCGTCGGATTTGAACTCCAGGAAGGCGAATTGAACGTAGGCGTAGTTAGTGACGTCTCATCAATCTCTTCGCTCTCTTCCTTTTGTTTTGCCTTTGCCTTCTCTTTTTCTTGTCCCTTCCCACTCCCCATCCGTTTAAACCATGGAAATCCACCACTAGGTCCACCTTTAACGCCAATCGATCCATCAGACGCACGAGAATTGGAGCTATCAGTCGCTCCACCACTTACAGGAGGCGCCACTTCGTCTGTCTCCCTTTGGTTCCTTTTCCCTTTGAACTTCCAAAAGCTCATCTTTCTTTCATTTCTAGTTGGGCGAATGTGTTCTGCAGAATTCTCCGCACAATCCTCAGCCGTACCAATCTCCTCGACTTCAACAACTACTCTCACGTGCTCCGTAAACTCTGCTGAACCCGGGCTTGGGAAGTCTGCTCCCTCCACTATCACTCTCATGTCTGGCTGAGGATTTCGCCGATATCCTTCGATAGGACTCATGCTATTCGTTTGTTGTCAACTCGAATTTCCATTTCCATCTCCATTTCTATTATTGCTTAACGACCTTCCCAGCGGCGATACCGGTGATTCAGGCAGCGTAATCGTGCCGGCATTGCCTCTACTTGTATGGTAATTTATAGTCGAGGTGGTAGAATTGGACAGAGTGCCGGAGGATGGAGGCGTAATGGCATCCGTAGGCGTTGAGTGGACGACAGTGGTGTCGACTCTAAGTCCTTGGTTCTTTTTATTTTTAGACCCGAAGAGCGGTCGGTACATTTGCACTGTATTTGTCATTCTGATGATCGGTAGTTATGTGTGATAGTGGGAGACAAGATAGAGTAGGAGAATATCAGGATAACTTGTATCGAGAGAGACACGGATGAATATGATGGGAAATTATATGTATATTAATCGACTGCTATCTTCACATACGACAGACGACACAGCGGTAAATATATAACAAAGAGGTTGATAGAGTATATATGAAGCCCACAGAGTCGGTATATGCAATCAATGTGTATCTTATATTCTCTCAATATGGAGTAAACGAAACTAGAAGGAGGACCAAACACCCACGAGATGGGGAGGGGGAAGATATAACGGTCTCCTCTTCCCCGCTTCAAACTATATACCGCTAGTTAGAACTGACCTTCAACCCCTCATAAACAACTAGATTCTAACCAATGACGTCTATCAATCCCCTCTT
Organism: Botrytis byssoidea; assembly: GCF_014898295.1. NCBI lineage: Eukaryota > Fungi > Ascomycota > Leotiomycetes > Helotiales > Sclerotiniaceae > Botrytis > Botrytis byssoidea. Next base: position 480,454 of record NW_024065861.1, on the reverse strand, counting down.
ACCTCTACTCTAACACACACCTAAGCTAAATTCCCAACAAAACTCAACATCCAATCTCCTACCTTTCTTCTTTCTTGGCTTCTATTAGCTATAAAATACATCTATGCGTTTGAATTTATAGATGTATTCTAGGTTTTCAACATCACCATCGCTTCAACTTACCACTTGCTTAGATTCATGCCCCTTCCCCTCCGCTTAAACCTTGTTTTTATAGGTATATACAGGAGGGGAGAGTTTTCATGAGCACTATACTATAATTGATGATCTATCACTTAGCACTTAGTACATATAGAGGTACTCGCAGGTTACTTTGTCAGTACCACAACATCTATCTATCCATCTATCAACCTCCCATCAACCTCCCCCCCAAAATGCAGGTAATCATCCACTCAGGACACGAAACTCACACTCCCCCCTCCCAACTGCAAATTCCATCCCCTCCCCTCACTCCCTCACTCCCTCACTTCATCCATTATCAATCATCCCTCCACCCACCATCCATGACGCAGCCAAGAATCAAGAACCAAAAACCAAAAAAACAGCAAACTAATGATCAACCTAACCACCAACCTAACCATTAACCTAACCATCAAACTATCGACAAACCAGCAAGCCCATCAAGCTTCCCAAAACCCCGCACACTATCTTCATAACCCTACACTCTATCTTCATAAGTTCCATTGCTATAGAAGTTAAACCTTTTCTTTATTTCCCCGTCTTCTCATTTTTCTCAAAGCCAATCTTCTCATCTTCCACAGCCTATCTTCCCAACATTAAAGATGACAATCCTAGGATTAACACAAACAAAGCTAAATTCAAAATAATACAACACAGCAAAATCCAATCTCCCTCCTCCTCCTCCTATTCAACAACCAACCAACCAACCAACAACCAACCGAACAATCTACAAACCAATCACAACTAAAATTACAATTCCATCTCGCCTCAACTCACCTTACCTCACCTCACTCCCCCAAGATTTACTTACTGTATACCAACCATACCATACCATACCCACTACATTATACTACACTACACTGCACTGCACTACACCAAACCAAAACATCACCAGATCTTCCATATCCCCTACCCCCTACCCACAACCCACAACCCAAAAACTCCAACCTCCAACCCAAAAACCTTAAACCACCAACCATTATCTAGGTAATTAGTTGCAAATCAACTCCACTACGATTACCTAGCCCAGATCTCCAGGAAACTTTTAACGAGGCTTGTTGATCTTCTTCGACCTCTGTTCATTTTAGTACCGCAAACTAGCCTAGCTTCAACGGTTATAAGGTTGTAAGCTCGCCTTCAATAAATAATTGCGTAATGAATCCAGATTACTCAAGACTTTTTCTCCACATCATGACTTGATGCTATCTCGCTCCTCCTTCTCTACTGCCTAGTGCACCGCAAATCACATATTCTTGGCGATTCACATAAATCAATGCAGGGTCTTTCCGTCGTAATCATGTATAATATTCGTTAAAATTATTGTTGTCTTTCAGTCTAATTTGTTTTCCTATCACCAGTGAGCTAAAACTTCACCCTCTCCCATCCCACACAAACCTCGACCTTGACACGCCCGAACGCCACCAGCAAAAACAAGAAAGAAACAAAACAACCAGACTAGTATTTTTTCCCCCCAAAACCGGATGACAAGCTCAATACAAGTATGACAAGCTAGATATCAACAAGGAGACACAGCGCCATGTCCAGAGAATCATGCACTAGCCCTTGATCTCTCATTACCAGTATTGATTGTACTTCGCGATTTGACCCGAGCGGAGATAGCAGCTCTGGCTCCACGAAACCATTCAGTCACTTTCACTCGCAACCGATGTCCATGCAGCCTATGCTCTGTACGTCGAGGATTTGGTGAATCTATGAAGCTGGCTCTCGCGGCATTGAGATCAGCGACGGACTTGGCAGCTAGAGGCGATTGGCCGACCCCTCCAGGTTGATCTCTCCAGACTATGTCATCACAAGAATATGATCCATTACGAGCTACATATGGCACACCAACGCGAGCTCGAAAGTTTGAAATTCTTTTTCGTAAACCATGGCCACCATTGCGATGAGAACTGTCATCGGAGAAAAAGCTTCGGGCGTCAGTGGGGCTCGGCAAGTTTCCTGATAGATCAGCATGAGGCACGCCAAGATTCAAGCGAGAAGAGAAATTCAGCGATGATTGGCTTGGCACCATCTCAATAACATCTCCAGATTGTTGATCACTATTCGCACTAGGTCTCCGTGAATGAAGATGCTTACTAACTTGCCTGAATATATTGTCAATTCCACTTGAAGGCGTAAATAAATCTTTCGGGCATGAGATATGCAGATCATTGCTGGATCTTGATTGCTCTCCAGAAGCATTATTGACCCTTACAGTTCCGGAAGCTTCTGAGCCAGTAGCTCTGGTAAGTTTTAATTTGAGCTTAGCAGGCTTGAAATCCCCACTTTGCTCTTCTTGGCTAATCGGAGGTAGATTATTGTCCTGCGAACTAGCCCATGAGAAAGTCTCCTCATGTTTTCGTGCCCGAAGATCCGAAGATGATGTCTTCTCTGCAACAGAATTTCTAACCTTCAGCTTCAACTTCATGGGTGAAGAGCGAGGACCATGATTCTCTCTAAATGGATCAATTTTCTGTTTCTGGACTGCGCTAGAGATAAATTTAGCTTGCTCCGTTGACTTTTTGAACTTCTCCTTTTCTATAGAAGAATCTGTTTTAGGTAGGTCAATTGGCGATGAGCTCACTGCATGTTCCTTAATCGTTCCAAACTTCTTTTTTGGAGAAAGTTCCGGAAGATGACAAGGCATGTCAGCACCCGCAAGAGCAGGCCTCCCAGGTACTGCCAATCCACGAATTGAAGAGTCGGGTATCTTGGGGAGGGATTTCATAAGCTGTGGCACGCTGTTCTTCAATTTCAACTCCCTTGCTGGTGAGATAGGCTTGGGTGCTAACATGGGAGACCCAGATCTAGGCATGATCTTACTTGGAGCCTGATCACCAAGGCTCTGGAACTCGGGTGGCCTATAGTTGGGTAATTTGCCCTTTTCGATTCGTCCCTCATGAACTTGAAGCCCATCTTCGATGCTTCCATCGGTAGCCATAATTTGAGCACAACTTTGGTCCAGTTTCTTGATCAGCGATAAGGGAGGGCTGGTACGGTGCTCCGGGGGAGGATCAAAGTAAGAGTCTCGAGGCAATGTTGGCGACATCATAGGAGTTCTCCGGAGTCCTGTATATTCATTGTCGGAGGTGTTGGATCGACCAGCATCATCGGTCGCAATCAGATCGGCTAATTCATCAAGAGCATTGCCAATGGTGGAGAAGCCACTAGATCTGACTTTGCTTGTACGCACAGAATTGATTTTGGACGAACCATTACATTCATCTGTATCCTCCACTGCTTGCTGAAGCTCTCCGTTGTCCAGTATACTCTCGCGAGATTGTTCTCCAGGCGTACAAATGATACCTTCGCCTACGTTGTCTTTTTTAGAGGATTGTTGTGGCTCGATGATCGATGGAGAAGCTTCTAGTAGACCTGCTATATTTGTGGTTGGTAATGATGCACTCCGTTGTTGAAGTCCGCTTTTTGGAATCATGTTATTAACTTCTCTAAGTGCAAGCTCGGTCTGCTCAACTTCAACATCCTCATAGCTTGAGGTAATCGTGACTTCAAATTGCGGTGAAGGGTGCAGGCCAAATGCTCTCGAAACCCGCGAGCTCAACTCTTGAGCATTGGCACCTAAGCTTGATATATCTAAAGAGCTGGCATCATCAAGAACACTGTCAGATGGCGCAGAGTTCTCACAGTCCTTTGCGCAGATACTAAGTGCGGCTCGAACATGATCGCCATTATTTGGAATTCCACTTCCACTTTCTCCACTATTTTTCCTCATAGGATGTCGAATTATGGTTGAGGCCGATGATGATGCACGAAGATGGTGGTGGTGATTTCCATTAAGTCTGGATGGAAGACTATTGGCAAGAGGTCGAAGTGCTGAACTCAAAGGACGATCCTCGTGAATTGTTCTTTGCAGTTGGAATTGCGGTGGAGGCTCCAAGTTTGACCGATTTTGGTTTTCCACCTCAAAATCTTCCGTGTAGTCGTAGTACAGAGGCGACGGTTTTGCTGGCGTATTTGTTGCTGATTGAGACAAACTCGGTGGCGCAAAATTGGTAGTTGAGGAAAGACTAAGTGTGCTTCGAGCTGGAGATGTGTTAATTGAGGGTGGGCCGTTGCGGCGTCGCCAATCTGGTCCGGCCATCCCATTTCCCTGTCGTAGGTTGGGACTTGGTGTACGCCTCCTTGGCGAAGGCTGACTTAATAATGAAGAAGTCGATCGGTTAGCGTCTGGTCGTAGTGACAATGGTGGCGGCACTCGTCTCTGGGCATATAATGAAGCCGGAGAAGATACGTTTCGGACCGCTCCCTATTGCACGATATCAGTCAGAAGATAATTTAGAAGCAGTAGTTTCGTAGTGAAAATTGGGCAACTAACATAAGGTATTCGATCAATCTCTGCACGGCGACTATAGTCTATCCCGCCGCCATCAGTGAGTGCGGGGGAGGAAGGTCTGAACCCGGGTCTCTTCAGGCGTGCTGGATATGCAAATGGCGATCGAGGTCGTTGGACAAGTGCAGACCCATCCTGCTGACTGCGAAGGCTGGCGTAGGATCTTTGGTTAGAAAGAGTATATGGTGATTGAGATGCTGTTTGGGTCATGGAGTAGGATCGATAATCGGGATTCTCAAACCCCCTGTTACTTGAATTGACCGAGTTGACGCTGGCAGAATCATATAATGACTTGACACCCGAGGAACCCTTTCTTGTGTACGATGGTAGTCGTCTTCTATCATCAACCGCGGGGACCCCATACGGCGAGAAAGTTGGACGTGGTCTTTGTGGATCATTCTCTCTGTAACCTACATTGCTACGTCGTGGTAATGCATTGGAAGTTTGAGGTAATCGTGATGGCTTAATAGAGAATAAACCGATATCCCCTGTCTCGGTTGTAGTTTTCAGCATACTCTCAAAGGCTTTTGGTAACGAGGGCTGATTGATGCTATCTGGAAAGCTCCTGATTGAGGCTCCATTGCGTGTTGATGTTTTGTCAAAACTCGCTCTCTGTCGCATAGGATTGATCCCGCTGGGACTCAGTGAGCCATTGATCCCGCTGCCAAAACTAACATCACTGAACCTTCTTTCACGATCTATTGGCTGTCTTCCTGGTGGAACAGTTGCCATTGCGGATACATCTGATGTATGCCCAATGAATATGATTGTTAATGGATTGAGGATAAACTTAATGAAGGAATTAATTACTCTAGAAACAATCTAGAGAGATGGTATGCAGATATGAGGTAAGGTTAAAAAGAAGTGGCAGAAAGTGATTTGAAGCTGACCAAAAGATAATTCTCAGCCTGTGAGAGTCTGTAGATTTACAGATGATGATGAGAAAGAAAGAAGAGGTAGTTGAAGATAACACTTCTGACAAACAGATTGAATGGCGGAGGAGAACATTTGATCGTTGACGGGAAGTCGGTACTGTTGAAAGAGTGAAAGGGGAAGGAAAAGCACACGAGGATCGAGAATAGGTAGATGGGTGAAATCTTTATTGGGAAGGATCAAATGGGAGTGACAACTTCTAAATCTGGCCCAACATTTTATTGCCTCTCGAATTTCAAGACCCTTCGAAAAATGGATTCAAAGTAACGATAGGTCCTCGATATTAATCTCAAATTCCATAGGTAGTATTAAAAAATTGGTTTATATAGATCATCTCGACCTCATATCATATCATCATTATACAAGCACCTCCACTTGACCCTGTCAGGAAACTATCCGGAAATTCTGCTATGAAGTAGGTACTAGATATATCATCTTGATATCAAATCAGGATTTGAATATGTCAGGAAATTCTCTCTTACACATAATCTTGAGCTCATAACGTATGATCCTCTCACAAGACTTTCAGACACTGGGTGATATATCGTTCTTTTAAAAATTATCTTCCTCCATGAGACATTCAAGACATCTTTGGATCTGGCATTTTCCCTTTATCACAATCTTCTTATTGTGCTCATCTTTCGATGTCAGATATATGGTTATCATGAGAACCTTTTTATTCCTCCAGTTTAAGGAAAGTTTGAAAGAATTGCATTGATTATCTTATACCTTTTGCACTTACAAAAATGCCATCTCTGCCAGCTTTAAGACATTGCCATGATGAGTATCATGGAGACAGTGAAAGTTCTCTGTCAATCGGGATTTGTCAAACTCGAACGGAGATCTGCATTTGATGCAGGAAGGTTTTGTATCTATTTCATGGATAAAACACTTCTTGATGCTTCCCTGGCAAATGGAAGCTACAAAGGCTTCATAAAATATGTGTTTAGTGTGAGATATGTCTAAACTTTGACGAAGGTTCACCACAGGCTTTCCGACAGAAGACAATGCGTTATTCCAAATCTGTTAAATGTCCGCTGGAATCCAACATTGTTGGATGAGCCAATGTGTGTATTGGAATGGCTATGAATAGACTGATCAGCCATCCAATCTGAAGAACTGTTCCATTGTTTCAGATCACAAGGCATAATGGAACTCAAGATTTTTGGCTTACTCAGAATGCCCGAGTCATATTCATCAGTGGCTATCTATCCATAATTGGTGGACTTTCAAAAAAGTATGGATTTGTAAGTGAAGAAGCAAAGAGAAGGGGGCTGAACTCATCCTTACCTTGACTTACGCGCCTCGCTTGCCTCCTTCAGCTGGGGTTGACATTTCATGATGTGACAGCTGTCAATATCTACGTACATTTACATACATGATTCAAATACAGACGAGAGGTTCAATGAGTGTTAATCGTGCTGATAAGATGGCACCAGAAAGAGAGTTCATGAGATAGGGTTGGAGATGTATATCTTTCTTGGAGTTTAAAGTATATCACTCCTCTCCTTGAAGAAAGTCTAACCAGCTCTGCGGATCAATCACCTAGTAGTAGTTACCGACAGATCATCACTGAAGGCGGGGTTAAAACAGGGGACCAGATCCATCTTGAATGTTTGATAAACAATGCAAAGTCTCAATATTGGCGACATAATATGTGATTGATGCGATAAAAGCGATAATGATATGTTGTCCTTTACTCAATTTTGGATTTCTAATGGTCGAAATGATTCAGCCTGGTGTTATGTATGGGTTAAATTAGTCTTGGTACATCCTACCCATAAGGGATATTCGGCATAACATCGCTCTGTGAACCTGTGAACCTGTAATCGTACACAAAAATACTAAAGACACGCTGTTATCTTAATCACTAGCGGGAAGGCTGATAAATTCACAGTAGCCGAATCATCGAATAAAGGGAACACCTCTCCTCTTCTTCCCCGAATCAACACAGTCCATTCTTTCTTCCAACAACCACCTTTCTTTTTATTTATTTAATTAAGAAGACGTAAGTTTCCAATCTTCTCATAACTTGGGTTTCTAAAAGTTCCATTGAATCGGGATACTCTTATTCACACCTGCGCATCTCACACTTTCACATTGGCATCTCCCTCTAACGCATTGACACTACAGGCCCGTGAATTGAAATACCTTCAATATGCGTTATCTACAATGTGTTGCGTTAGCTTTTGCATCAGCTGCAATTGCTTCGGCTTCTGATGTTGCTTCCCTTACCAAGGAAACATTCCCAGATTTCATCAAGGAGAATGATTTGGCCCTTTTAGAATGTAAGTTTCTCTAATGTAATGCATTTGTCTCTCATATGAACCACCAACTAACACTTCTATCCTTTAGTTTTCGCACCTTGGTGTGGCCACTGCAAAGCATTGGCCCCTGAATATGAAGAAGCTGCTACAACATTGAAGGAGAAGAAGATTGCCTTGGCCAAGGTTGATTGCACAGAAGAAGCCGACCTCTGCCAAAGCTTTGGTGTTGAGGGTTACCCAACTCTCAAGGTCTTCCGTGGCCCAGAGAACATTTCTCCATATTCTGGTGCAAGAAAAGCCCCAGCGTGAGTAGAAGCATTCCATCGCCATCAATATTCAAAAACTAACAAACGCCTCTAGGATTGTCTCATACATGACCAAGCAATCTCTCCCCGCCGTCTCAGTCTTGACTAAGGATACATTGGAGGATTTCAAGACTGCCGATAAGGTAGTTTTGGTTGCATACTTCGATGCTGAGGACAAGACCTCGAACGCTACCTTCAACACAGTCGCAGAGAAACTCCGTGACGATTACCTCTTCGGTGCCAGCAATGATGCAGCTTTGGCAAAAGCCGAGGGTGTTAGCTTCCCATCCGTTGTTCTTTACAAGTCATTTGATGAGGGCAAAGCTATCTTCCCAGATGCTTTCGACACTGAGGTTATTGAGAAGTTCGCAAAGACTGCGTCTATCCCATTGATCGGCGAAGTTGGCCCAGAAACATACGCCGGATACATGGCCACTGGAATTCCATTGGCATACATTTTCGCTGAAACCCCAGAGGAGAGAACTACTCTCGCTGAGGCTCTTAAGCCAGTCGCAGAGAAGCACCGTGGTGCCATCAGCTTCGCAACCATTGACGCAAAGGCTTTCGGAGCTCACGCTGGTAACTTGAACCTCGACGCTGACAAGTTCCCTGCTTTCGCTATCCAAAACACTGTCGACAACAAGAAATATCCTTTCGACCAAAGTGTAGAGATCACTGAAGCTTCCATCAACAAGTTCGTTCAACAATACGTTGACGGAAAGGTTGAGCCAAGCATCAAGTCTGAGCCAATCCCAGAGAAGCAAGAAGGTCCAGTTCAAATTGTCGTCGCTCACAACTACGATGACATCGTTTTAGATGACAAGAAGGATGTTTTGATTGAGTTCTACGCTCCATGGTGTGGACACTGCAAGGCTCTTGCACCAAAATACGATATCCTCGCTGGCCTATACGCTGATGCCGGTCACAATGACAAGGTCACCATCGCTAAGGTCGATGCTACTCTTAACGATGTTCCAGACGAGATTCAAGGTTTCCCAACTATCAAATTGTACAAGGCCGGTGACAAGAAGAACCCAGTTACCTACAATGGTAGCCGTAGCATCGAAGACTTGATCAAGTTCGTTAAGGAGAATGGCCAACACGAGGTTGAGGTTACCTATGATGAGAACGCCGCTGCTTCTCCAGAGGCAGAGAAGCCAATCGCTGAGTCCTTGGCCAAGCAAGCAGAAGCCGCTACTGAGTCTGTCAAGAGTGCAGCTGAGGAGGTTAGTGAGACCGTTTCCAGCAAGGTTGCTGAGGCCACTGAGACCGCAGCTGCTGTTGAGGATCATGACGAGTTGTGATTTAATTTCGAAAAGAAATTTTGGGTTTCTTGCGTTTCATGTATCTGTAGCTTAATCGCAACAGATATTGGGGTTGGGGTTCTTTAAATTGTTAAGGCAATAACATTGGAGCAATACTGGAGCAAAATGCGAATTTTTTATATGATTATCTGATTTTTACTCGTGATTAAATTATCATTTGAACTATGTAGATCTTTCTATCTTATTAATGACCTAGACACTGGGTACTTGTTAAGGTTCTGCTAAAATGTACACCAGAAGTGATTTGATTGATTGGTGCTGTAAATCGTGAAATCACCCCGCATCTGCTTTAGCCAAAAAATATTCGCGCCTCAGGAAGTTAGTTGGTCGGCCGGGGAAAGCTCCAAACAAAAAGCTTAATCTTCAACATAACATACGAAAGAGGCCGCTTAAAAAACTCCGCACCACGACGTAACAAAGCAATTGACAGCATTTTTGATCGACAGTACATTTTCATACTATCAACCACGATATTACGAATCCGAGACATAACATTTAAGTACAATGGCATCGCGCATCTTATCACCAGCAAGCGGAATGCTTCGCGCACCAGTAATGGGAGCTACCAGAGGGTTTTCAATGAGCGCGAGGAAAGCGGCTCAGATCACGGAAACTCCTTTGCCAGTTAGGAAGCCGGTTGGGGCCTTTAGAGGAGGGTGAGTTAGGAATTTTCTTGTTTAGGAGGCTGGTTTTGGTGTAGAGGGAAAACATGGGAGGGGAGGGGTCTAGAGTTCGGCGGGTTCGGCGGGCTCGGCGGGCTCGACGGGTTTGAGGGAAAGAGGGGAAAAGATACAGAAATTGATACAGCTGGATGCGGACGAAAGCTAATTTGTATGGGGATCTCTAGATTGACTGGCTTCTTGCTCGGATCAACGTTAGCCGGTGCGGGTGTTTACTATTACATTCTCGAGGAATATAAGGTTAGCAATGAGTTGTTGACAGAGGATATTTATGTGAGTTTTATTTATCTTGGATCATTGCTATTTGGTTTGGAGGGAATGATGTTGCGGGCTAAGAGGGAGAGGGAGGATCTGATGATAAGAAGTGGATTGTATGAGAACAAGGCTAATCAAGGCACATTACAGAGTCTGCAAAATTCAGTACAGAGAGTTCACACATATGTTCAATCGCTAGAGGAGAAGCTTGCAGATTTGGAGAAGAAGAAGAAATAAATCAAGAGAGAATATCAGTGGACAAGAAGGGATTGGAAAGGCGATTGCAAGAAAAAGGCATAGTGCGGGAAGCTAGGAAGAGAATGCAAGCGGAAGGAGATCGTGTATAATATCCGAAATGCGATGCGATGAGTTGATTTGATGAATATCTTTGCGAGCTGTGACCATAATGCTAGGTTTATAGGGAATAAGAAACATCTCCAAGTACCTCGATATGGTTTTACGTGGTGGGGTGTGTGCGAACTCAAAGAAGCTTCTTTAGAGCAATGTAAAGCTTTGAGTTGTAATGCTGAGATATAATTTTGACTGGATACCATAAATACAGCTTCAGCAAATGTGTTGTTTATTTATTGTTTTAACTGAAAGTAAAAAATTCGTCCTCATATTCCATGACTTCCTTTTCTCGCAAAACCTCACCATTCACACTATTCAGCCTCGCCTCGCCCTCTAGAAACAAAACCTCACAAACTTTCCCATCCATTCCCTCACGTCTTTCTGTACACTCTAAGAATCACACACCAGTATGAATTTCGGCGTCCTTGAAATCGCGCCCTCAAAATACGTTCCAGCCCCAGGCTACGCATATGTACCCGATATATCCAACACGCCGCAAATAGGATTGCAGCCTTCAGCGCGACGCGCACGCGGCCCAGCCGGTGCGGGATTAGGCGCGGAAACGACGAAGAAACAGGATGCGAAGATCTTGAGAGAGTTGGCGCAGTTGGATAGGGAGAATCATAGGGATGTTAATATACCCGTTACCGGGGGCGGGAGGGGAAGGGAGGGGGGAAGAGGTATGTGAATTTCTTGGGAGAGAGGGGGAGGAGCATAGAATAGAACAGAGTCATGAAGCTGGAGATCTGTACACATGTGCAAACACTAATGTAAATCTAAAACAGGAAACCAATCCAAACTCACCCCCTCCGTCCGCAAAATCCTCGCCTCGCAAAAAACATTCGCAAACCATCTCTCCGATTTCGAAGCCCTCTCTTCTCTTCCCACTTCCACACCCATCACCCAGCAACCCACCCCTACCCTCTCTACCCCCAAAGTCCCTCCCGCCCCCGGCTTCACCAGCACCGGAAAACGCAGCCACAAGAGAAAAGAACCGCTCCCCCCCGGCATCGAACCCCCCAAGCGCAGCCACAAAAAAAAAGATCCCAACGCCCCCGCGATTTCGACTCCCTTACGCACGATGAGCACACCGATTATCAAATCCGAAGCAGAAACCACGGTTTCCGCACCCGCGGTATCGACACAGACAGAAGCCACATTCGCGCCGTTTCTGTGCTCGCTGCCGCCCCCGAAACCGCACCCGAGAGATACCGATCCGTTGCTTGTTTCGCGCGTGCCGAATCTGCCGAGTGTGCAGGAGATGCAGAGGTTGTTGGAGGTGCCGCCGTTGAGTTACATGGAGGCGAGAGGCGGCTGGTCAGATGAGGATCGGAGGAAACCTGGGAGAGTGTTCTGTGAGGTGTGTGGCTATTGGGGGAGAGTGAAGTGTATGAGGTGTGGAGGGAGGGTGTGTGCGTTGGAATGTCTGGGGACTCATAAGGAAGAGTGTTTTAATAGGTATGGTGCTTAGGGGAGATTTAGACAGGGTGAAAAGACGTGGAGGGGCGGGAGGTGAGAAGTGCTGGATTGCTTGGGGTTGGTCTTTTGGGTCTAGATAGGTAGGTAAGTTAACGGGATGAATGATCACCTTAATGGGTATCTTCAAGATTGTACGTGTGTATATTTAGTTTCTATATTGGGATACCCAGGGAAAATGGAAATGAGAGGAAGTCAGGAGTTTAAGCATTGAGTGTCGAGTATCTTTGAGTACAGAGATTCAGAGATTCCAATCGGTATTGGAAATCATGTGGAGGATGATGGTAGAATATGTATAATCTTGCTAGCTCGCAGTTCACCTATTCGCGTCTTCACCAATCCATCCACCCTACCAACCCAAATCTACCGTCTCCTTCCCACACCCCCTCCTCCTCCCTCTGCCCTCTCCGCCAACGCCACAACCTCCCCAATCCCACTCGCCTCCTGCTCATCCTCCAACGCCACAATCTCCTCTCTACAATCCCACCACTTCTCTTCACTCATCTCAAACGCCTTCGTCTTGATCTCCTTGACACTGAGGGTTTCAGGCTGGATTCCCTTCCAGCGAAGTCCCGTCATCAACGCTTCTTGCCACTCATTACCCGTGCGCTGGAAGAAATCGCGACGGCTTTCAAACGGACGAGGATGCGGGAGATGATCGTCCGGAATGGTAGTCGAGGTATCAGGTGTATCGTCGAAGGATTCGGGCGCAGACGTAGTGGGGGATGAATCGGGGAGTTCCGAGGAAAGAGAGTCCTTCTCTTTGCGCTTGGATTTGCGCGTGCTTTCGGTGTGCAGATGTTTTTTATCGTCCATTTTGACATCGCCATCTTCGTCGGCATCTTCCTCCTCGTCGTCTTCGTCGTCGTCGTCATCATCTTCTTCGTCGTCTTCGCTGTCTTCCTCGCTGCCAAGCCAGTTCTCGGGCTCTCGTCTAAATATCTCTTTTACGCCATCCATTTTGCCTAGATCAACCGCGTACATTTCATCAAACGTAAATTCGCGATCGCCTTTCTCATAGGTACCTCCGTAGATATAGAGAACATCATCCTGCACGGCCAATTGTGCATTAAATCTGACGTGGGGGAATTCCATGAGAATCTGCTTAGCGGGTAAGGCATCCGCATCTTCATCTTCAGGTTTGCTTGTGTCAATCTCCATATCATCTGCATCGGCTAGCGATTTTCCCGTCTCGAGCGCAGCGAGATTACGTAGGAGTTCTTCTTCGTTCGCTTGACCTCTTCCTCTTCTTCCTCCTCCTCGCTCGTTTCCGTTGTTTTTCTTTTGAGCTCGTGGCTTACGTAGGGCAAGGGGAAAATAACGATTTCGCTCAATGTTCCATGCGAATAGTGTATTGAAAAATTCGCTATCGATTCCCTCCTCGGATTCCTCAACATCGTGCACGCCGCCAAATTGAATACCGCGCCCTTTGTGATAAGCCATTGTAGCGCCTGCACGTGGAGGATTCGGGGTGTTGGCTGGTTTTTTCCTGCGTTCCCAACGCACGGTGGGGGGAGCGGCGGTCGATGTATCGGCGGGTTGAGTAATGCGGAGGTAGAAACAGTCTTGATGGATCATGGGTTTGAGCACGTTGCGCATGGCCATTCCACCGCCTTTCATCTGTTTTCCTGAGACGTTTGTTTTGACACGGGAATAGCCTCCGTACAACACGGCGCCATTCTCGTGCGGGAGAAAGGTGAAGGAGGATCGGGCGTCGGGTTTCTGAGTCACGGGGGGAAGAACGGGATTGTGCCAGACGAAGTTGGAAGTATCGTAGATCCAGAGGTCGGAAAGATATTTGGTCGCCTGCGATGTGTCTTGGAAACCGCCAAATAGGATAATGTAGTTTTTGTAGTAGGTCATGCGGTGACCGCTACGAGCGGGGGGAGATTTGCCTTTGGTTTCTAAACGTGTCCATTCACGTTCAGAGGGATTGAGATGCCAGAAATCCTGTGTGTTGTTAATATATATCCATCATCTGTATACTAGTTCTCAAGTCTGAAAGTATGATGTATAACGATGTGGCGTGAAAGAACTCACATTGTAATGATAGAAAGTTCCTTGTTTGGGACTGGAAAACTCCCCTCCAAACATATATATCCCTCCTGCATTTCCACCTCTACACCACGCATGTCCAGACCTTGGTAACGGAGCGTTCGGGCTAGTCACTACGTGCCACTCATCCTTATTAACCGCATATACATACAGGTCATTGAAGAAAGTCGCCAAAGCGCCGTTGAAATACTCGCCCCCGAATAAAAATAGTTCATTCGCATTATTAGGACTAGCGATGAGAGTCGAAGAAGCTCTTGGTTTTGGAGGCTCACAAACCATTTCTGTGATCTTCAAGAAAGATTCTTGAGCTTTAGCATACTCGGCAAGAACAGAATCAAGATCGATGGATTCATTGTCACTGTCGTCGGCGGATTTGGATTTTTGAGCTTTAGTCTTTTCTTTTTTGTCGGCCTTTTTCTCTTGTTTTTGTTTCTTTTCCGCAAGCTTCTTCTTTTTGTCTTCGGATTTGGATTTCTTGTCTTTAGCCATCTTGAAGAACAGATCAGAAAGTCAATAGGGAATGGGTACAGGTATCACGTGACTGGAGAGAAGAGAGTCAGCGATTCTGTAGAGGTAGTGCGTAGAGGTAGCTCAGATGATTTGGGATGTTATAAATCCTCTAATGGCTTCATATGTAAGTTCTGAGGATCTTTGAAACCGTATGTATGATCCTATATGTATGTGGTATCATGTAACCACTGGGCAGTGAATGGAAGATTTTGCAAGTACGGGACCCATAAAAAATGAACTTTCATTTTCTCAATCAATTGAATGATATTGAGCAACCAAAACCATGATACTACAAATTGTACTCTTTCCTTCATCTCAAATGCATCTATCATTACTATATAGGTAAAGAGAGGTATTGAATATCACATACCTTTAAGCTTTTCCCTACTCTCCCAAGGTTATTCCAATCCAGTCTTTCTTCTTTGTTGTAGATGTTTATTTATTTCTTGGTGGGGTGGATTGTGTGATAGTAGTGCAGGCGTGTTAATGTGCAGAAAGCAAGCTCGCAAGCAATCCAGCAATCCAGCAATCCAGCAATCCACCCTTGAAGGCCGACCTGGCCCCACGTTTGCATGGCTTCCCCTCCTGGAGTTCCCCAAATAGACAGGTGCGTGAATACTCGAGTACTAGGTAGGTATATATAGAGATTATATCTTCACACAACACACATGTGAAATTCTCAACTCGATAAAATTCGCTGCATATAAAAGCGGTAATCCTCCTTGATATTCTTCAAGTATCATACATGGATAGGTGTACACTCTCACTCTTTTCCACCATCCGTTGCTTATCTTTCTTTGAGCTTGAGATATCATAATAAGCAAAGCGCACTTCAGTCAGCGGTGTACTCATCCAACGACTTATATACTCTATTCATATTGATCCACCAGTGATCTTTTTGTACCCTTCAATTTATAGAATTGCCTTTGCTTGAGATACTTCTTATGCTCAACCTCAACAAGCAACTCTTCAAATTGTTAAGGACAACACCAGCCTCAAAACTACCTAGCAAAATGTCCTTATCTCAGCTTGTGGATTCAAAAACACATTTGATACCTGGTAAGATATTATCTTTGTTTTGATTTCTCTATATTTTGAAAACACTTATATATTCATGCTTTCATATCTGTCATGGCCAAGTTGTTCTCATCTGCTCAAATTGGGCTCAATCTACAAACAATACATGACTTGTCTTGTTTCTTATCTGAATCTATCATTGTTCTCTACTTAGCAGTACGAATCAAGAATCTTAAACTAACATATCCCTAGGAAAACTAAAAGTTTCGGAACTATTTTTCGAGGTTCCTTTGGAGTGAGTAATGTTCCCAGAGAATCTCTCATAATCCCAGCAAACAGCCAGGAGCATCTGCTTTGAAAAATAAGACTCTAACACCAGCCTACCTCTCTAGCTACTCTAATGAATCAAAAGGCTCAATTCGAATATTCGCACGCAGTGTTATCAAGTATGAGAGCCCAGCTACAAAACCCACCGAAGAAGAAACCCGGAAGTCTTCCCAAAAGCCCTGGTTTGTTTACCTCCAAGGTGGACCAGGTTTTGGATGCAGACCACCTCAAGATTCTCCAATTACCAATGTAGTTCTCGATAAAGGCTATCAAATGTTATATGTTGATCAGCGGGGAACTGGATTGAGTAATCCTATTTCAGCTGGTACTTTGGCTTTGCAGGGAGATGCTCAACGTCAAGCCGATTATCTTAAGCATTTCAGAGCTGATAATATCGTGAGGGATTGTGAGGCTATAAGAAAGATACTCACTGATGATTATCCTGAAGAACTCAAAAAGTGTGTAATTTTCTTCATTCTCTTCCGAGTTGTCAATTTCAATTGTTCTTTCATGATAAAACATTTCCTTCTTCCCGTCCCTTCTCAGAACTTTGTCTCTCGACATAGACGAAGTTCACTTCTCATTCAATTGATTCCATGTTATTGAAATCCAGAGTGAATACCCGCTAATATCATACAGATGGTCCGTGTTCGGCCAATCATTTGGTGGTTTCTGCATCCTCACATATCTCTCTTTTCACCACCAAGGTCTACGTGAAGTTTTCACCAGCGGCGGTCTTGCCCCAGTTGGTCACTCAGCCGATCGAGTCTATCGTGCTACCTTTCAAAAAGTAATTGAGAGGAACCGAGCCTACTATCAAAAATTTCCCGAAGATGTTGCTGTTGTTCAAGGTCTGGCAATTCACATCAGCGCTAAGAATGGACTTCAAATGCCATCTGGTGGTACATTGACTGTGAGAATGTTCTTAACTATGGGTATTCAATTTGGGTTCCATGGAGGTTTGGATCTGGTTCATGATATTGTGTTAAGGATGAGTTCGGATTTGGATCAGTATTCGTTCGTTACTAAACCTACTCTTAAGGCTATTGAGGATATAGTCAGGTGAGCCGTTTTCAGTTTTCCCTTTCAAACTTCCAGCAATCACCAAAGTTCTCACCGTTCACAAATTTCCCCTTGATAAATGGCCATTAACATTCCCATAGTATGGATAGCAATGTGATCTACGCTATCCTGCACGAATCCATCTATTGCGAAGGCAAAGCGTCAGACTGGGCCGCCGACCGAGTAAGTTCTCTTCCATCACCTCTATCACCATCCATCTAATCCCTAACTTCCTTGCCACAGGTAGGAAGATCCCTTTCTGAATTCAAATGGCTCACCGGGCGTCCCCGTTCCCCTTCCTCCCTAATCAGCGAGCCGCTCTTCTTCTCCGGTGAAATGATTTATCCCTTCATGTTCGAAACCTCCCCCGAACTTTCCGCCATCTATCCAGCCGCCAAGATCCTAGCCGAATACACAGAATGGCCTCCTCTCTACGACGAATGGCAATTGGCACGAAATGAAGTCCCCATGTATTCAGCTACGTATGTGGATGACATGTATGTGGATTTTGGGCTCGCGCAGGAAACAGTTAGATTGGTGAGGGGATGTAAACAGTGGGTTACTAATGTGATGTATCATGATGCTGTGAGGAGTAAGACTGAAGAAATGATGGCGGAACTCTTTGCGCTGAGAGATGACGTTATTGATTAGTAGAAGGAGAGAGAGAGAGAGCGTAGGGAGAGAAGGAAAGGGGAGGGAAAAGAAGAAGAAAAGAAATGATAGAATAGGAAGCGAGCATTTATAATCCGAGGAATGTCGATGCTACGAGTACAGCTCAACACGCATCTGAATCCCATCCATCAACGTTGAGCTTCACGTTCGGTACAAACAATACCTTTAGACTTACCTACCCAGTAAGTATCTGGAAAATGTCTCATCTCTTCTTTGCTTATCTCTTACCTAGGTATCAAAACTAAAGGATTAAATCAATCGTATTTGCGTTTCAGCCCCCGGTGACTTGATTTTTGATTTTGATTTCGATTTTGTATTTAGTTCTTTGAGGTTTAAGATTTTAAAGGGTGACTGACTAACTCCAGAGTCTAGAACACCAGCGGGTGTACGGACTCACGGGACAGTACGAAAATAAACTTGTGAATATCTTCTGATATATTGAATCATTCATTTTATGAATTATTATAATTCTTGAATAGGAATTAAACAATCAAAATACATATTCTGATATCAAAAAATTGAAGACTGAATTTATGGAAAATATTGAAAATTGGGAAGCGTCCCGTCAATCCATGCACCCACTGGTGGAAGGGTAAAATACCGATCGATGGGGTGAGGTGAGGTGAGATTTCTACTATGCATGATATCCAGGTATTCAGGTGTGTAGGTAGGTAGGTAGGTAGGTATTATCCAATATTTCGGAATCCGATTCGCACTACCACCTACATAAACAGCCTCAATATATATATCAATACAATATAATACAACATACAACTCCCGATATCCTATTCTCATTAACCTTGTTTTCCCAATTGATAAATTTACATGTATCCTATTCTATTCTGTACAAATACCACACCCATTATGAACCAACCCTCCAGCCCCCACCATCCCCTCCCTCCCGCCCTCCCCACACCCCGGAACTCCGCCATAAAATCATCGTTAACTCCCCGCTCCCAGGAAAGCGATCTCAAATCGCAACTCCAAATTCCAAACAAGCGCTGTCACATCGCTTTCCCTTTTCTTTCTCCACAAGCGCCACAGAATGCGAAATCTCCGGCATTAATGTACGATCCGTTTTTGCAAACGGCACTTGTGCATTTCCACGCGTCGTGTACGTCTTTGGGACGGAGGACGTTGGCGCAGATGGTGCAGGTGAGGGAATGGGGTGGGTTTTCTAGGGAACAGGTGGGACAGGTTGATGGAGATGGGGACGGAGATTTGGTTCTTGGCGGCGCCGGATTAGGAGGAGGTGTTTGTGATTTGGTTTTGGGGGCTATAGCGATGGGCGATCTTGTTTTGTTCGAAGGGGTATTTGAGGTGAGGGTGTTCGTCTCGAGATTTTTGCTTCTAGTTAGCTTTTCTGTCTTTGATGACCCTGGCCTATTTGGTGTCGCTTCTTCGTGCGATCCCCGTTTAACCTTTGATGCGCTATCCGGTTTGAAGTATCTTTCAATACTCTCCATCCCCCTCAACTCCTCGAACTCGCTCTTCGCATCCTCGTTATCTCTATCCTCATCTTCACAAACTTTCACCATTCCCATTCCCTTTCGATCCACAAGTCTACTTCCATCAAGATCAAGTGCATCATCTGGTTCAGGCTTGATATACATTTCGTCTTCCACATCACTTTCTGCTTCGCTGTCGGTGACTAAATCTTCGTCTTTAATGTCTGGCTCTTCTTTTTTAACTTCGAAACGAGCTAATGCAGCAGCAGCGCGAAGTTCTCGGCCTCGTTTACTACCGGCTACTTTAGGCTTGGAAAGATTTGTTTTACCTTTCTCAAGAGCGACTTTCGTAGCGACATCTTCTCCCACTGCGGTTGTTCGAATCAGTACTGTGCTTCGAGATAGAAGAGGAGATGTAACATGGGTATGAGATAGATGCCAGACTTACAAGCAACTCCATTAACACCAAATTTCTTCCTAATTCTCCTCTCTTTCTGCTCCTTATACGTGATCTTTGGTTTTGCCTTTCTCTTCTTCCCTCCCCCTCTCGACTTAAAAGTTCCACCACATAAATGTTCCGGCAATACCTCTCCCTCACCCAATTGATCTCCCATAAACGCACCATCTTTCAATAGTACACCTTGTCCCCAAAGTCCATCACCCGTATATCCCCTCTCCCAAAGCCCCTTCATCTCCGCCGAATATTCATTTCTAACTTTCCAGAATGCCCCAGAATGATTCATTTGTTTACAATGCGCCAACTCATGCATCATAACCATCTGAACAAATTTGAACGGCAGCCATCTGCCTGTTGAAGGCGATTTGAGTACAAGTTGTATGACTTCTCCGTTATTGAAATTGCGACCTGCATATTTGATTAGTATATCCGACATAAGTTGAGATGGGGAACATACCCCAGAATTCCAAGTTGGGCGGATACTCTTCTAGTGATGCGACAGCGAGATGATGTTTATTCATTATGGGGGTACATTGTGCAGCAATTCGTTCCAGAAATTCTTGAGATTCAGATTGATCTTCACCAGAGAGGGGTTTGATGAAGACGATGTTATTATTTGGTTGTGTTCTTTTGGCATTAATTCTCTTCCAACCTAAAGGCATGATGTCGATTATTGAAAAGAGGGAATGAAGGTAGTATTTGGACCAGCAAATTAACGTCTTCTTATGTATATTGGGGGGGGGGGAGATTAAGGTAGGTACCTAGGTAGGTAGTGATAGAAAGAACCTGATGTGATGAGGAGGCGATAACGATAAGGCTTCACGTGTGAAAAGAACGCGCTCTGAGCGCCTTATCACGTGCTGCATTACTCAAAGACAGTGCTTGGTCCATATCTGCATGACTGACGCAAGCTCTATGTAACCAAAAAAAGCGGTCGAAAATAAATACCATCTTGAAGACTTCAATAATTTGAATTTCTTCTCAATATTATATCAAATATTTACAGTCTTGATTATCAATATGAAAAAAGCTCAAATTTTTGTTTGCTCTTTTCAAATTCTAATATCAGATTTGGAATAAATTTATGATCTATTAAAGGAGTCCTTTAAAAGGGTACTCAATTCCCGCCTCTTATTTCGGTTACGTAGAGACAAGTTCCTTTTTAGTTTCAGATTTTTTTCGGGGCAGAGTTATCTCCCCGACCTTGACCTCTCATGGCCAAGGTATTACTATAAACTTCATGCCATCTTTGTATGCCGAGGCCCGGATTGGGGGTTCAATGGTGTATATTTCCCCAAGTAGTTATTGATAAATCAATTATATAAATGATTGAATGCGGGGAGCTTGGCAAGAGCCGCTCCGAAATACATGACAATTAGCTTGATGTTAGAGTGGTAAGCGGTCGTATGTTCCACATTAATAGACCCCATATGTAGTTGTCTGTTTCTTCTATATATACTACTATTTCCTTTGAGATGTGCTTTCCTTCCATATGCTCAGTCCTCCTCCTTTAAGTGTTCTTGTTATATTCTTCCTATAATTTACTTCGATACCATATACCATCTCATAAACCAGACCAAAGTCATCCTGATAGTTTTCTCTATGATGCCAGCATCCGCCCAAACCAAGAAACCTTTCCATGTCGCTATTTGCGGTATGTTTCAACCTAAAAATCAAAGTAAACTTCACCTAACAACCATTCAGGCGGAGGTATCGGTGGATTATGTATGGCAATTGGTCTCATAAAACAAAACATTCCATGCATATTATATGAAGCCGCGCCTGCATTTGCGGAAATTGTATGGTCACACGTTTCCTTTTATAAATTACTCTGATGCTCATATTCCACAGGGTGCAGGAGTATCATTCGGGCCCAATTCCATCAGAGCAATGGAATTGATACATCCAGCTATCAAACAGGGCTTTAATAATTGCGCAACCTACAATGGATCACCAGAAGAAAGAGATGTCTGGTTTGATTTCCGGATAGGCACGTCCGAAGAAGGCTGGAAAGACTTCAAAACAGGAAAACCACCAGTTAAAGAAGGTGATTTCCTGGCTAAAGTTGTGGCGGAAGGTTATGGACAAGCTTCTGTTCACAGAGCTCACTTTCTTGATGAATTGGTTAAATTGGTTCCAACGGAAATCGCACAATTTGGAAAAAGAGTTGAGAAGGTAGAGGAGAAGGGAAGCAGGCTATTGATGACTTTCCAGGATGGAACGACGGCAGAGGCGGATGCGGTAATTGGGTGTGATGGTATTAAATCGAGGACGAGACATATGGTTCTTGGTGATGATCATGAAGCCACTTCACCGGTCTTTAGTGGGAAGTATGCATATAGAGGTCTGATTCCTATGGAAAAGGCGATTGGAGCTGTTGGAGAATATTTAGCCAAGAACAGTCAAATGTATCTGGGCCATAAGAGTCACGTAAGAATTCTTCCCTCATCTGATTCAACAAACACTGATATCCCTTCAGATCTTAACATTCCCCATTCAGAAAGGCGCCACAATGAATGTCGTAGCTTTTCAAACGCAACCTGATGGAAAATGGGAAAATGAAAAATGGGTCATCCCAATGAAAGAGTCAGATATGTTCTCTGATTTTGAAGGCTGGGGTAAAGATGCAAAACAAATTTTATCGCTTATGGAAAAACCAGACGTCTGGGCTCTCTTCGATCACCCTCCTGCTCCAACTTACTATAAAGGTAGGCTTGTCCTCTTGGGTGACGCAGCTCATGCAAGTACTCCCCATCAAGGAGCAGGTGCAGGGCAAGCTATCGAAGATGCTTTTGTTTTGAGTAATTTACTCGGAGACTGTAAAGAAGTGGGTGACATTGAAGGGGCGTTTAGAGCGTACGACGAGATCAGGAGGCCGAGAAGTCAAAAAGTAGTAAAGACGAGTAGAGAGGCAGCGGAACTTTACGAATTCGAAAATGAGGAGGATGTGGGGAGTAATGGCGCAGATGTGAATATTGAGAGCATGAAGAAGAAATTGGTGGAGAGGTGCAAGTGGATTTGGAATGAAGATCTAGGGGCGCAGCTGGATAGTGCTAGGAGGGTTATGCGAACAGGAGGCGACAGGGTGAATCTTTAAACGGTGAGAGGGATTTGGAATGTATGTTGTTCAACAACCTATATGAGGGCTATGGGACAAGATGTAAACTATTCTCTATTTTTGTTGTTGCGTGGTTTTGAAAGCGCACCTAGGAGAAGTGCAAATAATTATCTAGGTATTGGAAGATTTATGTTAAAGCAGTCACTCATACACCTTAACATTTGTGACCTCAGTATATTCAATCAGCGTATCGTACGATTCTTCTTACCAATTTTTTGGTGGGGAAGTTCTGAAACAATTTACAGCTGTGTTCTTCGCTTCAATCGATTTCTTATCTCACTTTGATCAACACCTCCTGCAAGTTTTTCTACACGGGATGATACCATGTATCTGACTCCGGGGACTTAAAAGTCTAGCTTAAGCATCAGAAGCAAGGAGAAGTCATCTCTCTCAGCATTTCATCCGATTCGTCTACGTAAACCCCAACACATCCCCCACCATAAGCCTCTGCCACTTCTCCACACACTCCCCAATTCTGACCAACACGCCCGCAGCAAGTAATCTCCTCTTCTCATCTTCCTCACTCCCCGTGCCAATCCCTTTGAAAACCCCTTCAACCCACTCCCTCGTCTCCAATAATTCCCTGCCGTGTCTTTCCGCCAGACCCCTAAGATCTGCATCATTAATCTCCAAAATCGTCATGAAAGAAAACAGTAGCGCTTCTTGCACCACCGTATCTGTCATGGCTTGCATTCTTAAAGCAAGACATAAATCCCAAAATTCGCTCGTCATTTGTGGAAGACTTAGTGTTGATTGTCCGGAAGAGTGGAGGATTATACTAAGGGTTTTGAGAAAGAGGCTGAGGAGATAGGGTTGGAAAGCGATGTTGGAAGAAGAGTTTGAACCGTAGGCTTTGAGATGAATAAAAAAGCGACCTGTTAAGGGGAAGAAAAATGAGGTAGAGACGATTTTGGCAAGGGCATTGGAGATAGGCTTTTTGCGCTTTTTCTCGACCTCGAGGCGCGAGGAAAAAGTGCGGACCTTAAGAATATTTGGACCACTTAAGCTATCGGCTGTTTGGGCTGCAAGAGGCGCGAGGAAAGTCTTTTGCAAACTGCTGGTTAGGGCTTCGACGGGGTTGGAAGTTGCGCTGAGAGCAGTAAGAGCAGGTTTTGAAGGGGACGGAGAATAGTATTTCTGCATTGCTTCTGGGAGCTTTTTTGATGGGAAAGACGATGAAGATGAAGATGAGCCAGTGGCATTGGTGAGAGATTTGTCTTCAGAGCCATGGCCACCTAGCTCCCGAGCTCCGAGACCAAGTGTGGTAAGAATAGCAGCACGCTGAGCCAGAGAATAATCACCATTAAAGAATGTTTTGGAAAACCATTGGCCCATTTTTTCTGGAAGTGCAATGAGGATGGCGATCATAGCCTGTGAGCGCATTTCTTGGAAGTTCTCGATATCATATTTGTCTTGCAAACCAACAAGAAGAGTTGCGATCTCTTCCGCGTGAGAACTGACCTCTGCACCAAAATTAGCTTTACGTCGTATCAAGGAAGCTGCAGCGGAAAGTGCTAGTTTTTGACGATCGTAATTTTCATTATCTCTTAGATAGGTGATGAGATCACGAATATAGACTGGAGCTGTTGGTTTATTTCTAACAACAAGCGTTGGATCTTCGTCAGAGTCTTCGGCATCGGAATCAGGTTTGGCATAAGGGGTAAGCCCATCGTCATCAGGTTCTACTTCGTCATCGTCATCAATTTCTTCGATGGAGATAATTTTAGAATTTCCCTTGAGGGGATTTGGTTTTGACTCTGGCTTCGCCTTTGCAGCTTTCGTTGTTTTCAATATTTTTGGAACAAACGTCGACTTGAGAGGCTCGAGATTACCGATTGTATCCGATACGTTTACCAAACTCTTGTACCATTTTGCCTCGGATGTTTTCGTATCTTCAATCTTAAAATCCATAATCTTATCTCCTTTATCGACTAAGCTGGACATGGCTTCTCCGATGACCATGCCCAAGAAGCGTGCTCGAGGTGACGATGCAGCTAATCTGTTTGAAACAACACTCAAATGAGAACCCGACCTCATGATCATTGCAAGTCGAATTGGCGACATTCTACAAACGTATCCGGCAGACAGGAGGAGAACTTGCGCATGCACTTGGAATCGTATTAGCAAAGGAATGATATTTGATTTCTTGAATTAGCATACCTTCTTGTTGCAAGGTAGGCGCATGTCTAATATACAAATTATCACCAAACTGGCTCAAACTTCTTTCTAATATGCTTTCCATATCCTTCTTACTTTTTGAGAGGGATGCGATAGCAGCACGTCGAATTGCCACACCTTCGCCTATACCAGCCCCCGAAGAGTCTGTCAACCAAGATATCAGATAATCTTTCCGCGACTCGTTATCAGCGATTAGCATGCTAATGAGCTTAGCCGCTGCTGATACGATGACTGCATTTGGTTGCCACCACTTCTCATCGTCCTCGGATGTGATATCCAATGATAGATTATCCCGTGATAGTAGATTTAGAAATGTATAAAGTAGATTTCGTTGTTCAAAGCTTGGAAGATATCCATATAGCTCCAGGAACTTTGCTGCGTGTTCTTCTTTTTGTAAGAGTAGAGAGCCTAAAATCTCTTTGGCAATATTATCTGGACCCCGGTGAGCGATGAAATCAAGTCAATCCAATGAGTAGTCTTACCAATATGACCAAGCCTAAGACACTTCCCAAAGAGCTCGTTGCAGCTCTTCCATGCTTGCTCGGAGTCTTGTGGCAGGGCTTTCAACCAGAAGATGAGATTTTGGCCCAGCCATCTGCTATAGGAGCCTCCATCGGCAACCCAATACTTGTCATTTGGCTGTTTACTGAGTTCATTAGAGATTCCTTCGGCCTCAGAAGTGATACCAATGATCTTTCCACTCCCTATCAAGGTCAAAAACTCGGTGAAAAGAACCCTCTGCTTGATAGGGACATCGGATGAACTAGTGATAGTGTTCCACAGCTTTTCGATAGTGCTTTCCCCTTCAAGAACCTCAACACAAAGTCGCAGCTGTATCTTTAGACTCTCTTCGATACTTGAACCTATACATAGTTAGATTATCAAATGAATATCTTATTTAGACCTAGGTTTCGGATAGCTCACCTCCTATATTTCTTTTAGTCTCCTTAGACTGCTGCGTGAGTCGCTTTAAATTCAGTAATATAGCATTAATACCGGTAGTACTTCGAATTGATTTAAGCAGTAATTTGAGAATAGAAGATTGTTTGCTATTTTTGGCCTTGCCGCCTGACTCATGAAATATACTCCAGTAATTGGGTGTGACTTCAGACACCAAAACATGAACCAGCTGAGAAGCCAAGGGACCTGGAGAAGTAATACTAAAATCTGTTTTATTATCAAGAAATTCCAGAGCCGACCTCAAGTCGTCAAAACTGGGCTGATTTTTCAGAGTTTCCAATGCTTGTTCAGCGCTTGATATGTGTATAGGATTTGAATGGTTCTTCTTGACTGGCTGGATTAATGGTGAAGAGGTAGAAACCTCAATAAGAGCATTTTCATCTTTTTGCTCTTGTCTCTTATAGACTATACTCACGGGTGTGAGCAGATCATCCATAGCTGCATCAAGTTTATTTGATGAAAGATCCCGAGCAGATTGTTAGATTCAAGTAATATTTTTGATTCTTAGAGTCTACAGTATTTAGAAAAGCTAAGTACACGCCGGGCAATCGCGTCTAGCGCGTTTGCGATAGCGCTAAAAAGCTCATGCACCTCGATAAGAGGACACTCCATTTCTAACAGTTCCGAGCCATTTCGATCATGCAATTCTCCTTCTCTACAATAAATTCCTTTACCGCAGCAAAATACTCGAGAAACTATTAAATACTCAAGTTCTCTAACTATGGCAACCCAAACACTCTCAAGATGGTACGCATATACTTCCGATTTGTTTACTATCAAACTAACAATTCGAAGGACTTATTTAGACAATATCCGTCGAACTCCTGGACCATTTACTGATGAGGAGTTTGATGGTAGCGAGGCATGCACTGCTCTCCTTGACCACATGAAGATCTTGTAAGTTTGGCTATTCTTGAAAATAAACAAAGAATGTATTGCTAATATATCTCCAGGGTAATGTTGGTTGCCTAGAAAGTTCACAGAATAGAGCTCCGAATGCTAACGGAAAGTAGTGGAGCGGGAGGTCTTGGTTGCGAGATCTTAAAAAATCTAGCGCTATCAGGATTCAAGACGATTCATGTGATCGATATGGGTACTTTCTATCCAACCCAATCCGAGACAACAATCTAACTAAGCTGTTGTAGATACAATCGACGTTTCAAATCTGAATCGACAATTTCTTTTCCGCCATAGTGATGTTGGCAAGTCCAAGGCTGAAGTTGCAGCCAAATTTGTGGAGAAACGAGTAAAGGGTGTCACGATTGTACCGCATAATTGCAAGATCCAAGACAAGGATGAGGAATTCTACATGCAATTCAGCATTGTGGTATGTGGGTTAGACAGTGTCGAAGCCCGACGATGGATCAATTCTAAATTGGTCGACATGGTTGATATGGAAAATCCGGACAGTCTGAAGCCATTGATTGATGGCGGTACCGAAGGTATTAGAAATGTTTCAAGCACTTAAAGCAAATTTGCTAACGATATTATCAGGATTCAAAGGTCACTCCCGTGTAATCTTACCGACCATGACTTCCTGTATCGAGTGTCAACTTGATATGCACACACCAAGAGTTGCAGTTCCTCTCTGTACGCTAGCTACAATTCCTCGCCAACCGGAGCATTGTATCGAGTGGGCTCACATTATGGCATGGGAGCAAGAGAAGCCATTTCCCAAGCTAGATAATGATGATCCAGAACACATTACTTGGCTTTACAAGAAGGCCCTAACTAGAGCGGAAGAATTCAACATTCCGGGTGTTACTTATTCCTTGACACAGGGAGTGGTCAAAAACATCATTCCGGCAATTGCCTCAACTAACGCAATAATTGCGGCAAGCTGCTGTAACGAAGCGTTCAAAATCGCAAGCAGTACTAACCCTTCTCTTGGTTTGGAAGAAAATTATATGATGTACAGTGGAAACGATGGTGTTTACACTTACACCTTCAAGTTTGAGAAGAAGGACGACTGTCCCGTGTGTGGAAACCTGGCAAGAGATTTGAGCATCGACCCCAATTTAACTCTTCAGGAGTTTATCGATTCACTTGCTCATAGACCAGAAGCACAGCTCAAGAAGCCTTCAGTTCGTTCAGCCGACAATAAGTCTTTGTACATGCAGAGCCCAGAGAGCTTGCGTGTGAAGACTGAGCACAACTTGTCGAGGAAGATAGGAGAAATGACTGGAGACGGGGATGAGGTTGCAGTGACAGATCCGTCATTGGGCTCAGTCATGTTCAAGTACAGACTGAAATTTTCCAGGGCATTTGTGCCAGATGCTGCGAATGAGAGTGTGCCCGCTTAGCCGGAGTTTAGCTGTGAACACGACGAAGAATGAATGATGTGAAAACGAAGTAGATTCAGCGGGATTAGGGGCAAAAGGAGTTCTGATAGCTTGCATGTCTAGTTGCCTATGATTAGGTCTTGAGAGAATGTTATCATATAAATAGCATTGATTTTTTGGTTATAATAAGCTCTTTAAAATCTAGATACCCATTTATCCACGAATAAACCAACCACGACGCCATATGTCCTGAAACTCCTGCAATGCTCCCCGATATATCTCCACAAATTACTTCGTCATGTTTTGTAAACTCGTTTTGAATGCTTCACACTTTGTTCTCAGTGTCTTGATCGACTCGAGGAACAATTCATCACTATCCCATTGTCCCAAACTCTCGATCGAGAAAATGAAATGATCTCTGACTCTTCCCAATTTGACCTTGCCTTGGAACTCCTCATGTCTTAAACATTCTCTGCTGACCGTATCCCTCATAGCATCTACAACCACTGCTTTGTCCTCGCCCTCGTGTCCTTCATATCCGCTTCCTTTAACCTTTGCCTCCTTTGCAGTAACCTTCTCGATTCCAATAACGCCGTCAGGGAAACATCTCTTGAACTTCTTGGCATCTTTACCCAGGATAGGTTGAGTAATATCAATCACTGGCAATAATCGATATGAAGCTGTAGCTACCGGCGAAAACTTGGCGTGATCCCTTCCAATTCCCTTAATCGCATGCATATCGATATCAATGACTTGACCGGGTCTCATCTTCGCGATCAAGATATCTGGATTAGGACTCTTGATAGTGTTCTCGCCGCTGAAATACTCAAGTTGTCTTCCAAAAGGCTTAAATTCGATATCCTTCGCATATACATGTGCATTGTGGTATTTCTTTCTTGGATCCGTTTCTTCTGGAGCAGCTTCCTTGTTGCGTGTGCATTCGACTTTTAGGGTCAATTGAATAGTATTATGATCGAAAGAGCCGAGGTGACGTTCTTCTTCGGGGGTTTCTTCCTCGGGCTTTTGGAACCATTTCATGAAATCTAAGAGTCCTTCTTTTCCTCCTTTGAATGGTACGAGACCGAGACGAGCGCAGAGAACTTCATCTTGGATTACAGAGGTGTTGTTTTTGACGAAACAGTATTCGATAGCGAGTGTAGGGATTTCAGCAATGAGAATTCGACGGAAGGCATTGGCGACTGAGGCATCGATGCCAATGAGGGAGAATGAAGAGAGGAGTGGTTCGTTTTGGTGGAATTGTACTTGGAGGTTCTCGGCGAATCTTTGTTTATTCCATGCATGATCTTCGTTAGGCCAATGACCTGGGAAATCTGTGGATGTGATGTCGGTGACGGTTTCGGTGTTTATCCCAACTATCTATGAATGGAATCAGAAATGAAATCAGTGTACATTTGAAGACTTTATACCTTTCTAGCTGCCAATTCTCTTTCAGAAAAGCTTCTGGGTGGTGGGGCATCAGCCGCAGTATATTTTTGTTTTGGTGCCATCTTGTATAATTCTCCAAACCCAAATAAAAAATCGATCGCGGGGTCGTTCTACTCTTAGTCGCACTGTCGCAAAGATTCTGAAGATACAAAAAAATAAATTTTGATATCGGCATCAAAGATCAACCGGCGCCGACCCTTGCTATCCACAACAACCAATCAAATGATCTTAAATAAGCAATGCTAAACAAAAGATCCGTGCTAAGAAGTCAAGAACATCATCAAGATAATCAAAGAGGCAAACGCTAAAACGGCCTCACTCTCCACTCGTCAGTCTCATTGTCTCTCTCAAAACATTGAGATCTGGTAAAAATCATCCAGTATCTCTTCAGTTTTGTTCACAATGGTCGCATCACTATTCCGGCAGGCCGGGCGCACAGCTACTAGATGCTCGTTGCGACCCACCACACTTCGTCCCTCAACATCAAAAGCCTCAATTAGAGCATTCTCAGCACTCCCAGCCCGCAGATACGCAGAGCCATACGAAGGCACAAGATTAGTTCCTACCGATGAACATTTCGCATTCAACAACACTCCAGATAATCTCGACGTAGCTCCCGATTCAAGACTGTACGAAGACGAAAATGTGGAGAAGAGGAAGATTCGCCATTATACCGTGAACTTTGGCCCTCAACATCCAGCTGCTCACGGTGTGTTGCGTTTAATTTTGGAGCTTAACGGAGAGGAAATCGTGAGGTCGGATCCTCATGTCGGTTTACTGCACCGGGGAACTGAGAAGTTGATCGAATACAAGACATATATCCAGGCTTTACCATACTTTGATCGATTGGATTACGTTTCTATGATGACCAATGAGCAATGCTTCTCTTTGGCTGTTGAGAAGCTGCTAAATGTTGAGATTCCTGAGAGGGCAAAATGGATTCGAACACTTTTTGGTGAAATCACTAGAATTTTGAATCATCTTATGTCGGTTTTGTCTCACGCAATGGATGTTGGTGCTCTTACACCTTTCTTGTGGGGTTTCGAAGAGCGTGAGAAGCTTATGGTAAGGAAATTTTGTTATTATTGATTTTGACTATCTAAGAAAATGTAATGGTGCTGATATCCAACGTAGGAATTCTACGAACGAGTTTCAGGAGCCCGCTTGCACGCTGCATATGTTCGTCCAGGTGGTGTCCATCAAGATATTCCAGTTGGACTTCTTGACGACATCTACCAATGGGCCACTCAATTCGGCGACCGTATCGACGAAACTGAGGAACTACTTACCGATAATAGAATTTGGATTGGAAGAACGAAAGGAGTTGGTGTCGTTTCAGCCGCTGACGCTCTGAACTTGAGTTTCACTGGTGTTATGCTTCGAGGTAGTGGTGTTCCATTTGACATCCGTAAGAGCCAACCTTATGATGCATATGACCAAGTAGACTTCGATGTACCAGTCGGTGTTCATGGTGATTGCTACGACCGATACCTCTGCAGAATGGAGGAATTCAGACAATCCCTCCGAATCATTCATCAATGCTTGAATAAGATGCCAGCTGGACCGATCCGAGTAGAGGACTACAAGATCTCACCACCACCCCGTGCTGCCATGAAGGAGAACATGGAAGCACTTATCCACCACTTTTTACTATTTACCAAGGGATACACTGTTCCACCTGGAGAGACTTATTCCGCAATTGAGGCACCAAAGGGTGAAATGGGTGTGTACGTTGTAAGTGATGGGAGTGAAAGACCATACCGATGCAAGATTCGCGCGCCAGGTTTCGCTCATTTGGGTGGATTCGATCAAATCTCAAGAGGACATTTGCTTGCTGACGCGGTTGCTATCATTGGTACCATGGATTTGGGTAAGTTTTCATGAAAACAGCTGTCGCTTTGCTTGTAGGTCCATGCTAATCATACTCGCAGTCTTCGGAGAAGTTGATCGGTAGTCGTGATTCGACGAAAAGGAAAGTGAGAAAGGAAAATAAGATGCGGTGATGGTACAGTGGTTTCAAGCAATTCCGGCGCAGATTTTTCTCCTTTGTTCTCAATGTACAAATTCTAAGTGAAAGGCTGAGTTAGCATAGTTCCAGCATTGCACGACATAAATGACTATCCCCAAAAAAATTGTCTGCATCTGAAAACTTACATGAAATTTTTGCCTTGTTCTTGCTTGATTCCTTTAAATTGTTGAGTTTGGTCGTGGCATGCTGCTAATGACTCTTGGCGTACGCAACAGGGAAACGTTCATAGTAGCAGGTGTATCTTGAGAATGCATTTGAGCTTGTCCCTGAGTATTTGCTTGAGTAGTTGCTTGTGCCGCATGAGAATCAGTTTGAACTGGACCGGTCGTAGTAGTCATCTGCATTTGAAGTTGTCCCATAGATTGGGTGATTCTAGCTCTTTGAACAGTGTTGCGTTGAGTATTGCCATTCCCATGACGTCCATTGCGTCTAGCTCCATGATGACCCTCATTGAAATATCTCGGAGCAGCAGGAGCTACCAAAGGCAAGTCCCCTAGATAGGGAATCTGTGGTGGCAGTGGAGGTAAACCATTATCCGCAGGGTGCCATGCATTTTTTGGACTAAAAACACCACGAGAAAGAGGGGAGAATGTGGGAGCACGAGTAAAACCGCCCATTCGTTGGTTTTCGGCCATGGAGACTGCGGCAGGACCTTGAGCGCGTGTTTGGGGTGAGCCATGTGCATTAGTATTGGCACTGGTGCTTGCATTGAAATGAGGACGATCCATGTAGTAGCCTGCGTAGTTGTAGGTGTCTCGTTGGGCATCGGTTTCCATGGCTTGATGCTGCGGATAGATCATCGGATAGCTGATTTGATCTCCAAATGCAGCGGGAGGGGCATGTTGAAATCTAGCTTGGCTTGGAGGACCTGTTTGACCGTATGCTCGAGGATCCATGCCACCATTTGGCGCTTTCTCAGAACCGTGCATTGGCATTGGCATTGGCATTGGCGCATTAGGCTCCGGATTGGGACTCCAGGAGTACCGGTTTCCAGGGTAGATAGTGCTACCATTTCCATCACTATAAGTAGATGGAGCGAAACTGGGGCTCTGATAGCTAGGAGGACCTGAAGAAGGAGGTGGAGGCATCTCAAAAGAGTGAAATGCATGAGTTTCAAGTCTGTGGTTGGCGAGAATGAGATGTCCTGGAGGATAGACACCCATGTTTGACATTCTTGGATCAGGGGGGATGATCATCATATCTCCGTACATAGGAGATGAACTTGTTCTAATGGGAGGATTCTCGATGGGTCGAGCAGGTACAACGCCTGTAATGGGATTCATGTCGTATGGACCTCTTCTATGGACGTTGGCGACATGGAAGTATCGATGGGAAGAGGCTGGATCGCGGGGGTGAGGACTGCAATAACCTGGTGGTGTAGTGTTCATCATAGCTTCATTGTTTGGTCCTTGCATCATAACGTGATTTCCGCCAATTCCTTCCGTTTGCGTGCCTTTTCCCTCACGTCCTCCGCAATTGTTGTTATCGCCAGCGTTATCGATTGTACCTGCAGTATTCGCACCGGTATCTCGGCCTCTTCCTCTTCCCCTGGTTCTCGCTCTTCCATTTCCATTGCCATTTCCTTCTCCCTCTCTCCTGAAATCTCTAGACTCCAAATCACCACCCCGCTCTCTCTCCCGACGCTCTCTCTCTGCCCTATCAAATATAACCTCACACTTACACTCTCCTCGCTCATGTCTCTCTCGATGAGCATTCTCTTCGGCTATAATGCTGATATTCCAACTCACACGCATGCAAGCATGACAGAATTGGTTGGCAGGAATGGTTTGCAAGGCCGGAATAGAACATGGGGGAAAATTATCGTTTTGAGCGGTAGTTGGGCATTTCGTAATGCAAGGCAAACTGCAGTGGCCACAGGTGTAGCCCCAGAACGATTTGAAGCACATGATGGACGATTCGAGGGTTTTACGAGTGATATGAAGGTTTGTGATCGAAAATGTGTGTGATATGTCGTTTAATGCCTTTGCATGGGTATCAGAGTGCTATGCAGTACGAAATTCGGTGTATTATTGTCGAAATTGAAGCTATTATTGCAATCGTAGTTGTGAATGAGGAATAAGGAAGGTTGAGAAGATATAGTTGCAGGATTAGTTCGATATTCGAAGTGGTGTTTCAAAATGTTAGGTGGTAGCGTGGTGAAGGGGTTCGATATGAGTCAAGTGAATGAGAATCGCTTTATCGAAAGATTATTCAAAATTGTAAAGATTGCCTGTATATCCAATCAGATCGTCGAATTCGAGTATTTGGGAGTGTTATTTGAGGGTTTGGGAGTCGTATGGTATGGGAGATTGATAGATATGGCCTGAATCGGGGTGCAATAGTTAGTTGATGTTTCGATCCAAAAGAGATAGGCTTTGAGGAGGAATCGGGAGTAAAGGGAGACGTACCTTACTATGCAAGAACTTCGTAGAGTCAATTTTCTTACGAGAAGTAATGATGCTGTCGTTGAATACTGTATAATGCTTGTGTGAGTACTTGATTAGATTGTACAATGAGGTCCACAGACTGCAATTGTACTGTGCCCTTACGTTTCCGAAACTTCAAGGAAGACAATGGGAAGGGGAAGGAATAAAAAATGGCATAATACATACCTTTCGTGGAAGAAGCCTCAAAGTATCAATGGTGGAGACTCTGAGATATCAGTAAGTCTTCGCAAAGCTCTAATGCTTGTTTCACCGGTATAGATGCAGGATATTGAGGGTAATTGGAAGTAACAAAGGAGAGGAATGCTCGTTGAAGAGTAGTTATACGTACATTGATCGACCTGCGAGAAGAAACGCAATGTTTCCAATACCTTTGAAGCTCTCTCTTTCCGGAGCAGTGGTAGTAATAGCAAGTATCTTGTTCTCCAAGGTGTCAAGTAAGTTAGATAAAGTTCTGATAAAGTATTGCTCTGGAGGACTTACGGAATTCTGGCCGTGTTTTGTAGAGTGGTATTGAAAGAAAGAGGGCAGCTCCAGAGATACTACTTTATGCTCATGGGCTTCAGAGAATGGGCGAGATCGGAGCGATAAGGAGGTGAATACTAGAAAGACAAAAGAGAATAGTGGAGATCACGGGGCCGAGTATTCAAATTTCTTGCAGATATCTCTGGTTTTTACTCCAGATATTGTGGGATGAGGGGTATTAAAGCGGGTACTGGAGATGTACTAGCTGTTCTTGCGTCATTGAGAACTTTGATAGAGAAGGAGCTGTTGAGTTGCACATCTTTTGGGAATATGGGGCATGGCAGAGTTTGTTTGTGGGCTGTTGTGATGATTGTTAATGATCTCTGGTGAATATGACTACCTCGTGCTTGTTTCTGGCTTGTTTGTTCAAGTATGTAGTATATTGTAGTACATTTTAGTGCTTGAGCTTCATTCTATGTACTTTATAAGTATTCTGTCAATATTGTTAATGAACATCAGAATTATGTTCATTGATGTTTATTCTTAAGTAGATATGATTATAACTGGAGAGAGAAGTGGAAAAACCCAGTGTTCTCCTAGATGAGTCATTATATGATGCATCAAACCATCAGTTTCATCAATAAAAGTAGAAAATAATATAGAGATTGATACTATAAAGAGATTCATTTGGAGTAAATGTATTATTAAGTGAATTTTGGTGAAATTAAGTTCAGAATTGTTGTTTTAAATGCCTTCTATAGATCTTTAAGACATTTCTTTGATATATATATGAAGGTTGAAAATGGGCCTTGGAAAATTTCTCGGTAAATGAAGGATAAAATAGGGGATTTTGACATTTCACAAGATGTAAATGTTGAGATCATGCTAATGTTGATGAATTATGAATAAGAAAGAAAAGAGCATAGTTGATGTTGGACTGTTGATTACCTATATTCTGAAGATCCAGATCGAGCATAAAGTCTTCGAGAGTGTTCAATATTTTGTTCAGAATCATACAATTAGATTCTTACAATTCTCGGGACGAGAGTTGGCAGGCAAGTATGTAGCTTGTTTCGGTAATTATTTCAACTTTCAAGGCTGTAAACCTGACCGAGATAAGATGAAAGCTTTGTTGAAAAGTTCATCGCCAATTCTTTGTGAGCTTTGTGGGTAAGCCCGAACAGCGAATAGTAAAAGTTCTTTAGAAGTGAACTAATCCTTTGGAAAGAGGAAAAAGGATTATTAGAGACAAGAAAGACTGAATATCTCATTGAAAGATGTATTTTGCTTGTTTTTCAGACTCTCAGGATGAGATCCAATAGGCCGTAGTCGAGATTTGTTATACATTAATCTCTCTTTTGAAACCAGAAAGTTGAAAGGATAAGACTAGTGAGCATTATTGTCTTGGGCAGATATCAACTTTCAGCTTCTTTGAAATCTCGAGAGACGACTTACAATGGGCAGGAGTTGAAATTGTCTATTGTTTAGCTGATCCCTTAAGCCCACCAGATTAAAAAAATAAGACTGCTGTAAGTTTTTGTCTTGCGCAGATCTCGACTTTCAATGAGCTTGAAACTTCCTGAGACGAGATCTACTGAACAAGAGTTGAAATAGATCATAATTTAATCCACATTTTAAGCTTTAAAAGTTGAAGTAATAAGACTATTGCATGTTATTTTACTTCAAGGACTCCGCAAATCAATTTACTTTGGAGTTTTGAGACGAAAACATAATGAAACATAGTACATCTAATTTGAGGGAAAATCAACCTTTGGAGGGTTCGGAGCTGATAATTCAAGATAACAGTGAGTATGTTTCTGAGTAAAACTTTGATTTTCAACTTTTTCCATTCAAATTCATCTCATGATTCAGCAAACAAGGTGAGAGGTCGTTTAAGCATGAAGCTTTCTTTGAAGGGTAGGAAGTTGTGCATCCAAGACGAAAGTAAATCGTATCTTAGAAGCAGTAAGTCAACTACCCCACTTTCCGACCACCCCCTCTTTTCAACCACCTCGAAAACCATACCGCTTTGAGTAATTATAAAATTTACATTTTGAATAACTTAATAATACTTTAATCAATTAATTTGAAATTTTAATATTATTATAATTATGATATAAAGAATAAATATATTGAAAAAGATATTACAAAGATTTTTAGAATGATTACAAATAAAGCAAATATATAAAGAACTAGTTTGGATTATAATATTCTATATACCACACTTTATAATCGAATATATAATAAAGTTTCACATCAAAAAAGCATCCAAATACTTCAAAAGTTATTTTCAATTTAGAAGAATTGATTAGTAGAATGGATATTAGTATAGGAAGCTCTTAGTATTAGCCTTATATATTATCAAATCAGAAAAATAATAGAGTACCTCCTTATTGTACAAGGAGAGAATCCTTTATTTGGAAAGAAATGAATATATAGCTTTTTTCGAAGGTATCCTAATATTGGAACTAAAAAGCAATATCAAATCAATTCTATACAAATTTCAGGTGCTACATCTGATATTATTAAAAAGTGATTCCGGAATCTTGCAATTCCTGAAATCAAGGCTATTAAGCCAGCCAACAAATGGAATATGGATGAAGCAGGTATAATAAAGAATCAGGGTTTTAATGGACTAATAGTAGGAAGCATTAATCGAAGATTTATTCAAAAAAAGCAACCTAGATCTCGAATTTGAATCTTTTTTATAGAATGCATTTCAGTTAATGGAAAAAGCATTACTCCTTTTGTAATATATAAGGGAAAATCAGTTCAACAACAATGATTTCCAACCAATTTGACTCTATTTAAGGATTGGAACTTTATTACTACAGAAAATGGATGGACTATAGATGCTACAGTTTTAGAATGATTGAAAAAGATCTATATCCCTCAAACTACCCCTATTCAACCGGAAAATTCAAGACTCCTCATTTTGAATGAATACAAAAACTATAAAACTATAGTATTTATATTAAAATACTTTAATAACAACATATATCTTTTATTTCTCCTATTATATATATTACATATACTACAACCACTTGATTTATTTGTGTTTTTACCCCTAAAAAGTGTATATTGAATCGAATTTAATAAATTAAGTTTATTATTCAATTTCTCATCAATTGAAAAGTGCAATTTCCTTTTTTACTATCAAAAGATTAAAATAAAAGGTTTAACTATTCAAAATATCAAATCTAAATAGCAAATTAATAATCTTTAGTTCAAAAATATAACTAAATCTTTTATAAATTAACTTTTACTTAAAAATAGTAATAAAAAGGTTTTATTATTTAATCCTAAATCTAATAATAATTTTATTTTTTAATAAAATATATATTCATTATTTATTTAATAGAAAACCCCTTAAAAAGAAACTAATATTAGAAAATATAGAAATATAATAATTCAAGAAAAAAAGATTGATTTGTTAATACAAAAATTATTATTTTGTAAGATTATAAAAAGATTCGATACTAAGGATTATAAACTCTTAGAAATAAAGAATAAAATTAGAAAGCTAAAATATCAATTAAATGAAGTATTATCTAGAAAAAGGCGAAAGGTTGTAATATCTCCAAATTCGAAGTTTATAGAGATTAGAGCTATAAAGCGTATACAAATTGAAGTGGGAGATTATAAAATTAAAGGAGATAATAGCTTTAGTGTTATAGAAAGTGATTTTACAAGTGATTTTATTAAAGTTCAATAATTATTAAGTTATTAAAGTTTTAAGTGTAGATAATATGATTTTTTTAGGTGGTCGGAAACAGGGGGTGGTCGGAAAGTGGGGTAGTTGACTTATCATGCTCTCTCCTCGTGGTGGCAAGGTAAATATTCGAGATGAAAAGAAATTTAACATGAATCTGTATATATATTTTCTTAATAAGTATATTATGATATTAATGATATAGTCATCACTAACAATACAGTCACTTCGTTTGTAACGAATAGAATCGTCACTTTTTGCAACCCGCTTATGATTGAATTCTATAATTAAGAAAGAAAATAAGGGCTCTAAAACGCCTTATAGATTTCAGGATAGAATATTAGTGTTGGAGGAAATGTGGACAGATGGGTATGTGTGTGGGGGCTAGGAGGAGAAAAGGAGTAAGTGTGGGAGCTAAAAGAAAACGGGGAGTAAGTGTCAAGGAACGGGTAAAGACTTATATTGTACCATAAGGGTAGAAGAGCTATGGAAGAGTAAGGCCCTACTTATAGGAAGTAGGGCAAGCTAGTGGTCTATGCCTGAGGCACGAAGGCAACTACAGATCATGTAGTTGGCGCCGTGACAGTAAGCATAAAGGCCAAAAAATGAATAAAAGATATTAACTGAAAGTTTAAAAATAAATCTATTTATTCTACTTTTGATTTTTACTTTAGTCAATAGCTTTATTATTATACTATATTATATAGAATATATTAAATATAGATAAATTCTTTTTCATAAAAATAATTATCTTAGACTAAAATTTAATAGCTTTTCAAATATAAGAAATTTAATGAGATGCTATTAGTTAACATAAGTTTTATAAGATATAATGATTTAGATCAATCTGATTAATATTTAAAAAACACTTTTTTCAATACAGAATTAAAGCCCTTAGATTCAATTATAATTAACAAAGCGATCACTTCGTTAACCAAGGATTCTCCCACCACAGGGTCTGAGGTCTTCCTGTATATGCCTTGGACATCTAATAATGTGATCAAATTCACTATCACCTAAATGTTCAAGTCTGTCACTGATTTGTATCAACTCTGCAAGAGATTAATATCTCGATGTATATAAATGAGAAGGGGAGTTGTAAAAACCGCAATGTTCAAAGTTAACATGGAAAAGTGACTGCAATTGATGTTGGAAAGAGAAGCTAGTCCCATTCACTTAACCTACCGCTTTCTGAACTTTACTTGATTCACCAATTTACCGGTATTCAACGTATTATCTTACTGCAAATCTCACTTCGACTGCCCTCAATCTATTGTTGTGCCGCGCAGGAATACCCATGTTGAGCAAGGAGATCTCTGTCTTGGAAATACGCTACATAAAATTTTTCTGTATCTGTAGGTAGTCTATTCAAGATACTACCTGTTCTGTAGACTATCTACAAAGCCTTTCAAATAATCTACTTGTATTAATATTGTACAGTATTCATATAGTCTTATAATATCGAAGCTTTAATCATTCATAATCTAGGACTAGCTTCAAAAAGTATATTAAACTCTGAATCATCTCTTGATTTGCAGAGACAAAGTGTTCGCAGATTGTCTGCAAATTAACTAGATGAAATTTTCAAAAAATATGTTCTGCAAACAGATAATGAGGCCAATGATCTGTTTTGCAGGTACCCGCTGCGCAGCCTACCTGGAAAACAGATTATGTTTTTCGACACCTGTAACCTTGAGTCAATCTCGAAAATTGTCCCAATTTACACCTAGCCCTAAAAATCTTAACCTTCGAGACTGCGTCTTCTTTCCGAATAATCTATACTATGTAAAGTGAATAGCTTCAACCTAGAAAGGTCGTGAGAGTGGTGAATGAGGGAAGTACCATTTCGGTGTTGTGTTCACAGTACATTCTACTTTTCCTGACGATGTTCACTGCCTTCGATGAGCATTCTGATCTTCATGTCATTGTAAATTTCTTCCAATCCTTGATGAAAATTTCAAGCTTCGAAAATATCATTCGTCGTGTATTTGAGAGTGTAGCGTCGCAGCTTATCTTGCTCCTTTATGAAAGTTTGTAACTGTAGTAGGGCCCATCTTCTTTTCGAAATATCCGTGTTTATAGTTGAATACCGTTTCTTTTCAATCAAGGTGGAGTGATGTTTGATACTTATTTCAGATCATGCATCTTCTTAATTATGGTGATGTAGAATCCTATTCATGAATATGTGAACTTCAGGGGTGCAGAGAGTATCAGGCATGTATATGATTAAGTTGGGAGGTAAGAGATAGTCTCAGAGATTTCGTTTGTAACTAGATTTTTTTTGCAATTTAAAATATCGAATGAAGCTTTCGAATTCATTGAATACCGCAATCTGCACAGCGTAACGGAGAATATCAAAGCCCGGGGATTATTGAGCTAGAAATGAATTGAAAGAGCCAGAGAGATGTGAAGTGAGAATATTTCCATTCTGGATAAGGACTCAGGATTTTCTGACATTTAATTCCCAGAAAGGATATCTGAAATGTGCATTTCCATACGGGATGTGTACAGTAATCTCTTTGGAGGCTTCTACCCTCGTCCAAACTCATTCTCGCAGCTCCTTGATCCTTTCGAGGTGCACAATGGCAGTATTCATACAATAAAACAATGTGATCCCGGCCCCCGGGCTTGTCGCAACCGCTCATCATATTGAAGAAGACGTTCTATCTAGATCATGAGTTACGACAATAAGCAATAGCTCTTCATCCGAAGTTCACACTGATCAACATGAGCGGCATGCCTTATTTCAACGATGAGAAGCTAATGATAGTCGAGTATTCAGAAGCTAGAGTTGATACACTCAAGCTCAATAGACCACTTTCCAGGGCGGACACGAGACAGACTAAAATAACGAAATGTGTAACTTTGCTATCTGCCAGCAAAGTCCATCCTAAATTCTGTGAAAATAAAATTAAGGCAGCATGTCTTTTACAGAGACCAACACCAAGACTACAAGAGCCGCGAGATTGTTACCGTACTTCCCCATCCCAAGTGATAGTGATAAGCGTTAGCCAATGTCTTCCTTTCTACAACGCAATGCAGCAGAGAATGGAGATAAAACTGTGGACAAATCTTGGTATTATTTTGTGGCGATGACAGTAGAACTGATCCAGTTTGACATTTCAACAAAATGTTTTTCCTCCATGAAGATGCGTTAATTGGTCTGTAATGTGTGATCAGTTCTGCTGGATACTGGGTTTTTGTCGAAAGCATGACTCCCGTAATTAAATAATTGACTGATCGACTTCTCCATTGGGTATTTACCTGTCACTAGACTAGATCCGCGTCATCCGCGTTCTTCTCAGCGTGAAAACTTAGTAAGTTATCATAACTGAATATGAAAACGCATTCACTGAATGTTGATTGCGTGATTAAAGCTATTGAATAATTGAAGATACACAAGAATACTTCAGAAAAAACTAGTAGACCCGCGGATGAATACTCTTTTGGGGCATGTCATCACTGATATTCACTTCCCTCTATATCCTGCAACATTATTCTAATGTCATCTGCCGGTATGCTTTGTTCTGAGACCAATAGGAAAGGATTGATGGCTTTTGATGTTGGTTACCATTTCCTTCAAACTTCTGATCTAGTTGTAGTGAATTCTAAGAGAAGTCATCATTTCCTTGAGACCACAAGAATGTGCACACTGCACAGATGATCACGATAGTAAGAAGCTTGAATCCGATATCGGTGCTTTGAACTGCACTTGAAGTTGCAGGAAGTCTGTGAATAGATTCACTGCAGTAAGGAAATGGGAATCAAATGAATTATAAATTTGAGCGTTCAAGGGTTCGAGTACTTATTGGTGGAGGAAAATTATTTCATGCTAACAGTATGATCATGTGCGAGAAATGGGTAGAAGCAGAGATATGTAGAACTACAAATTTGTATCTTTCGAATCTTCAAAGGATGATTTTTCATTGATACTATTTCGTTTAGCGATAAAGGCTCACGGTCTTTAGATCATCGTATCTAGCCTAGCAGATCTTTATAGAGACCCTGCGTCAGCATGCCTGATCGGGACGATACATCAGAAGTGATTATGCATCGGCATACGGCAGATCCAGTAGAAGTGTGTAATGCAAAGTATTGGACTCTGTAATGATACCAACTGTGATGTCCCGATGAAGCCGAACATGTCGAATAATTCATTCCATGGCAGCCCAACATGTTTTGCTTTTGACTCGCCTCATGTATCTCATCCCATGTAAAAGAGAATCTTACATTTTCAGCCGAACTTTGAGATTTCAGAATATATACAAGTTTCTCGAACTTCGAAAATCCTCTCTCAGCCCATGTATCGAGTGCTGATCAATTCACAAAAGCCCGTGAAATTTCAAAATTCGATCTTTTGATCATGCATGAATAAGCGAGATCTCATTGATTGAATCTACTGACAAACCGCGTTGTGTTTTTGTTTTCGGAGGTAGTTCCTTTGCTTGTAATGATAAGTTATGTGTTGTATGGGGAGAAAGAAAGGGGCGATTATTAGCCGAAGGTTTGTACAGTGCCAAGAGAGGCAGAGCAGCTCTAGTGCATGCATCATCGCGACTCATTGTTTGCTTACTACACTTCATATGTGAGAACTACATTTCTTCCAAAAACAATCTATACTTCCATATATTGATCTTAGATTATGATCAATAGCAGTTCATATTGCGTGCTAGATGATGGAT
This sequence comes from Botrytis byssoidea, assembly GCF_014898295.1. Classification (NCBI taxonomy): domain Eukaryota; kingdom Fungi; phylum Ascomycota; class Leotiomycetes; order Helotiales; family Sclerotiniaceae; genus Botrytis; species Botrytis byssoidea. The sequence continues at coordinate 437,470 of NW_024065861.1, read as the reverse complement.
TCATGTCAAGTTGGCGCACTCTGTATAGATGTTGGATCAATGATTTTAACACTTTTCAGTATAGACTGCATCATTTTTATCACAAATTGCAAAAACCTTTGATTCTATCCGGTTCTTCCAATTGGAAAGTCTTTATTAATTGACCGGATTTAGTGTTGGTTTCTTCTTGGCGCAAACTTTATTGATATTTGTTGCACATCGCAAGCCCCTGGTAAGTTGTTGGCAATGCTGGTATGTCCTTGGTTGATCTTAGCACCCACGCAATGGCAACTTCTTAATGCCAGACCAAAGGCGAAACTAAGTGATAAATGAAATGTGTTACATATCTCGTACCCCTGCGGTTCCTTAGCTGATACTACCTGCATTGCTTCTAGCTGCTATAATCTACCACATTTTTTCGCGAAATATATACGATTGATCCACCAGCATTCATTTTGACCAAGTCACATGTCCTTTACCATCATGTTCAGGAAATCTCCGGTGTAAAGTCGACCCGTTGGTGTTTTCTCCTCTCACCTCTGTTATCAAGCCACTAAAGCTCAGAGAGGCTTACGGGTTCGATGACTACGATCTTCAGGTTGGTTCTCAAAGCTAATTCTTGATTGCGCCTCACAACTGAAAATACTTGCAATCACCTCAGATTTTCTAGATTTCCCACCACTAGATCTGCGGCATTCAAAAAATGCGCGGTGAATGTCCTCTTTCTTTTGACCCGTGAATCATTCAGTCAAATTAAATTCATCATCTACACGTTCTAAATAAATACTGCTGATAATCACCGTTTATTGGGAGTTCGAGTAAGTATCTAGTTGTATATATATCGGGAGCAAATAAGTACAACCTATCAACTCTAACTCCCAAAATAAATTCTACCAACAGACGTCAGAGCTCTTAACAAGTCATTTTCGCAGTCTCTAACATCATATAATCACAAGAAACCCCCTGATTACTCGCAGGTCCATCATAACAAATACACCCCCAAACCAACATCATTACTCCAAAGCCCAATCATGGATATTCAACACACATATACACACAGCTGTCACCACATAGCCCACGGCCCCATCTTATCAAATCCACTTATATATTTACCTCTCACAGCTCACAGGCGATCCCTGTTTTCCCTCCAGGAATTACATCTCAAACTCCCGTTTCGGTGTCCTTTCTGCGAAGACCCAGATCTTCATGATACTGTACCTGCTGGGAAGGGCGTGCTTGTGGTTATGAGTTTTTTGATGCAAGAGGACGAGAGGAGTGAAGTAATAGAGAGGTCTGAGTCAAAGCTGCTTCCATCGATTCCATCAATATACTCTGCACCATACCCTCCATACCTGTCCGCATTCTCCTCAAGATTCCACACCCCACCTCCTCCTTTGCCTGGTTTTCCTCCACATTTCCCATTATCTCCAACCTCTTACTATCCTTCATCTCCGAAAGTTCCAAACACATGGAAAATAATACGAATTTGTGGAGTCGAAGACATCAAGAGTACAGAATGGGCGGATGGAATCGAGACCGAAGCAATAGACGATAAGAAAGCAATCGAGCATCCCGAAAATCTATGGAGCGAGCGACGACAGAACTTCGCACCCGGAGATGGAGAATGGATTCCGATGGCTTGGATCCCTAAGCCTATTGGAGATATTGATGTGTCAACAATTCCAGACACCGGGCCACACAATATTTTTCATTCTTTTACCCATTCGCATTTTTCTCAATATTCTTCTTCCTATTTGTTTTCCTCTTACTCCAATCTGAACCCCCAGAATCAAAAACTCCACATCTCGCAATCCTGGAAGGGTACAACAGGAGAAAATTCAAACGGTTTCGGATATCGTGGAAGAGTATTGGGTCAGAGTAGATTGCCTGGAATGATGAGTGAGCTAGGTGCCTATCTGCAGAACGAGAGGGTGGATAATGGAAATTGGGGGAGCAGAACAGACACGAGAGAAAGAATGAGGGAGAGGGGGATGAGATGGGAGCGAGGGGCAGGGAGAGAAATTCAGACTTAATAGTGCGTGGATGATGCATGGAGTTGATGGATTGCGTTTTCAAATATAGTCGAAGATATTATAGATGCCGACCCGGAAGACGCTAAAGTCTAGTATTACGGCGAAGCTGGGTTGGATATGATTGCAGACATAGAATCGGAGAATACGAACAACTCGCATTGTGTTCAATTAACGACCACTTTACTAAATCTTTAGTCTAAGGGCTCTAAATCAGAATTCGCGTCACAATTATAATGGTAGCATTTTTTTCTCAATGTTACGTTTTATTTTGGTAACTATCTATCCTTATCCTCCATTTCTTGAGTTTTTTTCTTCAAGAAAGTAGTCCATCAGAATTTTTCTCCTGTCCAGCACCAATTTTGAGTATTCACACCATGATTAAGTTATAATATCATATGATAATGTGTCAAATCATGAAATGCATCGAATGCATCTCGGTGTCTTTTTAATCCTTGTCGTGTCATGAAAACTCAAATCCTCCTAGTAACAGTTGATGAGTGCGCCCCTTAGTGAACAGAAAATGAAAATAACAAAATGACAAAAAACAAAGTAGCTCAGCATCAGCCTACGAGAGACATGCCGATTCTTCATACTATGCAATAAAGACTTGGAGGGTATGCCCGTCCTACATATTATACAAACATTTCCTGATATTCTGCGAAATAGAACGGAAACCTAAACACCATTCTCCCCATTATCTCTTCGTTCACGTCTCTGGTTAGACCTCCGAGCCAGATCTTCAGAACCATAAACATCGCGAAAAGCTTCGAGTTGTCCAGTCAAACCACGCAACATTCTTGACATTTCGAAAGCCATTTCTTCATGTGCTGCTTCGCCTGTCAAAGCACGAACCGAAGGAGCATTGGGTAGATTTGGAAAATGTGCCATGGTATATGGAGCATTTGGGTCGCGCGAAGGAGCAGAAGTTGGAGGCGGTTGAGTCGAGGCGGTTGCGTAGTCTGAGTCTGTATCATTGGCATCCGTATTGTAACCCATAGTACTCTCAGCAGCTGAGTCCGAAAAGTCTGATATGTCGGCAATGTCGCGAAGAGCATTACTAGTACGAAGACGAGGTGGAGGATCTGCACGAAGTGAACGTGATGTACTTTCGGGACGAGGAGGCGTAGCAGAAGTTGAGAATGCACCCATGTCTTCTGTAACATAGATAGAAGGCTCACGCTCATGAGAGGTGGCGTAAAGAGAAGGCTCGCGCTCGTGGGAAGGTACAAATAAAGAGGGTTCACGGGAGTGAGAAAAGGTATAAAGAGAGGGTTCACGGGAATGAGAGGTACGTTGATAAAGTAAAGCTTGATCTTCGAGTTCGAACGGATTGACTGTAGAAGACGATGAGGCTTGTCCAGGATTGCTTATAATAGAAATAGCATCAGAACCTGCTGTTGATGGTCGACCAAAGTCGGGATTAAAAGCTGGTACTGGATCCGGCATGCTCATATCTAGATCGATGAGAGATTCTCGGAAGGACAAACGAGGCATTCCAATGTTGACGTCCGCAGGTGGAAGTCCACCACTGAATCCACCTAGAGGCTCGGTTGGATGATGAACCAAACTAGGACGACCACCGATGCCTGGAGTGATTGCTGGTTTTGGAACTTCATAAGTTGAAGGGGGAAATCTAGATACTTCTGGATCTGCTGACGCAGGCGGTACCATTGCTGGAAATTTCCATTCTCGCGTACGTCGATTTGGATTTATATCAGCTGGATCACTAAGTGCTGGTCGACTGAAATCGGGCAATGTGGTCATATAATCTTCATCGGGTTCATCTCGTACACGTCTTCCAGCTTTGATAGTATCCATATCCGGGAATACAGATATACCTGTTTCGGCATCATGCCCTCCAAGATCAATCATAGTATCCCTGATAGATGTTTGCGTTGTGTCATCACGTAAAGGTAAATCGGAACGAGATGGAACAGGTGGTAAGTCGGAGGTTGGTGGAAGATACGGCCGGCCATAATGATTGCGAACGTTATCCTCATAGCTTGTTAGTGTGTTCGGATCAAAGATCTTCTCTAAGGGACCTCGAGATGGTGCTAAGGCCTCTGGTGGAGGACGGCGTCGCCCTTTTTGAGGTGGCGGACGGGCAGTCTCTTGAGGGAAGCCAGCATCAAATTCAACACCTGAGCCATACACGTCGTAAACATCTTGAGCAGTTGATTTGCGTCTAACTTCTTGTTCAAATGCGGCAGTTGTGCTAAAGTTCCACTCATCATCGGACAATGCTGTCGAGGCAAACTCTGAGGGTGCTTGCGCTCCGCCTAACATAAATAGAGATTTTCTGCTTCCCCCGTGATCTTCCCACAACTTGAATGCCCTGACGAGATGAGAAAGTGAGGACATTGGATATTTTGAACTAGTGTTGAGAATATAATGATGATTCTGAACTCGGTCAATGGAAGGACGTTCACTTGGGAATTCTTCCAAGCAGAAGGCAACGAGGTCTCTCAATTCGTCAGAATAATCGCCCCCCTCAAGTCGTGGAGCATGCTGTTTTATAAGAGAGCCAAGCCGATCAAATGGAAGTCGACTCATGGCATTAGGCGGAAGACCAGTGGCAATCTCATAAGCCATACAACCAAAAGCCCATATATCAACTTCTTTCCCATAGCTAGGGACAGCGTCAAATAACTCTGGCGCCATCCAATGTGGTGTACCAATAACGGTAGATCTCTTGTCAACTTTTGTTTCCATGGTTCCAGCAACACCAAAGTCGCAAAGTTGAACTGCACCTTCTTCAGTAATAAGAACATTGGCACACTTGATATCCCGATGTATGATGCCAGCCTCATGTACCCATTTGATAGCCTCGGCGACCTCGCGAAGTATTGGTATGATCCATTTTTCTTGTAAGCCTCCGGGAGCGGTAGGTTTCATGAGCGTGGCCACACTTCCTCCACCGCAGTATTCTGTAATCATCCACATGGCTTGTCCAACTGGTAATGCTTCGATGACGTGATTGATATTCCGAGCTTTGTTTTCACTCAGAGTCTTTAAAGCGGTAATTTCTTTCAAGAATTCGGCATAAGAATTGGCATTCTTTGGGTTGATCGTATCGCTCTCCTCAATGTCGATGATCTTCACAGCCACAATAGCAGCCGATACCATGTCCTTTCTATTTGCCGAATTAGCATATTGATCAAGAACCAGGAACGAAAAAATATCATACCCTTTATAAACACGCCCAAAACTTCCCTTTCCAATTAATTCCATCAACAAATATTTCGGTGGTTCCTTTCCTGATTTAGTTGCTGCTTCGATAACTGAAGCTTGCATGAGCCGTGCATCCTCGATAGCTTTTGTCTTGACCGAAACTGGTCCGGAGTTTCTGACTTGGAGCTTGTCCATTTCGGCAAAATGGGCTCCTAAAGCTACGAGGCTAACGTCTAAAAAAGAAAGCTGCGAAGGAGGTATACTTGCACTTCCAGGTTCAACGTTTGTTTCTGGAACTGGAAGACGAGATGCGGAAGAGTTTCCCTGTCTATCTGCAGATATTTGGGAGCTGTTACGTGGGATATAAGCTTTGCTTACGACTCTCTTTGGCAAATCGCGTGGTGTAGGAGTTATTTGACGGGAAGAGGAGAAAATCTGTCGGGGACGCGAATCTGTAAGAGGTTCTTGGATGGCGGATGAATTGTCTTGCGACCAGTTCTGCGGGGGCTTCAATTCAGAAAGAAGCGATTGAGCCCTATAGACTTGTGACGAAGGAGACGGTGTTTGGAGCTCTCTCTGAAAACTTCTAGGTTGAGGTATCTGGGGACGATATGCCACCTGAGTTGCTTGAGCCGTCGAATCTTGTTGAGGAGCGTCGATAGGCGGATTGAAGCCAAAGATACCGGCGCCTCTGGAAACTGGAGAGCCGATGGAGATGTTGCGATCACTTTGAAGTCTATCCACGCGCAATCTATCGTGTCCAACAGAATCAGATGCAACGAGAGTGTGCGATTTCTTGACAGGATTGATTGAAGCAGGAGCTTGCAGTTGTCTAACAGTAACAGAGTTTGAAAAATTAGAAGTGGTAATGTCCGAATTATAGTCTGGATGACGATTAAGAGATGAAAGCGGAATAGAGATTTCGGGCTCTATAGCTTGAAATTCTTCTGATCTCGGTTCTTCACGAAGACTACCGTCTGGATACCGTGTCACGCAAAGGGTTGCAAATTCTTGCTCTTCAAGACTGTTTCGATCTCTGCCACTCAAGAGCAAGTATCTGAGACGAGCGGTACCGACTGGATTATGATCTGGTCGACGTAGCGTGAGTGAGCGCTCAAACTTGGCTTGCTTTTCTGCTTCCTTCTCTGCCTCTCTCTTTTGATCCTCTTCAGATTGAGCTGGATAAGCTAGAGATTCTTGGAGAGCTTTACGAGCTTCTCTTCGCTCTTCTCTGCGTGCTTGTGCCCGCTCGAGGTTAGCAGCAACTTGAAGGTCGTCTGTTAAAGTGGGATCTTGAGAAAAGTTCTCGGACCTTGAGCTTTGAAAATAAGCACGATAACTATCCTCCAGAGCACTATCTTCGGCAGCGTTTTCAGCGAGCGTATCACAATTGATCCACTTGTCGGATTCTTCCCTAATATATTGTCTACCAATAGAAGAAGCCGATGAAACGCGTCGTGAATGACGATTTATTACAGTCTCGGCTAGTTGCGGGGTAGTGAATTGTTTGCTTGAGCGTCGGGCAGTTTCGCTCGATTTCTGAGCTTCTGTAATTTTTGAGATTTGAGGACTGTGTATAAAGGAATTTTGACCTTTGAACCCAAATGAACCGCGAGACTTGCGTAGCTCAGAAACACCACCGAAATGATTATTAGGTGGGGATTGTTGTAAAGTTCTCGCTGTCGGAAGTAAATTCTCCGATTCTTGCGTTGAGGGCTCACTAGAGTAACCTCGGGAAAGCAAGTAATTTGGTCTTTCTTGAATTTCAGGTTTCTTCGCACCTTTCGAAACTGTGGACTCTTTTCCTTGAAATTTTGGTAAATTTGAGCGGCGTTCTTCTTGAGTCAGCGGCGGTGCGTTTGTAGTCACGTGAGATGAAGTATTTGCACCGTTTGTCGCGTCGTCTGTTGTACTACTTCCGCTGCTGGGGTTTCTTATACTATGGAATCCAGCTGCAAGTGGAGAGTTATCAAAATCTCGTAGTACAGCTTCATGTGCTAGCAAGACTGCTTTGTTGGCTCGCACCGATGCTTCAATTTCCCTCTGCCTACGCTTTTCCGCAGCCTCGTCAGACTCGATGGCAAGGAATTCCGGCGTTGGTTTAGTATAATTGTAATTGTAATCACTCCTTTGCAAGGGGGTAAGAGCCTCGTAGTATGGTCTTGAGGTTGACTTTTGAACGTCGTTCTTTGGTGTATCCTCACTCTCAGACCTTGAGTCCGAAGTATAGCCGCCGCTTGTGCTTGTTATAGAATTGGGGTTGTGCTCCTCCTGTGGCGTAACCTGTTCAGGAGTAATTGACAATGCACCAGTATCAATATGATCTTCTTCTTGTTCCTCCCTTAACGTATGATTGAAACCTGGTGTGGTAACGTACCCGCAACGATAATAATCGAGGGGAGCAGTGTATTGACCGGCAATTAAACCCAAAGGATCATAAACCCAATCTTCACCTGGATCCTCCTATGAATAGGTATATAAAGTCAGTAATTGTTGAACTGTTGTGCTGTTGTACTGGCCCCTGTGAGCAAGCAAGATGATTCCCTGACAATGGATGTTGCAGGGAGCCAGAAAAATCGATTTGACCGGTAAATAAACAAGGGGTTGAATTCCCAAAGAATAGAATGAAAGCTTACAAATGATGTGACAACGTTATCAAGAATTCCTTCCTCCTCGGTTGCTCCTGCTGGCTTTTTCAAAGATTTGAACAGGTTAGAGATTCTGGATCTTAACTTGGACTGTGGCTTCGCAGTGGATCCGCCAGGATCATCCTGATTCTGCAAGTGAGACATAGTTAGTCAGCAGCGGCGGCTATATTTTAGTCACATCTGCAAAGATCAACGTCAGACTTACTTTGAGATCACCATATTTCTTGCGATGTTCTTGTTTCTTCTTCTTTAAAAACTCCATCTTCTCATCGTGCGCCTCTGTAAGTTGCTTTAAATCTGTGCGATATTTGGCAAGCGATGATTGATTACGTGCAATAAAATTGTGTGTATTCAACGCATTTGATGTATGAATGGCAGGAAGCAAATTTGGCTGAGATAATTTTCTCAATGGTGACTTTGGAGGAATTGGCGGCGCCGGCGTATTCGAAGCAAGTAGGAAATTTGTGATCGTATCATAGGAGGCAGGGCGAAGTTCGGGAGTTGAGCTAGCGTGTTTAAGGAAACCGTTCACACGTGAATTTCGAACACCCAAGCTTTCTTTCTCAACTCTATCTTCACTAAGAGCTTTGGATGTGTCGTCCAAAGTTTTTGAAATACCAGAATGGACTTGAACAATGTTCCTAGAGCTTTTGGTTTCCCGGTTATCACCTCTCTGTGAGAGGGTACAATTGCCTTGCGATGCAACACCTTTCTCTTTGAATGTTGGATTTCCTTCCTCTCTCAAACCGGCAATAAGCAACTCTTGGAACTCATCTTCAGTGTGAATACCCGATCTTTTGGATCTTTCCCTCGAGTTATCTCCAGCCGGACTCCATGACTTTGTTGGATCAACCTGTGGCTCTAATGGTCGATTGTGATCGACAACAGTTCCAGTCAATGCGATGTTGCGAATATTCTCGTCGCTGGCTATTTCTGTAATTTCTGACGTATCATCCACAGTTTCCGGAATGATAAATTGTGTAACAGACTCATTAAATGTCACCGATTGCTTTCGATGTGGCCTTTTAGAGGAGCTGAGATTGCTTCGGGAACAAGGTTTGTACGGTAAGATCTCCGTTGATGAGCACGGTGTAGTCTGCCCTGTCAAATTCTCCAATGAAATTTGGGCGCTATCATTCAATTGATGGGGATTCTGCGTGGATTTTTCCGAATCATTCTGTATATAGGACTGTGTCCGTTCCGCTGGTAGAATCCCTGGTGAAACTTTCTCGGTGATAGTGGGAGGTTCGTTAACACCAATGGGTATCAATTCAGATCTGTTCTTCCTGGTTTGCTTCGAAAACGCAGGCTCAATGAGCGCTCGACGGGCTATTGGGGGTGCTCGGCCAATCTTTGGATCATTCACTTGTTCTCTGCCTTCTAGCCGTAGTCTCTGTTCGGTTGCTTTTCTAAGCTCATGCTGAAGTTGCGCCTGTTCGACGTGCTTGTCACGTTCTTCCTGCGTTTGTGCGAGGACTTGAAACTCGCCGCCCAAGCTTGGCCCCGCCTTGTTTAGCTCGATATTTCCATTCAGCTTTCTTGCTGGCGCAATTGGTGGAATGTATCTTTCTGGCGCTGGCGTAGATTGATCAGTTCTATAACGGAGTTTCGGAGTTGCAACTGGTTGGCTTCGATCAATTGGTTTGTGGATAATTTTCTTTTTAGGTTTGAACAATCGTTTGAGCTTGGCCTTCAAGGGATCTTTATTCCGGATCTTGTTGTTCAAACCTTTAGGAAGGTATGCGAAATTTGGATCGGCGTTTTTGTTTTTCCTCCGCGCTGCTTTCACTGCTTTTTTTCGTGCTGCCTTTTCCTCCCGGGTTGGCCCAGAAGAACCTTCAATTGTGGTACCAGAGACTGAGGAAGATTCAAGAGAAACGACTGTGGACGCTTTCGAGCGCGTTGACTTCAAAGAAAGCGCTTTGATTGTGGAAGCAATCGTAGTTGTTGACGAATTCGCCTCGGAAACATTTGCAATTTCATCCTCGTTTGTCTCTCTTTTTGAAGCGCTCGATCTGGGATTTGAAGTGCTGGCTCTGATTGCACCTCTTCCGTAGCCAGAGTGTCTTATTTGAGAGCGCCTTGCAAGCGAAGGTTTCCGCTCAATTGGTTTCCGAGGCGCCATTGGCGCGATCGCTGTAGCAGGATGGACCTTGAGATTGTCGCATGTATAAGGTAACTGATTGAGATTTTGGCAGAGATTCTAAAGCCGGCGAGCTGAGATGAAATTTGGTATAGGAGGAAAGGCTCTATTGCGTGGGTAGATGATTGACTAGTTCAGCATGGAACGATATAAAATGATTAACCAAATGAAATCAAGATGGAAGCGACTGGTTGAGGAGATATCTGTACAGGATTGAAGCGCAATGTTGAAAGTACCTAGGGTCAATGCGACTTGCTCCCCATATTTTCATCTTAGCCTTGGTCGAGTTCGGATGGTAGTAAACAATGGAAGTTCCCGGCATTAGAATATCTTCCTTCCTGCAGTCCTAGAGCAACCATCAATACTTTCACAAAACAGTTTCTCAACCCATCTTGAATTTCTTTTTATCTACAGAGAATAAGTAGTATTTGGCCCTTCTTTTCCAACTTTTCCAGGATATATGGGACTTCTGGGGGTCAAAATATTTCCTTGCTAGTTCCTCATGATCTGCTCAGCCTTATGACACTTGGCTGCTCCCCTAGCAGAATGACCCGACCAAAAGCGAGTCTAGACTCCCCGCCTCAGGCATAGACAGACAGGGGTCCGAGCAAGGTAATATAGCGCACAATCAATATTCAATATTATTATTAAATTTGACCTTCTCGAGATGGTGATTGGGGTATTACCCGAGCAGAGTTTTCCAAGTGTCTCAAGAATCATAACAAAGACGTGATCCTGTTGCTGTGGCTGCTGTAATATCCCTCCTCCGAAATCGCAATTGATAATAGAAATTGAACAACAACTTTTTTAACAAACGTCTTTAAACAAGTCTTCTACTCTGTCTATCTTGTCAGTAACACTTAATGTCTCTATTCTTTGAAGTCTTACCTTTTCTTCCAAGGAATGCCTGCTGTCTAAGACATTGCAAAGACCATGCAGATCTGCGACAACCAGCTTGCAAAGTAGCCAAACCCAAGACCAACACCGTTACCTGTAAGTATTTCTTTTATTATCCCATCATCCCCTTCTCCTTTGACCTGCTTCTCAACTGCAAAGACATTCTGTTCTCATTGTTGTGGTTGACTTGTAAGTCGTTGTCCAAGTTCCTCAACAGAAGCTGTTTGAGCTGCTTTGTTATACATTCACCTCAACCCTTTCTCTCACAGGAACCTTCTTCACCATTCTAAGTATCAGATGAGCAACAGTCTGTTGTAGTTGTTAATCTCCACTTTTTACTGTCAAGTGAGATATGATTGTCGTCAAATCTGATGTTGTGCTGATTTCTTATCTTCTCCCTTTCTACTCAAGTCATACTCAACCTTACTCAACTTCTGTGGCACTAATGACGGCAAGCATATTCTAGGTCACTTTCCTCTTCATAAAAAGATAATCTGTTGCTCATGACGATAGCCGCGGGTCGGTCATACTTGTAAGACCTCAGATCGTGGTAAGTTCCCTTTCAAGTTAAGTCAACTACCCCACTTTCCGACCACCCCCTCTTTTCAACCATCTTGAAAACCACACTACTTTGAGTAATTATAAAATTTACATTTTGAATAACTTAATAATACTTTAATTAATTAATTTGAAATTTTGATATTATTATAATTGTAATATAAAGAATAAATATATCAAAAAAGATATTATAAAGGTTCTTAAAGCAATTATAAATAAAATAAGTATATAAAAAATTAGCTTGAATTATAATATTTTATATATTATATTTTACAATTGAATATATAATAAAGTTTCATATTAAAAAGATGCTTAAATACTTTAAAAGTTATTTCCAATTTAGAAGAATCAATTAGTAGAATAAATATTAGTATAGAAAGCTTTTAATATTAATTTTATATATTATTAAATTAGAGAGATAGTAGAGTATCTTCTTATTATATGAGGAGAGGATTCCTTATTTAAAAAGAAATAAATATATAGCTTTTTTTGAAAATATTCTAATATTGGAATTAAGAAGTAATATCAAATTAATTCTATATAAATTTTAGGTACTATATCTAATATTATTAAGAAGTGGTTTTAGAATTTTGTAATTTTTAAAATCAAGGTTATTAAGCTGGTCAATAAATGGAATATGAATAAAGTAGGTATAATAGAGGGTTAGGGTTTTAATAAATTAATAGTAGGAAGTATTAATTAAAGATTTATTTAAAAAAAGCAATCTAAATCTCGAATTTGAATTTCTTTTATAGAATGTATTTCAATTAATAAAAAAAGCATTATTTCTTTTATAATATATAAGGGAAAATTAGTTTAATAATAATGGTTTCCAATCAATTTAATTCTATTTAAGGGTTAGAATTTTATTATTATAGAAAATGAATAGACTATAGATACTATAGCTTTAAAATAATTGAAAAAGATCTATATCCCTCAAACTACCCCTATTCAATCAGAAAATTCAAAACTTTTTATTTTGAATGGATATAGAAGTTATAAAATTATAATATTTATATTAAAATACTTCAATAATAACATATATCTTTTATTTCTTTTATCACATATATTATATATATTATAATCATTCAATTTATTTATATTTTTATTTCTAAAAAGTATATATTAAATCGAACTTAATAAATTAAGTCTATTATTCAATTCCTTACTAATTGAAAAGTGCAATTTCCTTTTTTGCTATCAGAAGACTAGAATAGAAGATTTAACTATTCAAAATATCAAGTCTGAATAGCAAACTAATAATCTTTAATCTAAAAATATAATTAAACCTCTTATGAATTGACTTTTGCTTAAAAATAGTAATAAAAAGGTTTTATTATTTAATCCTGAATTTAATAATAATTTTATTCTTTAATAAAATATATATTTATTATTTATTTAATAGAAAACCCCTTAAAAAGAAGCTGATATCAGAAAATATAAAGATATAATAATTCAAGAGAAAGAAATCGATTTGTCAATACAAAGATTACTATTTTATAAGATTATAAAAGAATTTGATACTAAGGATTATAAACTCTTAGAAATAGAAAATAAAATTAGAAAGCTAAAATATCAATTAGATAAAATATTATCTAGAAAAAAACAAAAGGTTATAATATCTCTAAATTCGAAGTTTGTAGGGATTAGAACTATAAGGCATATACAAATTAAAATGGGAGATTATAAAATTGAAGGAAATAATAGCTTTAATATTATAGAAAGTGATTTTATAAACGATTTTATTAAAGTTCAATAGTTATTGAGTTATTAAAGTTTTAAGTGTAGATAATATGATTTTTTTAGGTGGTTGGAAACAGGGGGTGGTCGGAAAGTGGGGTAGTTGACTTATTTCTTATGGCAACTGCTAACACAACTCGCAGAAGCATTTCCAGTCGATTTAATCACTTCGATGTTCTTGCCGCCAGCCGCTGTGTCGGTAAAGCTCGCAAGATATTATCATGTGGTATTTATTACTATTCAAGTTTCATCATTTCGATAGCTTTTAACATGACTTACAGTAGATCGTATGGTCACGAAGACCTTGCTTTCTTGTTGTTAGCTGCTGGTCAGCGAAGCTTGCAGAATACTGAAACTTGGTAAGTTCTTCCATCAAGTTGTGACTGATCGCAGTTGCTAACATCACTTGCAGTTTCTCTCCTGGCACGAGTACCACATCGATAAGGCTTTGGCTTATGGTCTGTCTGCTCTTGTCAAAAGCTACGCTGCAGGTCTTCAGGAACTTGAACTTCAAGGACAATAATCCTTTCTGGACTTAGACAGCATCTGCAATCACAATGCATGGTTTCTCTACTGCGACCCTCGCCACTTTATATCGAAATTTCTCCCACCGTTAAAGTCTTCGATCTTCATCCTCATGCTCATCATAGCAAATCAAGGTCTTTCAGGCCTATTTGCTGTTTGATGGACAAGGCTGAGATTTTACAAGTGGTGGTGATATCAATGACGTTCCAGCAAGGGAAAAACAAGTACGGACGGCTACACATTCACTACATTGTTCTCACACTGCCAACACCTGCATACCAGCAGTACTCGCTATCTTACAGGTCCTTTCCTTCTAAAGGAATGTATAGAGACTCATGTTACACCTTTCGTTTCTATACCTGCTTCCAATCTTGCAAAGTATCGTGGCATATAGGGGCATTTATAATGTTCCTAGGATCAACTGGCAAATCACGGATTCGTTATTGTTGGTCCTTGACCCCATCTCTGGGATGTCATGGCCGCTGCTCCTTCCTCTTCGCCGAGGAGGGAGACCAACAGCGTGCCCTCACTGAAATGCAGGGTGTTTACTGCGGTAACAGACCCATGCGGATTAGCACTGCTACACCAAAGAACAAGGTGGTTTCCTCTTTCTTTCTTTCCAGCACCTGGTCCATGTTTAACCTTGCTGGGTGGATATCACCCCACTCAATGGTCATTTTTAGGTGATCTGATGAAGCATTTACTCTGCGGAGTCGACGAGCAGCATCAACCAGATGCAAGGCTATGCTGCTTGCAGCTCCAACTGCTCCAACTAAGTGGAGAGAATTCTCCTCTTTCCAGCACCTGGGCCACGCTATTGAAATGACTATTAACCAAATGCATGGTTGTTCTGTCCGGGCCTCTCCAACCTAGCAAGCTCCGATGCCATTACTCCTCAGACAAGGACGACCGTTTCCGAATACCTTTTCAAACGGGCTGCTGTGTCGTGGTCTCAGACACAGTAGAGAGAGCTGGGTAACTTGTTACAAGACAAGGGCAGGGGATTTCCTCCCTTGTCTTCCAGCAACAACAAGCTTAAGTTGTTCCTGCTCCTACTTTTGCTTTCGTCTTGTGCCTTCATGCCATAGTCGACTTCAGGAGGGACGGGGAGGTATGCACTCCACGATAAGTGCGTGTCTCCCGCAAAGTGCTATGCACTCCCCCACATGTGTGGTCTCTCCTGGAGTCGACTTATTGCAATGATCATCACTACGCTACTTGGGGACCCATGATGATTTGGCACGAGTGCAGTCCGGGATGACGTTAAACTATAACTGTGTTAGAGTCGGTGCTTTCAAGCAATAGGCCTGGCTGGTAGCGGAAACCACCTCTTTCGTTTGTTTTGGGGACGATCCCAGAACAACTCTGGACCATCTTCTCCCCGCCGTAGCCACAAGCATAAAGATAGTAAAGACATCAACAAAGCATGGTTCCTGTGGTTTCTGCTCCCGAAAATGAGCTACAGCGTCAAGATGATCCGTGACAAGACCGTCGGTCGAGTCTCGCCAGATGAGAACGATTTAGTTGCCACTTGTCAATAATCAGAAAGGCCTTTACCCTTTGTATCTCCAAAGCGGCGCAAACTTAGCCAGAGAACTCATGTCCAGGCGCAGATAGCAAAGGGTAAAGGCAACGAAGTTTCGACGATGTCAAGTGAGTATTGAAATCCTTTCTCGTGTTGCAATTTATTGATTTGGATAGAACCGAGCATATTACATTGAACATCGCCGTCGATTGAGGACTCTAACAAATCAATAGGAACAAACCCATCATGTCCTCGTCCTCGAAAATCCCCAAAAGCCGCATCAGATGCTCTTCATGAAACTTCATATTCTTCTTTCTAAACAAAGACAGCGGTATGTCCAATTTTCCACGTACTCTATCCAATAACTTGCATTTCTTCATCCCAAAATGGACAAAGTTCTAACATTACCAGAAGTAGAGATCTTGCTTATGAACAGAGGGAAATGAACACATTCCAATAAGAAAGAACCGGAAGGAGCTGCATATAACTTCAATGAGCCAGATCGATAGCTAAATAATGAATATTGATCGTGTCAATACTCATCGGGTAGATATTTGTTTGCCTCATTGAAAGTATATTCAGATCCTTCTCACTCTTCCTCGTTGGAATGTGCTTGTCTCCTTCTTTAAAAAACAGCTCGTGAACGGGTACGGTCGATAGATGGCTTCTTAATTTTTTTGTCATTTGTTCGGAAATGGAGAGATGAGGACGAAACTAATTTCGCGGCCTTTGAACACGGCAAAGCAAAAAGAAAGGTTGGAGAAGTCAAATTGCAAAAGTGCAAAAGCTCAAGGCGGAATCTATGGTCTGCTGAGGACGGTCTTGTTTCTTTAGCTAGCCTTTTATAGTAATATACATCATTTCCTCTAGCCGCCCTCGGGCGTGCACCTTTTGACATGATTTTGTGGGTGATATCATATCTTGAGGTTGATAAGCGGGCGTTATTCCTGCTTTGTAAAGAAGATTGGGTTGGTATGTTATTTCTTCTGCTATCACCGATATATTTGAAATAGTTGCTAACATCTTTCGGACAGTCATTTTCAAGGAACTTAAAGGGGTAGATTTCTTTCTGAAGTCGGTGGATTGTAGTGTTGGGAACGCTGTCGAGTAGCACTGTTTCTGATTTGAGATCATGGATACTAGATTTTGAGAGAGGACCTGAAAGGTATGAATTCTCTGCGTACTTGGGAGGTCTCGATATTGTACTAATATGAAGATCAGTCACTTCATATGATGTTCTTAGAGCTCCACTCAAGGAGCCAGCAAAGCATCAAAGAAGCAGTCGACGCCAATCAAGATCGCTCACCATAGCAGCTCGTTCTAGTCAAACGAAGCGGCTACAGCGCTGGATACCAACACCAGCAGCAACCATCTGATGTCCAGATCGCCAATGGTGGTCTCAACAACTAAGCACCTTATGCTTATGTAACTATTCCTTCAAGCGGATTCTCAAGGGACGTCGAGAGCGCACCGGACCTGACAGATACTTCACGTTCTGTCAATCATTTAATCTCAGTCTTGAACGGACGAAGTCCCGGGTATTCTTTATCAGTGGCTCGTCCGTCTCTCGTCGATACTCATCAATACACCCACAATAAAAAAAGGCAAGACGATCTGATCGAGTTTTAAGAAACCCATCTTTCTCAGCTCCCAAAAGCAGCTTGCCACAAAATCCTTGGAGGCAACCCAAATTTTACCTTTTGCGGTCTCTGCCCTCAGTAGAGGTTTGCTGGACGCTACGAACAAAAATCTGGTTTCTGTACTCTTTCCAGCACGTGGGCCAAGATCATGACAGACCCTATGTGTGTGCTCTCTCTTCTCCTCGACTGAGCGATCAGCTGGTGGGGTTTTTAACGGCATTACAACGACAATCTATATGGTTAAGTGATTGAGCTTGCCTGAAGTCACGATGAACCATGTCGCAGCTTTTGCTGTTGCTGACAGGAGCTCCCCCACTTTCAAAGGGAATCGCAACGGGACCGAGATGTCGGTAAACTAAATCACACCACGGCGAACTGCAAGTCCCTCTCTGATCAACTGGGCAAATTTGAATTGTCGAAAAGTGACGCGGTACTACCAGGCAAATCAAAGCAAAACGTGCGACCAAATCAAATCAGTCCTCTGGCCCGAGCGAAACTTCCAACCGGATACACGTTCATTACTCCAAAGAGTATTTCAGGAAGTGGGACACGGTAACGACCAAATCAACCAATCTTCCGGCAATTCGCACTCTCTCACCGCAAAGCCAATACAGTCGGTCCGCTCTCGAGCGTCCCAAGCATGACAGCAAACTGCTGAGCTTCTTTTTCCAGCAAGTTCAAAAACTCCACCTTCGCAACCAATCTAAGTACGATCCCATTTCTTTTCTCGTTGCCGTGGCTCCACAATAAGCATGGGTATCGAGTTCCTTTCACCTCAATTTCCCCAGACCTGGAGACCTGCTGCGGTTATGAGTACGACCTGGCTTGAAGCCGTTTCTTCAAGAACCAAGCACCTTATGCCTAAATAACTATTCTCCTCGGGGCCTGGCTCCCCGAGAGAGCTTGGTGCTAGACTAGACCAAGGCAGTTTTGTCGAAGATCTGTGAAGATAATCGAAAATCTCTGTCATCGAAATCTGTAACGAGAGATATTACTACTTTCAATCCTCAATTACGAGACGAGGCGCTCCAATCATCAAGAAAGGATGCGTTCCTGCCGGGCGTGAAGTACTTTCACGAGTCTTCACATGACTCTTCCACAGCGGCTCGTAAGATAAAATGGCTGGCCACCATCTCCTTCGATTTCCCATCCATCCACCATGCGATTGGTAAATCATGAGTTTGAAGCATGTATCTCCGAATACCTTTTCAAATACGTGGTGGTATTTTCCTGGAGCTGCGCTCAAGAATCTTAGTTGCACTGCTTCCGAAGCCTGTCATTGGTGTATTGAATTCCCATCCACCTGGACGCTTCCACAAAAATGGCATGTTAAGAATGCAAAGAGTTGGGAATGGGACGGGACCCATCTGTCCTCGACCATAACACATTTGGTCTTTCCAAGACTTTGGAGAGATTATGGTGGTGTGGTGGCCGGGAAATATGCATGATAGGAGTAAAGGCGTAGGGGGGGGGGACTTGGAACAGAGTTTGGTTGGTGCAGAGGTGATGAGTTTTGCTGTTGTTCGGGGAAGGAGCGTGGTATTCCTTTAACTCTTGATAATGGAGTTACCGTTGACTTGGCATTTGAAAATGGCAGGATGATGTAATAGAAGCTTCAAAGTAGTTTTTCAATTAGAATACCAGACCATCGAACAACTTTAAAGAGCCCTAAATATGAAGTTACTCTAGTGAAAACAATGTGATTCGTCTAAATCAATCCATGGTAATGACGCAATATTAGAGACCCATGATCCTGTAACCGCACACGAAATCTTGGAGCTATCATTGATTTCTCTCAAATGAGAAGTCTGGTTGACGCGAAGTTTAATCTGCGTTGGAGATGATGTGAACTCAACATATCTCGTAGTCTATCGAGCTGACTAAGTTCAAGATCGCGGGAACATCCTCCCACTCCTCGCGGGTTTAGAGATCTTGACTTGAAAATAGTGATGTTAGTATCTCCTTGATCTCTCTTGACGGACAAGCATGAGGACGTGTACTTGGGAAGTATCCTTAAAGAACAGAAACAGTTTCTTCGCTCCGAGATCACAGCATGCAATCTCCGGATTGGGGAAGTTTCCAAGCTCAGAAGTCGATGTCGTAAAGCACAAGATCAGCCTGCGGATATGAGAATATTGCCAAGAGAATAAGCAATCTACACCTATATTCCGAAGAAGAGAACAGATATCGCCATCGGAAAGAATACGATCTCAACATAATGTGTTAGAAGAATAAAGATTAGCGACTAAAGACTCAGGATCCGAGCAACATCAAGGTTTAGATTAGGAAGGGGACTCAGAAACAAATAAATGAGGATACCCGTGGGATGAATCGAAACGCGGAATAAGAGATTAGGCAAGAAATCCAGATTCCATCATGGTAGCAACTCTGCGTGAGGGAAGAGACGGAGGAATAACTCGAGAGGAGTATGAGAGAAACGCTGTCAAGATTATACGAAAACGAGAAGATCGAAGCACTGAAGAGAGAGGCTAGAATGAAATTGAGAAGTATGGGTAGAGTGATGCGATATCAAGCAAGAACTTCTAGAGCAAAGAAAGGAGAAGAAAAGAATGTGTATCTGAAGCGGGGTAATCTTAACAAGTAAGACGAAAAGAAACGATAGATCCAAGACGCTAGAGTTAGAGAAGTAAGCATCATTATAATTAATAGTCAATAAAGCACATTTTTGGGTAAGGAGCTAGTAAAAGAAAGAATCAGCAAGGAGAAGTTGAAGATCGAAGAGCTGATGGCGCCTAAAAGAAAGACAATAAAATCGAGCTAAAACAAAATGATGTCACACTTCCTTTTTTATTATTACGGAGAAACAATGTATGTAGAAACAAAAGAAAGGAAAAGAAAGAAAAGAATAACAAAGCCCAAAGCCGGGTATGAAGGACGTAACAGACACGCCTAAGGCTCAACTTTGAGAAATCACGAGGAGAGCGAGGAATTAGTATAAAGGGGAGTAGATTCTTGTTTGGAAGGAGTATTAACATGCTAGATTCTGAGTGTGACGGGTGATAGAAGCAAGTGGAGTGACGGTAATGATATTGAATCGTAGAAATAAAAAAGCTTGTTTGTTTGTCGAAGAAGAGGAAAAATGAAGAAGATGGGGATAAAAAACAAAAAGAACCAAAGATATAAAAATAAAATGGTAAGATACATGATTTATTCTCATATCATCATATCATATTCACGAAAAACATAACTCTTATGAAAAAGCAGAAGGAACGCAAAAAAGAAAATAACTCCCAGAACTTCCCGAAAAGATTAAAACCATAAAGATAAAAATATAAACAGAATCAAGAAAGTAATACCACATCAACAAAACAAAACCCATCTACCCAACAATGCACCCAAACATCAAAAGAAGAAACCAAGTGGGTGACATTTGCTATCAAGAACAAGTTACAAAACAACCAAAACCCCGAACCTAGAAAAAGGCAAAACCCTAAAAACCCCAAAACCCAAATCTGGAAAAAAAAAAAAAAATACTCTACTCTACCACTTAACAATAAAACCCACTAAATCCAACGAAAAGTAATTAGATATCTGAGAAAGTAGGTCAGGATATGCGCAAGCATATCTATTAACCGAACAAGAAGAAGAAGAAGAAGAAAGAAAGAACTAACCGATGCTAACCCTAGAATATTCAGGGGTTTTCACTTTCACTTTATCCGCTATGCAAAGGGAATCTCATCAAATCAAGTCAATGTCCTCCAGAACAGTATGCACAGAATGAAAGATATGTACTGTATTATATTAAGCATTTCCACCTACTCAGTTATCTATCCACATTCTTCACGCTAGAGAATCGCATATATACCAATTGAATATCTCCCATTAAATTTGTGATTGACTCAATCTAGTAAATAAACATTATGTATGTATCAATTACCAATTTTGATCAAGATCTCTGGAAACTGATCAAACCCAAACCAGAGAGCTTGGGTACTAAACTATATCGATAATCTCTCAATTTCATTCCCAGACTTCCTCCATTAGATACTCAATTTCTTGCAAAATCTCAAGCTTACCCTACCTATCAAGTGACCCATACCAAATTCCGCCCTTGAATAATATACGTCCTAATCCGCGCAACTTAAAGTATAATACATAGCCCTTGAGAGCTCACCAAAAACACTTTAACCAATACCACCCAACGAAAATTGGTACCCTTTTTAAGATCCTTTACACCATCCATATGAGGTAGACCAACCCCCAAGAGCACATATATATTCAATACGCCAAAGATCAAAAGGTTTGCAAATTATTATTCTCATCCCGAGTCAACTCATAATTCCAGACAATATGATCATAACCCTGCATAATGAGCCTCCACCTTTTTGGATTATCTCCAGCGTTCAATTCAATACCGTAACCATTCTGGATCGGAGACACGGCCAGCCCAAGGAGTGGAGCATTAGACCCTTGATAGCCGCTGTAGATATCGGTATCCTTAGTGCCAGGTGGAAGAAGACATTCGATACGAAAGGTTGGAATGGGATCCAAATTGGAATCGATGTTCACCGTCGATAGCGTCAGAAGAGCTGCTCGACCAATTTGAGAAGCAACAACAACAAGCGATAATTCCGGTATCAATGCCATCATATTGATTCGAGTAATATTGTGGAAAGTCTCGTTAAATGCACTCGGCGTTTGATGACCTTCGAAGCAATTCGTACATATAGTTGCAGGCATACGTATCGAAGAAGGCACGAGTTCGATGCTGTCCATCCAAGTTCGAAGGATGACAAATTCATCACTTGTGTGAGAAGTAGGATCGATGTGACAAATTGCCATATCGGTCATGTGTCTCATGAAGTTACTAGGTTGTGTACATCGTATCGTTTGTGGAGTTGGATTCATGTCTCGAATCAACCCACCTAATTGATCTGGAGGCGAGTCGCTGAGCATGGATTCGTCGCTTAAGTTATCTTCCGAGTGCAAAATTATTTCATCATTTTGCAGAATTGGGTTAGCCATCTCTAACCGCTTCATTCTTTGAGCAAGATTCAAGCAAACCCTTTCGCCTAGCAAATTCTGTATGGACTCAACCCAAACACTATTTAAATCCTCTTCGCCCAAAGCATCTTCAAAACTTTGAGAGTGCTTGAAATATCGCAGTGGGATAGGCATGATTCCCCAGCCCCTAGTAAATATGTTAAAAACCATAGTTGATAAGGAGACATCGTAACAAGCCGGACTCATGCACTAAATGTGGGCTTTCCATGTTTCAAGAAAATCAACCTTCGAACTGGTTACAGTATTTCAAATGATATGAATCTCTTAAATAACATGAAATCCATATGAGTTGACAAGAGAAGTCCCACATTGCTCGCCTACAATCCGAGTTTCTGAAATACTTGGAAGCTGCGTAGAAGTACTTACATTTGAGATAATCTAGGTCCTGGATCAGGGGCAAGAGGTAAGCCAATCAAACTAGAATTCTCCTCCCATATTTCTAACAGCCACAGACTACCCAGAATGTCAGTAGCTATAATTGATTTAGCCAACCCATTCTCATCGTCATCTTTAAAAGCAATGGCGGGAATGTTGTGACTAGGTCCGGTTGGCTTAAGGATAATTCTAAAATTACGGGGACATGGTGTTCCTGGTAGATATGGGCCTTGAATTGCGGAGTGTCCATTATATTTCTTAAGCTGTGTAGAATATCTTAAGGGAAATGAAGAGTCTGTAAAAGGTCCATTCATCTTATAACCAAAACCTTTGGAACAACAGTTCTCAGGGAAGCCTCTTTGGGACTTGGCCTTAACTCCAAATGTCAGGGGGTCAGTGGCAACATCGTATGTGGAACCCATCACAGCGCAATCGCAAGGCTCACTACTAGAGGTACCATGAACGAAGACAGTGACTTCTTGTTTGTTAGAGCTTACTGCAATCAAGCGTGATTTTTGATGAATAGCAATACCCCAAGCACTTATCCCGACATTCTCAAGAAAAAATCTGAAATGAGTAAGAAAAAGACCACATATAGAAATTGAATTTAATACTCACGGGTGTGTGCTACTAATCGGAATTGACGAAGCTGTACTGTCAATCGTTTGTTGAAGTTCTTTTGCTAAAAGGTCCGTATAATATGCCGTTACATCCCCATCATCGCAACAGTACAACAATATCTCTTTGTTGCCCAGATTGCCAATAATCATATTGTTGACACAATGCGGACGAGATTGGTAAACGTATCCAGAACCTGCATTCCTCGACTTTGGTAATCGAAGAATCATATCTGGTACACCGGGCAGAATTTGTTTGAGTGTTCGAGGTCTTGTAATATGTATCGTATCCAAATATGCCACAAAGTACATCTGTAATTAGATGAGCATTAGGAATTGAATATATGTTCATTAAACGTACATTATATTTTTGCGACAAGGCCACTAAATTCATTCTCCAAGTTGCAGGCCGAGGCATACCTTCTAAAGAAGCCGTCTTAGCATCGCTCGGAAGTTCGTGGATAGAGGTTTGAATATCATCAAGGGCCTTTCTATCAAGACCACATGAAGAGAACTGTAACAGGTAAGTATGATATAAAAGTAATTATTCGACTGACCCGCAAAGACGTGACAAAAGTAGCATCTTTCCCATTGAAATGTAACTTTTTTTAATTGACTGACTACACTGAAATGACCATACGACTCAACTTGAGCTTCAACCTCCGTAGATTAATTATGATGCTATGCGCGAGTCTTCGCAGCAGCAAAAACCCTTCATGAAGCCAAAAGTCTCGCATATCGGACGGCAATTCGGAGACACATTGATAAGACTGATCACGTACTCTTTCTTTTGGTGTCTGAACATTATAACTTGTAATGACAAGAGGATTTGTCAATTCGTGTTCCTCCATCGTTCCCAGAATATTTTCCCAACAAAGTCATTGATTTTTTTTGGAAAATTGATGGTATTGATGATTGATGATCAAATCTTCGTGATGTAATAATGATGAGGATGAGGAATGTGGTTTGATTAGTTGATACGAGAAAAGCTTAAGCACGGATTATAAAGCTAAACCTTGATCTGCAAGGCTAGTAACCTTATGCAAGGCTACCTTCACGAATGAGGGGCAACTCCTAAGCACACTCATATCACACCTCTCTCTGAGTGGGCACTGGGTTGGAGGTATCTACCTATCTAATACGTATTCAAGACCTCCAACTTCTGATTTGATATCACATTGGCTATCTTTACTCTCAAGTCAGGAAGACATAATACAGATCATTAATTACTTTTATTCATTTTTCGTTCCGTTTCGTTCTGTTCTCCATGTCAATGTCATGCCCAGCCCAATCCCATGCAATCCATACCCGAAACTATATTACAAGCTCGCCAGCATAACTCATAAAACATGCTTGTCCCATTAACCCCAAATAAAAGTCCCCCCTTTATTTCTTGACATCCTTCTCAACCTTTCCCTTCAACTTCTCTGCCTCCGCAACCTTCTTCTCGACAACCTTACTGATATCTTCATAAGCGCTCTTTACCAAGCCCTCGAACTCATCTCCATGATCCTTTGCTACATCTTGCAAGTGTTGTAATTTCTCCCACAACTTGTCTGATCCAGGGATTCCTGCCATCTTCGCAGCTTGTTGAGCATACTGTTGAACATTTTGTCCCAATCCACTGTTCTTTGCCTTCTCTCCTGCATCCATGACATATTTCTGAAGATCATCTGTGTTTCCAGACTCAACAGCTCTCTTGACTTGATCGAAGATTTCCTTGACGTTACCGGACTTCAAGGCGTCGGCATTCTTCTCGACGATCTCCTTAACCTTTGGGTTCTTCTCCAAATATGGTTTCCACTCTTCCATTCCCTTATTCCAAGCTTGTTCTCCAAGCTTCTGAACCTTCTCACTCTTCTCTTGGATCAATTTGCAAACCTTTTCGATCGATCCGGCACCCAATCCTCCGGAGAGAATCTCAGAAACTTTCTTGTAAGTGTCATCCAACTCTTTCTTGGCATCCGGTCCGTAATTCTCAGCCATACTCTTCAATTGATCCAAGTTGCCCCCTACTTGCTTCTTGATTTGTGGGTGATTGTCCATAATGTCTCCAAGAGAGTCCTTCCCTAACTCGGCAATCTCGCTCAATGCCTTGGTCAATACATTATAACTCTGCACCGCAGTTTGCATATCAAGTCCTCCTTTTTGACTGATATTCTTCAATTCAGAATAGGTTTTGCTAACAATCTCATCGACTTCCTTGCCATGTTTTTCTTGTACTTTCTCAATATCGTTAAATGCACTATCAAGGAATGATTGTGCACCAGGGATAAAGGCGGCATAAGAAGAAGTGGCATTGCGAAGCCATTTGATCGCTTGATTTGGTTCGGGAGCTTTTTCAGATAGTGACGAGGTAGCCTTTTGGAATTGAGATTTCGTAGAAGAGTAAGCGTTGACGACGGTTTTGGCACCGGAAAATTGGTAGTATGTGTAGCATCCCTAGGGTATAAAGTTAATATAACGTTCAAAGGTAGATAGATACTTCTAGCAAAGAGAAATAAGATACTTACAACCAAAACCACGGCCCCACCAGCAATACCTGCTGCAAAGCCCGAAGCACCACCTGCCTTCGCACCTTCGGCTTGTGTCGTCGAAACAAATCTAGTCTGTCTAGTTTGTTGTCTAATGGGTGCACGAATTGTGCGAGCCGCAGCTCTTGATGCTGTTCTTGAAGCGAGCATTATGTATGTATGTATTGTGCGTTGTGTTGTGTGTTGTAGTTTGGGTATCTTATTACGAAGAATGGTATGTATATGTTGTGTATAAAGGGAGGAAACAACGACGTGGTGATTCAATTGAGATGAAAGTAAGGGTATTAAACTTTTTCAAGGGATGTATTTGTATATGGGAGAGAAGAGAAGAAGAAGAACTTGACAGCTTCAATTCTTACATATTTATCTACTAGGTAATCATCTGAATAATTCTGGATCGTCTAGCTCGACGTCAATACTTGGTACTGGAAAACTTGGTAGGATGCTATTCTTCAATGATTTTCCATCGAATTCCACCTTTTGCGTACATCAATCGTCACAAAGCGTTATGAGGTTGTGAGAGGAATGACGACACTGCCCAGACTGCCCCGGTAAATCCCCCGCTTAAAAAGCTCTGGCGTCATATGTGGCGGTGCGAATTAATGGCTGGTGTCTTCGTTATGACAAAGAGAAACACGAAATCAATAAAATGTCGGGCTAGAACCTCCGGGAAGAAATGTATAATAGCAGGATAAATGTTATGCAAGAAATGTATACGAATGAGTCAATAATATAAGGGACAAGTAAATAATGTGATTACTTATTGCTGTCGACCGCAGTATTTACTGTTGCTGTCGATATCGCGGGACAATTGAGTTTCCATAGGTAATTATAGGTATAGATATCTTGTTGCATCCTCTGTTGTATCTTATTAATATGTGAATCTATCCAAGCATTAAAATTGATGCGAATGTTTGATTTTTATTTTCTGTTTTTTCTGATCTGCACCAATGGTCTATAACAATGGTTGAGTTGCGTTTCTAATCGCGATTCTAAACTCCCATATAAATTCAAAGGTCGAACATATCCTCCTCGTTTCCTATATACTATCCATCATTTTTTTTCCAATTCATAAAGCCATTTTTTCATTGAACTCATGCCATATCATATTTCGTATCATCCGATTGTATCATGTAAGTCGTAAAACCCAAAACCACCGCCCTCCCGTCCGTATCCATATCCATATCCGTGTATAATCATCATCCGCGAAGCCATCTGTCGTAGCTACCTCGTCGTGAAAAGTCGTAAATCCCTCTAGTTCTTGGAATATCTAACCACAGTCCAAGTAGCGATAGCCGCACTAGCAAACATCATAGCACCTCTTCCCAAGCTCAACATCGCCCAATGATCAACCAGCTCGTGAGCAGTTCGAACATCCTCATCTTCATCAGATGCCTCCTTTCTCCTGCTGGAAGAACTCTTCTTGTAACTTCTATCACTTCTTTCGCGGTCCTTGGAAGATTTCTTGTGCTTGCGACCAGACCCAGATGAAAGGTCATCCCAATCTCCTCCAGATTGATTGGCATAGCCTACTTGTGCTTCATCCACCTTTCCTAACAGCTTTGAATTTGTGGGCAACATGAACAAAACTGTATAAGGGATCATTCCAAAAGCCAACGCGCCGGCAGCACCAAACAACTTCATCTTAATTTTGTCGGTCTGTTGGTATGCGAGGAAGAGGAATGATCCTGTTGGAATCAACGAAGCGATTGGGAAAAACGCCTTTCCTTGTTGAAACATGTTGTTCCATTGTTTGAGTAGGAGGTGCGGTGGAGATTCGAGTATTCTCGGAACGGCAATGAAAGAAATGCTGAGGTTGGCACCAGCCAGAGCACCTGCAGCAGTGATTCCAACACACTGGGCTACACGAATAGGCAACTGAATATCCGTCATTTTTGGGAAAGACGCAAAGGTCGAAGGGGAGGAAGATTTGGACATGAAAGGCATGATGAATAGATAGATATTGAAATGAGGGGTAACAACGAATACACAAATATGAATGATAGATATGTACTGCAGGTTAGATGAAAAGGCGGGAGGAGATATAAATGGTTATGTTTGGTGTGGATGTGATGGAACGAGAGAGATCAAATGGTTCGATAGGATTCGATGCAAGTTTAGAGTCAAATGCAAACTGCATAACACACAACTTTCAAGGTTGCTGGCGGTGAAGGGACGTATGTTGAGCTTGGACCAGCTAAGTACCTTGTAACCAACCACTTTCATATGGATTATGAATTTATGATGCCTTATTTTGATCATTCGATGAGATTTGCGAGGCTTGGTGGAGTAAATACATTGATAAGATCTTGATATGTAAAAGACCCCTCCACCGCGTCTTCCGATTATGAAACAATGAAGATTTCTTCTCTCAGTTGGGTATCAATCGAATGGATACTAGGTATATATTGTCTTTACTATCTTGGTGTAATACGTGATCTCTATTATCCACCAAAGAGTTCGTTCCTTACCTCACTTCAGCTCCCGAGGTATCTGTCCTCGCATCGGAGGTAAGATCTGAAGTACCTTACATACTGTACTTACATAAGCTCAATAGATATCCAACCCCTCTTTTCATGTTGGGTACGAGGCAAAGAGTGACGCGTGATACAACGGAGATCGAGTTGATTACTAGCTTCAAGGTAGATTTCCAAGCGTGTAATAACCGTATATCCAAAGTTCTTGTCTCCAAAATTGCTCGATTATTCGAGTACCTATCCAACATGAGAGAATTATGCTTTTCCGTATCAAAGGACCTCGGAAGGTATTGACAGCTATGCGGTCTTACATCACGACCAGTAGTGCCCAACACAAGCAGGTAGGACGGACATGACTCGGAATCGGACAATTTGCGTCCCCATAAATATTCAAGATAACACGTGAGACACGATTCCGATGTGTGTTTCCTGCAAAACGTGACGGGATATCGATCGGAGCCAAACATCACATTGTCAGTCATAAGGCTGCCCAAAAGAACCATCAGTGGATCCAACATCTACATCCTTAGTAAGTGGAGCGAACCTGACGCTTATACGTCGAGAGTTCTTCACTTGTGTCGAACCTGTATAACTCCTCTGAAACTTCCGAGTTGTGGGGAACTGCACCATATTCTGTACAAAAATAAGACGTACAAGCGATAAGACTAAAATCAAGGAATTCCAGATGATTCGCGCTGTTCTGCATTGCTGGCATGAAGTTTCAGGCCGTTGATCAATTTGAATGCAATGCTTGCCCTATGGATGACTGTCGTACCACATAATCGGTTTTTCGGGACGTTGGTCCCCATCAATAGCCGAGCAAGAGCCAGACATTGAGCCCCTGGCCTATGGGGTTGGA
This sequence comes from Botrytis byssoidea, assembly GCF_014898295.1. NCBI lineage: Eukaryota > Fungi > Ascomycota > Leotiomycetes > Helotiales > Sclerotiniaceae > Botrytis > Botrytis byssoidea. The sequence continues at coordinate 408,724 of NW_024065861.1, read as the reverse complement.
GGTGGGGTTGCGAATAACATCATTCTTTTGATGTTCGAAGTACTAGAAAGCAGGGCCATTCGACCCTGTGAATTGTCTCACCGTGCTTTGGTCCTTGTTCGAACAGCGTACTATAGTCGGAGTTTGCGGGGTATCCTATCTGACAGCCGAAATCCCCTCCACGATTCAAGATCTTGAACACCTCATACTGAGTCATATATCACATCAACAGAATCTTTCATGTGTTGATATGATTGAAATATACGGGGAACTAGATTCTCATTAAAAGGCCAACCTCTTCTCGCTTGCAAGATTAGAGCCTGTATCTTGACTCCTTTTCATGATGCATAATCTTATCATTTTCCCTCCAAACTCCCCAATACCATCTACGCAGTAGGATTTTTAATACACCTTTCTACTTCACCACCTCGCGATTTCTCTTGCTTCATTATCTTCACTGCCTGTCCAAGACGTCTTTAATCAACATCATGAAAACCCCCATGCATCTCGATTCCCCCAACTAAACCCTCCTCAAAAATCCTTTTCATTTACGACCTCCCTTTCATTTTCGAGCTTCACAATTCCGTCTCCATTTCTTCATATAACATCCCCAATTATTCCATTCCCATCCAAGGAACACCATCCTGACTCCATAGTCCATAATCACTCCACATTACACTTTATTCTTTGATCGTACTCAAGAGCTTTTGATTATCTATATATGTTTGAATACATATGCCCCTAAACCCAGTCCAACTAGTCCAGTCCAGTCCAGTCCATAATCCCCAATCCACATCATCTAGACCACAAAGTCAAACGCCAACCCAATGCAACTTATTCCCTCAAACCACAAACGCCACTCCGAGTTCCCTGTGCATCCAGAACTCCATCTCCATCTACCTCCTAAGCCTTAGTAGTGAAATCCGTCTCAGTAGGAAGTAATCCACCATCTGTAGCTTTCTCACAGGTGCATGCATCTATTTTTCGTCAGTACCCAAATTTATACACCATTCCAATCCTCGCCTATAGAGAGGAAAGATGAGGAGCAAAAACACACCAGCAGGTCTAGCACCACATGAACAGAGGTCTCCAGAAGGAACCTTGTTTTCCTCAGCTGAACGCTCGCAGGTACAAGCTCCGGCTGCACGGGCACCTGGGGAATCGTTAGTTGTGATGCTGATAAATGTTTGTAAGAGGATAATACATACGGCAAGAACATCTGGCACCCTCGACCTTGTTTTCACTCTCGGATTTGGCGCAGGTGCATTCGAGAGCTTTCTTTTCGCCGCAGGAACATTTGGCTTGGGTTGCTGGAGGAAATATTAGTTTTGTGTGGTTTCATTTGTTCCATGTGATATTTCACGAGTTGTATTGTGAGGACGTGTTGAGCTTGATTTCGTGATAGGGAAGGTGGGGAAGAGGCGAAGGAGGAAATGAGAGAGGAACATACCACAAACACAACCATTGCTGGCGTTCTCGCCCTTCTTGCAACATGTTGATGGAGCCATTTTACTGAGAGTTTTGTTTGATATTATTTATCGAAGTTTTGAGAATTTGATGTTGTTAATTTCGAAATCGCTTGGTTTTCGAGTTGTTTCTTGAAAATATCTATTGATGAAAGGATGAAGCTTAACTGTGAAGTAATGAATTGATATTGATAATGGAGTAATACAAGTCCTTTATATACTTTCACTCCCGTACTATAAAGTTGGTTACTGATACTAGAAGCTATGTTGGACGTCAATTGATGACCATTGCTTACAATTACATGAGCGTTTATTGGTCAGACAGGTCTTGTACTGAAATAGGTGGGGTTTGATTGGATGGATTTTGGAGGTTTGGACACTATGAACGAAGTTTCTTTTTTCGGGGAGATGATGGACAAATCAACGATTGGGCATTCGATATTGATTATCATTGAATGATTGACTTGCTGTTGACGTTAGTTCACAAAGCTTTGAAGCTCACGTGAAGCTCTCGAGTGCGTCATCACGTCCGAGAAGCTTTACTCCTGAATTGCAAGGCAGAACTGGCGAATGTCCAACTACATCGTCAGTCTTGTCAATCTTCCATTACAAATTTATAATCCAACTTTCCACTCTTTATCATTAACTTTTTTCTCAAGTCGATCTCAATATATATCTTATATGTTCTAATGATTCTCTATATATGTTCATGGAAAAATGCACTCGCAAATTCTACTCGCGACGCCAATGTGGCTAGTTTGCTACACATGGCCAAATGCAAATATTACCTTGAGTATACTCCAAGCTGTGGCGCGTATTCTGGTGCTTCTTGTCGATCGTCTGGGGGTATCATCATCGGTAGAGATCAAAAGAACGGAAGCAAAGGAAAACCTGCGTCTCAGAACACGTTGCAAGGCTTAAAACAAAGGTCATGTAAAATGGCTACCTTGGACCCTAATATCGGTATCTCTAACAATGAGTGTCTTTCCCTGGTGCAATGCGTGCCATAAATTCAAGCATATTTAAAAATTGATAGGGTGTCGCCGTCCATATATCTTCAGCCCGAATCTCATACATTAACTTATTGGTTGGTTAAGCGAAAATATGCAACGATCCCAAACCGTGGATAATTGTTGTAATCCATGCTCCCGTTGACCATTCTAATGGAAAGCACAGCTCAAACCTGATTGCTGCCTTATTAGATAAAGAATGGTGCAACAACGTGTCAGCGGGTGATTCCTTCCCTGATCTTATTCAGCCGGATTCTCAATGAAATAAAACTGCAAGCACTTGTTAATCGTGTCAACAGCCTTGATTTTCTGAGCCAGAAAAACTGTGAAAATTACTACGGAATCATCACTAGAATGAATCCCGACGATAAACTTAGCAAGCCCAATTTCGGGCATCGCCTTGCAAGGAGCTGTAGAGACAAATTTAGATCAAGTGATAAAAAGAAGCCTGAGCCATCACAGAAAAAAGTTCATGCCGTTACCGGCTCCGCTGCTGCTGCCAAAAAAACAAGATCAGATTGACCGAAATGGCACAACTGCAAAAGAAGTCAGACCACCTAAATTGCAAGCTAAGCTCGACTTATGGCAAGAAGCAATTGAGAAAGTCCAGCAGTCCACAGACTGGAAAAGTCACAAACGTGAATATGATAAAGCGATTTTGGAGTGTCAAGGCAACAACCAAAACATTTTGAATAAGAGTGGTACTGAGAACGAGAAATCCACGAGCTTAGCTGACGCCATATCCGAGCACTTGATCACACTCCAGGAGAAAGGTCTAGAAAGACAGTGGGAATACAAGAAAAGTTCAGGGGATGAAAGTTTCTATTTTCGAGATGTCATAAAACGCATCGTTCAATGAGTGAAAGTTTTCAAGGACCCCGGCAACCAGCTGGCTGCTCTCGATCCTACCAAAGCTGCAGCGTTTGTTTGGGGATTCGTGCAATTCTTCGTCGAAGTACGTATGATTGTCTATGTATCTTGCAATTATTTACTGACTCGGAACAGAGAGCTATAGTATATGATGAAATCAGGGACATGGCAATTGATCAAGAGCCAATTGCGAATTTGATAACGTGGTATGCTCTGATTGAGAACTTGTATCTCACCAATATGTCTGGAACCCTAGATGAGGTTGATGAGGCAGTCAAAAGCAAGATAGTGTCATTATACACAGCAGTTATTCTCTACCAAATGGCTATCTACAATTTCTGGAAGCAAGGCAAAATTACACATGGCATACAAAGTCTAGTGCCTAATAAACTCAAAGAAATGTCGAGTACCATCCAGAAAAAGTCGGCAGAAGTTGAGGTAATATTGCACAGTAGTGACAGAAAGGTGCTACTCGAACTACTTGAAGACATCAATCTCAAAGTCTCAAAGCCAATTGTCCATATCGGAAGTCAGATGCAACAGGTTTTGGATGTGGCTATGAACATTGATAAAGATAGATACTCGAGTGTCCTGAATTGGGTCTCGCCAATATTGCACATGGATCATCATCAGGAATACAAACCCCTGGGTGGGACTGGGGAATGGATTCTTGATCACTCAGATTGGAAAAAATGGCGGGAGTCACAGACATCAAGACTTTTTTGGCTCCGTGGCAAAATGGGTGCAGGAAAGTCTAACTTGGTGTAGCCACTCCAAATTTTCGCATTTGATACGTGCAGAAATCTCTGACAGATAATTTAGGTTTATCATCATATCTCATTTACTCAAAATCTGCACGAATGATCAGGAGCGTACAGCATTCTTCTATATCAACAATACCCGTCGGGTGGAACATACCAAATCCGCAGAGACTATTTTGAGATCTCTACTCAAACAGCTCGCAATTCAGGATAATGAGCTCCTGCTGCAGCCCGTTGTTGCAAAATATGACATGCTTCGAAATATCTCTAGTCTCCATAAAGAGGATTGCATTACGCTGCTTACTAATATCATTAGCGAATTTCGACAGACAAATATCATTATCGATGGATTCGATGAGCTTGAGGATGATGACGTTCGAATGGACTTATTAGTCTCTTTGAAACAAATAATTGATGGGTTACAGGGTGCAGTGGCGAAGATTTTTATATCGAGCCGAGATCACGTCAACATACAAGATCTCTTACATAAAAATTTCCGTTCCCGCACCGAAATCATTGTTGCAAGGAACAATTATGAAGCCATTAAGAAGTTCATTAAAAGTCGTGTGCAGGATGTGGAGAACAAGCTTTCTAATCAACGAATTCCTGAGGACATAAAGCGTGATACGGAGTCAATCTTGGAGGAAAGATCAGACGGAATGTAAGAACCTCTAAAATCCTTCCCGTTGGTACAAGTTTTGTTAACAAGTCAGGTTTCTCTGGTTGCACCTGTCCTTGAAGTATTTAACACGAATCAAGGCTAAAAACCCCGCCACGTTTGTTGAAGATTTGAAAACAGTACCGTCAGATCTCAAAGAAGCTTATGAAAAGCTGTACAATTCCCTGCTTCAGGGACAAAACGATGAGAGAATTGGTATCATTCAAAAAGTATTTTGCTTTCTTCTGTATGGATGTCACGATAAAATATTTGAGGCCTCTGCGTTTCTTTCGGTAATCAACTACAAGGCCACATTAGAGCTATCTGCAAAAGACATTCTGGATTTGTGTTCTACATTCATTGAGTTAGATCCAGAGACTCGAAATTTCAGAATAATTCACTTTTCTGTGAAAGAGTTTCTTTAGACCTTGGAAGAATATGGGTTTCAACATGCAAATGCCATGATTGCTGCTCATTGTGTCTCTTACCTAAATAGCTAAGGTCGTCGCAGTCTGTTCAATTGTTATCACAGAGGCTGGGGTAACGGCAGCCGCCGTGGGGGATATGACTTTGGATCTTATGGGACTGTGTTTTGGATGATTCATGTTTCTCGGGCGGGTATTTTGAGACAGAAATCGCCGCTTGCAGAGACATTATCCGAATTCTGGCCTTCTGAGAGGGACTGGAATTCGCCCACTTTCGAAAGATGGGTAAATTCAATGTAATATTGGGAACGTAAAAACCCTGCGTCTATTAGCTCTCCGGTTAAATTACTCGGAGGCTCCAGATCGTTATTTCTTGGTTCGAAGTCAACAGCTTTCTTCTTAGCCTGTCAGTATGACCTCCGAGAGACAGTCGAACGGTATTTGCGCGAAGGCTGGGATATCAATCTCACAGTTCCTCTTCTTGGACCAGGGCTTTCATATGCATGCACTGGCAATCATATGAAGCTCGTTTCTTATTTACTTTCTCAAGGAGCGAAAATATTATCTGATGAATTTGAAGAATCACCACTTTTCGCGGCTGTTAGAGCCCAGCGACCAAAAATCCTCCGTTTATGCTTACAAAATGCTACTTTGCCAACTGTAGAGCCTTTACTGGAAGCAGCTCTAGGGAAAGGAAATTGGGAAAGAAAAATATTTTCAAAGCTCGATTCGCAGGCCAACAACCAAGTACTAAACTTGTTGCTCGACTATTCATCGGATTTTCATTTTTTTGACATGTTGCAAAGTTTAATGTTCAATGGAGGGCCTGAGATCCTCAAACTGCTTCTCGAACGAAATTCTTCATTATCCGTAACAACCGACACCCTCAAATATCTTTTCACTCTTAGAGCCAAATCTTTGTCCTATACTCGATCGTGTCTCGATTTATTACTTCCGCTAAATCCTGAGTTGGTAAAAACTCGGTCACTCCTAATTGCCGTTCAAGAGTATGAGGGAGAGGAGCCTTCTGAATTGGCCCGATACATTGACGAAGATTTAAACCCATCAGGTTCCTCATCTCTGATAACCGAACTGACCCTGAGGGGTGCGATGCAAAATAATAGCAACGGACTTCCTTTCATCAAGTTCTTGCTCCGAAAAGCCCCGGCTTTGAAAATATCGGATGAAACGATACTATGGACCATTGAAAATTATTTAGTTAGATATGAAGATGTGATCGAAACTCTTCTCCAACATGACCCCACTATTCGGAAAATTTCCATTTCAGATTTTGAAAAGGCATATCACGATCCGAATTTTGGCGAGTTTATGGTGAGCAATTTTATGGCAGTTCTTCTAAGATATTGCCCCGAGGTGGCTATCGATCAGGAATTATTTACCGTAGCCATAGGATATTACCGACTAAGCCTTAGCGGACTTAAACTTCTACTTTCTCGGAACCCGAAAATCAAATTAACCCCGCAGTCAGTTGGAAACATATTCTCATATGCCGCGGATCAGGTAGTAGGCGAGATCTCATGCTCGAGCAACCTCGTGGAAATCATGGATGATATATTAAGGGCAGCTCTAGGTAACACTCACCTCCGCAACATTCATCACATTCGTCATATATCACCGGCAATAGTCAACTTGCTATCTAAAGCGGTAGAATCGTTGGAGGAATTATCAGATGAAACCGTGTACCAAGCCTGCGAATCAAAGGCGTGGATCATGGAAAAAGTGCTTGGGCGTTGGCCAAATGCACCTCTGTCAGAGAATGCATTAGTGGTTGCATTAAGCGATGAACAAAAATTTCATATTCTTATTGAAAAAAGTCCTTCGATAGCAATCTCTGCTGAGGTCATTGAAACTGCATACAAGCAACATTCTGGCTCGGTAAACATGATAAGTACTATATTGAAGGTCTTGGAGCTGCAGCCAAACATTATAATCACGGAAACACTGCTCGAGACAGTTTCTTCAGAAGATTATCCCATTCATGAGAGAGTGCATCATCAGTTGATCGATATCCTTCTACGATGCATTCCTCACGCAAAGTTGACGGATCAAGCCATTCATAACTGTATGACACAAAGCTTCCCTCTCGCTCAGCTCACATTTGAAGCTCGACCAGATTTGAAACTCAGTGCCTTCTGTTTTGGCAGCATCTGTTCTCGACTTTCCGATGACAACCCAGAAAACCAGATTATCTTACATCAACTGTCGAAACGATTGAGCTTCGGACTGGATGAAAATGGCATGCTGGAATTCATGGAAACATGTACGCCAAACGCAGTCATAACAGTTTTGTCAAGCAAACCTGATGCGCCGGTGACAGAAAGCGTCATCAATTATCTTTTGAAGCAACTTCATAGAAACTCACTCTATCAAAGTATCAAGTCATGGTTTCGCGACCCTGGAGTCATAGCGTTGAACATGTTACTAGATCGATCGGGTTTGCCGGAGGTTTCACGCCAATTCTTGTTGTCTGATTTTCAGGAGTTGAAGAAGAAGGACAAAGAACTTGAGAACGAGTGTTAGTTTATTTGTTATTATGGAGACATGCTCAGCCTAACTTTTCATAGATCGATCCATTCGATATCAATATCACGAATGGAAACATTCTAGCCGAATAAGCTCGTAACACAACAACCTTCTTTAGGTGTTAGCAAATAAATACATCGAATTCCCTAATTCCCATTATTCGACGGGATATTAAGTCTCAATTCACAATCGCACGATTTATTACTTTTCTCTCCAGCGCCTTAGCGACATGATACAGGAAAAATATAACATTCCCTCTGATCAGGTAGCCTAGGTTTATAGAACAATTCAACAGAGCAGAGAGGTATATGAAGCTACCAGATTGCAGAGCCAGTATCGTCATGAGCGAGGTGAATAATTGTATGTCTTCCGTCCTTCGCCTTTATCGTCATACTGATGCAGACTCTGCGTGAGTGAAATAATTTGCTGAAGCGAGTACTTCAACCTCTTTGACAACTCTCCAAAATCCGAAGAAACGAAACAAAAAGCTAATTTTCATTCACTCTAGAATACATAATAGACTACTTGCAATTATTCTTTAAGAAAGATGATCGAAGTATATAAAGATTTTCCGAAGATTTTGGTGCCAGCCGGCAGCCTTTTCCTTAATTAAAAGTGACTGCATCATATCGAGCTTACAGGAAGCAGCAATATCACTACACATGACCCCTTCATCCAAATCGATTCGTTCGAATCATCGAGGTTTGAAAGTTTTCCGTTCTGCCCACCTTTGTTGAGCCGGTCTCAACACATTCAATTTCGTTCCAATACCCTACATTCGATCTCTAGGTTCGATCTCCATCGCACACACTTGTCGAACTATCATGTTTCTGTTGCAGACTACCTGCAGTAAATGAATTAATAGGGCTCAATCGTTATTTAGAATCTACAACTAGAGGCCGTAGATCTCGGAAGTCAAAGAGCTCTTGTGCACGTGATTGGGTCACCCGGTGAAATCTCTAGTGATTGATGTTTGATCGTATGATCTGAATCAATCTGATATCAGATTCAAAATAAAGCATTCAAAGTTTACCCACGCATGTAGGTAAATTATCTACAATTCAACCCGACTACCCCAGGCACTATGGCTGCAACGGCCTGTTCTCGATCTAGTCTTTCCTTATTGCGACTATCGTCCAAAGAATGTTTTCCTCGTCCTTCTCTGTTCTACTTTCCTTGTAGCCATTCGAGAAGGATCGCACGGGCGGTATCCATGGCCCTACGACCTCTCTCCACTGAAAACTCAGCAGTGGATGCCTCAGTTCTTACAGAAGCTGCAGTTCCTCTCGCTGTCGCCATTTCTCCATATGTAGCAGAAATGATAGCTTGATCCGCCAATATTCGTGCCCTCTCTGCAGCAGCTGATACTGCCAGAGATTCATTTAGAGAGTCTGTCAAACTGATATCAAGTCTTACTACCGCATGACTGGCAGCCGTTGCATATTTTTCGGCAATGGCACGTGCAGCAATGTCTTGCTTTCGAGCATTATCGCACTCGCGGACCTTTGCCTGGGCAGCTTCGACTCTTACTAACACATCTGCCACCTTGTCTGAAGTTGCCTCTGCCTGTTCTCGTAATTCCCGCGCCAATATCTGTGTCTGGCTTTCGTCTTCTTCATCTTCACCTTCATCATCTCCAGGGACATGGTCCGGTTTCTCAGCGTCCTCGACATTGGTTGCTGCCTCCACGATAGCATTAGTTTTGCTTGTTATTCGTCGCGCTGCCTCTGTAATCTCGGCGAATGAGGCCCAGGCTGTAGTCCCGCATACAAAGAAGTCTGTGATTCGAATTGCTGTGGCTTTTAAGGAGTCGCGTCTGGCGGTTTTTGCAGCCTCAAATAGCTCTTTATCGTACTCGGATACTTTTGAAGCAAATTCACTTGTAGAAGAGGCGGCAATAGTGATGCGAGAAATATCAGCTGCAACTGCATGAGTAATGGCGAGTAGCTGTTTGCGATATTCAACGTATACAAAGATCCATGCAGCTACTAACATGGCGACGAGACTAAGACTAAGAATTGGCAGGAGCATTAAGTAGAAAACATCCGGATGAAAAGATGTCAGGTAAGGAAATAGGAAGAGTGCAACACAGCACCACCAGTCGAGGAATTTGTACAATCGGGACAAACGGTCAGAGTATTCTAGGTAGCCGAAACGAAATGGACCATAGAACTTTGCAGTCGGTGCAAAGAATCCGATAATGGCTATGCCTGCAAGAAGAGAAACATGGAGCCATGGTCGCAAGGGAAGTGCGAGCCCGTAATGGATAGAAATATACGTAAGTAAAACGACCAATGAGCCAACTGCAAGAGTTAGATTCAGTAGGACTTTCGAGACAAGCTAACAAGTTCCATAAGTTTAGAAGACTTACTTTTGACGTAGGGTGCTAAACGTGTAGTCACTGCTTCGATGGCTGGTAGAGCTTTCTTGAACTCAGACACTTCCGGATCCTCGCCAGCCGAGTTGCTCTCGGGGAATCTCAGATAGCCTTTTGTGTAAGCAAAAACCAGAACGATAAGGAGTGCTGGGCTGTGGAATGGATCTAGATCTACCAAGTTGAGGCGAAGGGTATGGAGTAGATAAAAAATCGCTCCAAAGAAGACAATGTTTGTGCCAGATCCTTTCCGAGGAGACGCATCTGGGCTCTCGTTGGCTGGGCTGATATTAGGGAGCTTCAAGTAGCCACATAAATGAGCTACAAGCAGAATAACCACGAAAGTGGGGTTTTTGAATAGTTCGAGGTCAACCCCATCGGCGTTGGGTTTGGAAACATAATACAAAACTATGACGGCGATGACAAGCCCTACTCAAGTATAATGGTAAGCTATCACTTCGACAAAATCTGTCATTTTCGCAAAACTCACCAGTACTACTTGCTCCGAATAATCTAGACGCCGCTCGAGCAGAGAGGAAGATATTTTCCCAAAATGGACTAGGAGAAGTCATGATAAAGATACGATTCTCAATAGCGGTTGACACGGGAAACGCCGATATCTCGAGGTGATGAATAGATGAGTATCTAGTCGACAGTTGACTAATATGATGATTAAATTTCTATTCATATGTAGGCTTTTGACGCTCTTTTAAATCATATTCTTATCGACTTTGGATTCTGTATCGGCAATTAGCACTCCTCAGTGGACAGCTATCCAGCACTGCAGATGCATGTCAGATTTATAACTGCCTATTGATATATCTCTATACAACGGTAATCTTCTTAATATGCGGCTATATCTCTTATGGACTATAATTGACAGGTATAGGTCGCATTTCAGCTACACTCAGACCCCACCACCTTGGATGAATCCCACCTGCAGACGCATGTCAGACTTATGACTACCTATGGATTGACATCCATATTACCAAATGATCTACTTCTATACAATGGTCTTTTCTTATTTTAGACAGCTGCAGCTTTCCACATTCAATTAGGTATTTTTCTAAAGAAAAAAAATTCACCATCAACTTATCCTATGTTTGGCGATTGATATTTAGTGCTACATAGAAGTTAATTCTCGCTTTTTCCTTGAATGTGCTTTGAGGCCAGTATTCTCGAAGAAAGCTCGCTGGAGGTTGGTGTAATTGCTCAATCTGCTTTAACGTACGAACATCAAAGTCTTCATCCCTTTTCTCCCGAATCTCTGATGAGCTCAGTATTATGGCCAAAAATATTACACTCTTCACTTTCAAACAAGGCACTGGAGTAGCAGCAGCAACCCCACTGAATTATGACAACTTCAGAGGAGGAAGGAATCGCACAGAGGGCGCATTTCGTCTTATTGATGTCAAGGGTCTCACGTTGAGGACTCCGGTTCTGAATATCGTTGAATTTTCGGACATAAAATTTGGACAAAATGCAGCACGCGAACTCCGAAAACTTCCTAAGTCTAGCATCAAGTACACGGCGATCAGCCACGTCTGGAATCCCTCCCCCGAAGTTGAACATCAAATGAACGCTATGAATGACAAGGATTTATTTGGGGTAGAATTTGATCCTCCGCATGGCGGAACAGGATTAAGATTGGTGAATATCAGTTGGATTGGCTTAAACCAGATGGCGCACGCTGCTAAGATGAAAGGCTCTAATTACATATGGCTCGATCTCTGCTGTATCGACCAACCGGATAGGAAGGACAATGAGACGAAGTTTCAGATCTCTATGATGGCCGACATCTACCGACACGCGAACAATGTCATTGTTATGGTCGGCGGAGCTGGCTGCGTTCAGCACACCGATCAAGTTAGCCCGTGGATGGAAAGAGCTTGGACCCTTCAAGAAGCGATCCTTAACAGAAAGACCTTTGTTTGCGTGTTATGGCCTAATCTTAAGAGGAAAGTGACATATATGTCCAAAGGGTCACCCGTCGTGTGGACGTTCCAACAGGTAATAGCCGCAAAGCTGGCGCCAAAAATCTCATCTGGGGACGTTTGCTGCCTCATTTCTCTCAAAGACCTACTCGACATGGCTGATGTGGACTCTTCACTACTTAAGCCGTCAGGCTGTCCAGAAATTAGCGTTCTCGATGGAATGACGCTCAAGGCTGGTAATGCACCAAGGCTAGCGCTTCGGACAGCATTCCTGAACTCCCCTCTGGCGATCAAATACACAGGCGTGTGGAGAAGCATGTTCATGCGAACATCGACCAAGTCTATTGACGTTGTCTACAGCATCATGGGGATCTTTAACTTGGTGATCGACCCTTTCAAAAAGAACCACGATCCTTCTTTTATGTTCAATGATTTGGCCCGCAAGACGGGAGCAACGCCAAGTATTGGCGCATGGGGGTGGCTGACTATTGGCGGTGTTACTGGTGGTGATATTCCGTTCGATGGAACATCTGGAATAATCCCACGATTTCCTCACGATGAAGCGAAGGTCGCTGCCACGACCAATCAAGCCCCAGAGATGAATTTTGGGGGCAGGTGGGAATGGGTTGGACATCATGTTGATCACTCCCCATTCTACATCACTTCGCCAGGCTCTTACAGTACGAGCCACAATATCAACTTCATGACCCATTCTCAGCCACATATCATAAACGCAACCATGATTCCTGTGAACCATAAGCCCATAGTCAAAGGTTCGAGACTTGTCATGACTGGTGGTCGGAAAGGTGTGAGAAGAACAGTCTCTATGCTCAAGCTCATGAATTCTTGGGGGCGATGTGTTCATAGCGGCGACCTCGCTGGATCATGGAGCCAACCTGGAAGTATTCAGGCCGTCTTTGTAGGGAAGGTTGGCGATATGAGCACAGCGGTTGAAGTTGCTAAACCTCGTTATGGTTATGCAGGGTGGATGTACTTCCTCTTCTTCAAATACTCCAGGAGTGAAAAGAAATGGCAAATCGTTGCAAATGGTGCTTGGAATCCGCCGAAAGGATGGAAACTTCCTGTATCAAGTCGCTCAATCTTCAACGTCGGCCATCATGCACAAGAGCGATTGAAGAAATGGTCGGCAGATGACAATTTGTGGGTAGATCAGAGGTATCAGCTATTTAGGCATAGTTATGGAGTAGAACCCTTGCGTGGATGGTTAAGCGATCACCCCAAGGAAAGGAAAATAAAATGGTTTGGATCCAAGGTGACTGCATCCCATCATGTTATGAGTTTTGTGGTGCATTCTATCAGAGATAACTAACAAGCTTCCTCATATTAGGGCTCCATACCCCCTATGGCTTCTGACCTTGTGTGGCGAAACTTTGAGTTCAATTACGATTTGTTGAAAAATTTCGTCCCTCTTATGAACAAAGTAAATGAGAACGACGATGATTCAGATGAAGAGGATCATCAAGATGAGGCGTATATCGAAAAAGAAGAGAATGCGCCACTAGATGATCTACTTAAACAAGGACACATCCACCACTTGCGAGTCCTATCCTGCATCGTCGACGAGAACCGTACCCCGCGAACCAGCACAACACCGACGCCCTACAAGATCTTACAGCAAGGCTCTATGCCCATGACTTACAGTTACGGGGATTGGCCGAAAGCAGTACATATCAAGCTCATCAAATGCAATGTTGAGGGCCTCATGATACCTAATCCGTGGAGTAATAGTGAACCAGTGTTGAAATATCAGGTGCGGATTGTGTTTGGCTATCGCGTCATGTATGTCCAAATGAGGCATAAAGGGAAGAGCGATCCAAGGTTCTATAACATGTACTGTGTGCCGTACAGGGCCCCGGGTCAATCTGGTCCTGTCCGCAACAGAAATAGTCTTATATCCCCGCAAAATTCTAACTATGGGCCCGAGTCTTATCAACTACCGGTCGCCTACTAGCCTGATGGGCCGTTATATACATCTGCTTAGGTCTTTGAATGAGTTTCAATGCTCCCCTGCAAGACTCTGGGGCCAAATTTAGCATATCAGAACTCGATAAGCCAACGCGAGCTCTAGAATAAAATAATGTTGATTGGCAAAAACATGTTTCTACCTCGAATCAGAGATTGCAAAATATCTGACTGGTCAAGATCAATCAGATTCCTGCTTTAATTTGAATTTCAACGTACGCTTACTATGCTGTGTAACTCGAATCATCGGCTCATCAGCTGTCCAAAAAAAGCCATGCCGTTATATAAGCAGCCACTTCTCACTTATGTTTCATCGAGAAGAATGTCCTTGCTTTTTAGGTGAGTGTAACCTCGTATTACCAACAGTACTCAACTGCATATATCGATTATCATGAACCAATTGGCTAATTACCACATCTCCATGTCCGAACAGCAGTGAAACCTCGATACTTTTTGACACAGCTGTATACTGCCTCTATACCATTTATCTCATTGTAATCGTAATCACCGGTACCTGCATCTCTTTCGATCACGATTGATTTTCTCCTGCAATGTCGGATATTCCAGACGATATCAACACGCAATTTCTCGAGCAGTGGAAAAATCCCGGCGACGTCTTCTCTGTCCTCCTTATCGTCGGCGGTGACGTTATTCTCCTCGCTCTGGCCTGTCTCACCGGTAGGACATTCACACCTATCGCTTTCTCGTTCGGTTGGGTTGCATATGCCGTTTCGGCCGTTGTAGTCGCTGTTGGCGATAACAAGCTGTTAGTTCGCTGTCCGCCAGAGATCTCGCTAAAGGTAATTAATCTGAAGAATGGATACTGTCGCGAGAACAAATCGTGGCTGCTAGGGAGATTTATCAAAGATTACAATTTCTGGATGCCTGGGGATGTCAAGGAGCGACTTCTGCGTCCGCGTGTGCGTTCTGATGAGGAAAATAGTCATGCTAAAGCTATTCCTTCGGGTTCGCCAACGGCTCAGAAGCCCATTGAATCCGCTGTGACGTTGGGTCGATCCGATACCGCGCTGTGTATTGCTGTTTTTAAATGGATTGATGGTGCAGTTCCAGGTCTGCCATCTCGTGATTGGGCCTGGTGGAGCGGTCTCCTTGTTTCACTGTTACAATTAGGTATCGCGGCGATTCCGTGGGGCCTTCACTCCAACTGGGGAATTTTTCTTGCCACTGCCATCGGAACATTACTAGCCTACCTATCCGCCTCCCTACCCCAATGGCGCCAAGAAAAATGGTCCGCGGCAACCAGAGAGAAGGATGTAGCTGTGACGATAGGCAACGGAAATAAACACGTAATAGTCATTCTGGGTGCTCAGCATGGCTTAGACATGGAAGATCTAGCTACGGGAAAAGCCCCTGATTTACTATCCACGCGTATATATACTTCTCTCCTAGCTGTCTTCTGGTTGGTACTGTTAATCACATGCTGTGGCATCAAAACAGACTCATGGTATCTGCTCGCCGTCGGCGGATTGGGTATGGCGCAAAACCTGATAGTCGCAAGCGTACCGCGGACTCCCGCAGCACTTGGTCTACCCATCGAGCTCGTTAGCAGTGGAAATGAAGATCAGATTGTTCCGGAGATTTTCGCAGAGCCGAAAGTGATGTGGACGATAATGGAATTTGAGGAAAAGCATCGCGGGCGAGGCAACGCTCTTGTGAAAGAGTTCTTTCCTGGAAAGTTGCTTGATTGGGAGGAAAAGTGGTGGAATTCTGATAATACGGATGAGAGACGAGGGCTACTCGAAGGGGCGCGGCGCAAAGCATGGAGGAAAGCACATGAAGCGGCACGAATGGAGAGGGAGAAAGGGGATAAGTAGCTCCAGAAACAGTAGAATAGAAGCAAAGATATATTTGCATGAATTCTACTTGAAAGGTGGATTCTCGTGGCGAAAGCTTCATCTCGAGTTAAGCTCAATAAATATATCCCGCTCTTGTCCAGACAAAACAATACTTAGCTCCTTTTTGAGACCGGAAAACCTAGCAACAAAATTCTGGAAACGCACTCGATCTACTGCTCAATATAAACGCACCGGATTGCATACGTCCGGAATCTCCATATTCTTCCATAATTGCATTCCCGTCTGTTACGGCTCCCGTCGAGATTAGAAAATCAAATGCCGGGCACGGCTTTGTGCCATTCCCACAAAAGCCGAGATCCTATATATGAGGATAAGACCAGGAAATCATCACCAGGAAGCCAGCTTACACTTTAAGTTTTTTTTCCAAAAAGAACTATCCTAATTATTGCAGCATCAATTCTTTCGGGGAGATTCAGATATATTCATTCAACATTGACGGGATATACTGGGATGATGGTGCATGATACTATGCTACCTTGCTTAATCTGCAGAATAAGACTTACACTGTTATTTGGTATAATCAAATATTAAATGACAGAAATAAGTGAAAGTATTTACATACACCGGATAAACAGGACACTCACTGAAAGATAATCATTCTCACACTTAACAAACGTACAAAAGTAGAAGCCCAAGAACAAGCAGAAGTCGCCCTTACATTCTCTCTATTATCTTATCGTCCTTATTTAATTTATCTCTTACCTACACTGCCTACTATTCCAAAAACATCCCCTCCCCCGCCCTACTCCTCACCCTTACCTCATTCATATGTAAACTTCAGACACACAAAATCTCAACAACCACCTATAAACAAATCCATCAAATCCTCGAAACCGAAAAACATTTTTCCCTCTCACTCATCTATTTACTCCATATCATACATACCTAGTAATTCAACATCTATTCACCCACTGACATAATCCTCAGAGTAAAAAACACACCAACCCATCAATTTTCGCTAAAGCAAAGCCCCGCCCCCTCTCTAACCCCACTTCTCATATCCACCACCCCTCACCCCCACCAAACAGAGAAAGACTTTTCATTTCATTTTCCCATCCAATTGCACATCTGGATGTTTTAATATATATCCAGTAATTACTGACGTAATTGTTAACCAATCAACAACCAGCGTTTGTGGTTTAGTGGTAAAATCCATCGTTGCCATCCATCTCTTCTCTCATCAGAAGAGTGCGATAACAACCTCGATGGGCCCCGGGTTCGATTCCCGGCGAACGCATTATTTTCGCCATGTTGTGTGCGAACTGATATTTTTTGCTTTTGTATGGAGTGAACGATGGATGAACGGCTGGCTAGCGGTGTTTCGACGTACAGTATGTGTGATCATAGTCTTCTTTTTCTTTTCCATTCATAGCTTCTATCTAACTGCCTCCCCATTTACACCGATAAATTTTGTAGAATTATATGAGATATGGACACTGAAATCTCTCTACATTCCTCTAAGTGCTTAACCAAAATTCGGACTTCCAAGAATACGCATTCTTTACAATTGATATGGACCTGGGATTAGTGAATTGCTCAAAGCACATATTATTGCCAGCATCCCCTATTGACCCGGTGGAACTGTCGAGTGCATGTAATAAGATGATAGCTCTTCAAAGACGGTAAGATATGATATTACAAACACGTGCATTCAAGAGCGATGGGACGGGTTGGACTATCTTGTGTTGTTCCGTGCTATTCTTCCAAAAATGAAGCTTATAGTGAATTATTAATCTACTCCTCGGGTTCTGTCAATCTTTCAAGGAGTAATAACGAATTTCCCGACTCCACCCTTTCCGGCAAAAATCTCTTGACAGCCTTTTCTAACACCGACAATATCCTCAAGCTTGACTTCGGAGCCTACAATTGGTCTTAGCTTCCCTTCTTTGATGAACTCCCCTAGCCTTTCCAAATCCTCCCGACTTGGTTCCATCATCAGATAGCTATAGTTTCTTCCGTTCCAGCTGGCCCACGTTCTTAAACTCCAATCCAAGACATTCATAATTTTGACCATCCACCAACTTAAGTTCACCTTGACACCTCCTTCAGATACCCCATCAGTATGGCGACTCATACGCTCGATAGTTTCGGTACCACCGGGTATCATAGAAATAGAGACTATCACGCCCCCCTTCTTAACAAGAGAACCAAGAGAAAGTGAGCATGATGTTGTGTCGAAAAGAAAATCTACGCTCTCTTTCCCTATTGTCTTTACGACATCCTCCTTCGTGTAATCTACTACTTCAATCTCTTTCCCTAACGATTCCTCTGCTCTACCAATCTTTCCAGTACTTAAAGTGGTAATGACTCTCCCAGCTCCAAAGACATTCTTGGCGAGTTGAACAGCGATACTGCCCGTTCCGCTCATACCAGCAAGAATAAGTACAGTCTTACCTTTTAGTCCGCCGGGTAACTGACTGTCTGCTCGGAGTACAGATTGATAGGCTGTCAAGGCTGCGAGTGGCACAGCGGCAGCTTGGGAATGGGATAGGGAGGATGGCTTTTGAGCTACAGCTGTAGAAGTCGAGAGGCAGTATTGTGCTTAAATAGGAAGTCAATTATATTAACTATACACTGGAGTACTTATCAAGGCTAGGAAGAAGGGGGTCCAGCGACCGGAAAACGAAGAAAAGAGACAGCACATACCAATGGTTCCACGGTGACGTTCAGGTACGCGAGAGTAGACTTCGTCACCGGGCTTGACGTGGGTGACGGAAGAACCAGTGGAGACGACAGTACCTGATACGTCGTAGCCCATCAAGTATGGGAACCTGGAAAATGTCAGAAAAAAGTAGAGATAAAGCGGAGAAAGTGAGACTCGATGCAAGATCGCCTGGAGCTGCAACAGAATTACATTCGTTCTTCTGAAGTTCATGACAATGCAGATTCTCGGAGATCTTGAAGGGTGTGAATCATTCGCAAGGCTGGATGAAATAATCATCTCGTGCGCATAAGAATATCTCAGACATAGCATGGACTATGGTTACTCGATATAGTCTCATTCTCACATTCCCGATCATAAAATTGACTTCCCTCGCACACCTATGTCACGGTAAAGAAAATACGTACTTAACATCGAACATCATTTTTGCATACCCGCCAGCCATCTTGACATCAATAGGATTGACACTAGCCGCTTCCACTTTGATCAAGATATCATTTTCATGCGTGATTTTCGGAGTTGGGATGGTTCCTATGTCGTATGTATCTGGTTTTCCAAACTTGGAGAGAGCGAGTGCACGCATTGTTGCCGGAACCTTGGTGGCGAATTTGGATTCCATCTTTGTTTAGGAATGGAGAAAGTATAGACGTAGAGTAGAGTAGGCTCAGGATAGAAAATATGAATCTCCAAAGAGGATACTGACCACAATATATACTGATATTGAAAACAGAGGGAATTAAAAGGGGACTTTTTTTCTAGGTGGAGACTACCTAGGTATTGAAGGAGAAAAGTCCGTCCGACTCGAAGACTTTTTGATATGAAGAATGACCTCGGGAGCTTTGATTGGGCGGGGCATGTGACGAACGACGGGAAAAGATCGAGAATTAGAAATCAATATCATATATAGTAGAATCACGCTGGTGATTCTTATAATATTTTATATTGTCAAGAATCCATGGATTAATGAAAAACCGAGGGAAGTTGAGTCGTAATGAGACGGAACGGGACAATTACTCTCCGAATAGTCAAAAATCACCGATTTGAGGTAACTTTCTTCCGTTATCAATATATCACAAAAGGGCGAAATACTCTGATTAGATATCACAAGATTCCAGTGAGTGTGCAAACGAGTGATGGAGGAAAATGTGTACCGGTAGGTGATAATTTTGAGTGCATACCTAGATAGGTATCAACAGCATATCGATAACATCTCAAAGTCACGTGTGACTTGACGCAACCACAATTTTGAAATTTGATGTCCTCAACCTCAAGTCTCTCTCATTCTCTGAGACTTTTGGTCTCGATAATTAACAACACTTTTTATTCTATTCGTCGTCGAATTCTCGAATCATTCTTTGACACTCTCAAACAGAAAAGGATCGAGATAAAAACTCACCCGGTAGCCACGTGCACTTCAATTGCCTAAGCAGGAGATACCCGCTACTCGTGCTAGTTATCCAACCTCTACAACTCGCAAATTCAATCCTTCTGCGCGCCCCCCTGACAATAATCTCGAGTAAAATCATGGCCCTTACTCTAAAACCAGTAGATGTTCCATCTTTCTGCTCAACTCAACTCCACCTCTTGGACCAAGAACTTCAATCCGAGCTGTCCGAAACTTCGACCCTCATAACCGGAACCTCACCTACTTCCCTTCAGCGGGCTGGTCTTGTTATTACGAATCTCATTTTGATATCTCAAAGAACGGGATTGGGTGGAAAAACCGTCGTTGAGCTGGGTCCCGATCCGGCAACTTCCAGTTCTGGCTCTGGAGCCAAAGGTAAAGCTGGTAGCGGGGGTTCGGGAGAAGGTGAATTACAAGAACATGGGATACGAGTTGGCGATATTGTGGCAGTTAGTGAACAGCCCAGCGGTAGTGCAAAGAAGAGAGAAGTCAAAGAGTTAGAGGAGAAGGGAAGTAGAGGTGTGGTGACCAAAGTAGGGAGGAGTGCGGTGTGGGTTGCGCTGGATGAAAATGGGAAGGGCGAGGAGAATGTTGGGGGTATGAAAAGATGTTGGGTGGTCAAGCTCGCAAATGATGTTACGTACAAGAGGTTTGTTTATTCTATTTTGATTTGGTCCGTTGGATTGATAGCCGATTGAGTGAGGGGAGAATAGCGTGGGTTGCTAATTGATAACTTAGAATGAATGGTACCATGGGAAAATTGGGGAAGATGCAAGAAGCGGAATATTCAAATTTCGTAAGGGTTTTATTTGGATTGTCATCACCTTCGCCAATTCCAGAAAACCTGGGGGATACAGGAATTGAGTGGCTGGATCCAAGTTTAAATGATAGTCAAAAGCATGCCATTAAGTTTGCACTTGCGTCGAGAGAGATGGCTTTGATTCATGGGCCACCTGGAGTGAGTATCCTACTGTTCTTTTCTGACATTCAACGAGTCATTTCTAAGTATCCATGAAGCTCTTTCATCAGGGCGAGTACTATCAAATATGTCCACATTAGTTGATGATAGAACTGCAGTTGCAGTTTTCTGAATCACGAAAACACAACCAGTTTCAACAGAATTGTTGACAAAATGTGAAGAAAAATAGATGGAGGAAGCATGTCGCTCGATGAACTTGCTAACAATTGATAGACTGGTAAAACCCATACCTTGATTGAGCTTATTCTGCAGATGCTCAAACAGAATCTCAGAGTCTTGGTGTGTGGGCCATCCAATATATCCGTGGATAATATCGTTGAGCGACTTGCACCACATAAGGTACCTATTGTACGCCTGGGTCATCCAGCGAGACTTTTGCCATCAGTCGTCAATCATTCTCTTGATGTCCTTACACAGACTTCAGAAGCGGCTGCGATTGTGCAAGATGTACGAAAAGAAATGGATACCAAACAAGCTTCTATTAAAAAGACCAAGAGTGGTAGAGAACGAAAAGCCATATATGGCGATCTCAAGGAACTTCGCAAAGAGTTTCGAGAACGGGAAAGAAAATGCGTCAATACTTTAGTGGGCGGTTCAAAAGTCGTACTTGCAACCTTGCATGGTGCTGGAGGATTTCAACTGAGAGATGAGAAGTTTGATGTTGTGATCATTGATGAAGCAAGGTAAGAATGTAATATTTTCTTTGGGTTCCCGTCACCCTATCTTAATCATCGACGTCGTATTTTTCTCTTTTTTTCTTCTCAGCGTCTCTCGGCTTTCTCAGCAATTCCCACTTCATAGATAATTACTAACTCCCTACGCTATAGTCAAGCTTTGGAAGCTCAATGTTGGGTACCTTTGTTATCAGCTAGTAAAGTTGTTCTTGCCGGAGATCATCTCCAGTTGCCCCCAACAATCAAATCACTAAATTCCAAGACTAAACCGAAATCACAAGACACAGAGACAGAGGGTATCATTAAGGGGATGAATTTGGAGACCACTCTGTTTGACAGATTACTGAAATTACATGGCACTGGAATTAAAGTCATGCTTACTACACAATACCGCATGCATGAGAAGATCATGAGATTTCCCTCGGACGAGTTATATGAATCAAAACTTGTCGCAGCTGAAGCAGTTAAGGCAAGACTTCTCACAGAACTACCGTATGATGTCGAGGAAACAGAGGATACTATTGAGCCCCTGATCTTCTTCGATACTCAGGGTGGCGACTTTCCGGAAAAGAGCGAAGAGGAGAGTGTTGATAAGAAAGCCGGCAAGGGAATGTTAGGTGAAAGTAAAAGTAACGAAATGGAAGCTATTCTCGTGAGACGGCATGTCCAAAATCTTGTCGATGCTGGGTTGAAGCCAGAGGATATTGCAGTTGTGACGCCATACAACGCTCAGGTGAGAATGATAGCAGTTTCTTGTGCTTCATGATCTTTCCTCTGAAGTAATACTAACCCAAAAAGCTCGCATTAATGTCTCGATCGATGAAGGAGGCCTTTCCCGGCATCGAACTGGGCAGTGTTGATGGGTTTCAAGGAAGGGAAAAAGAAGCAATCATTGTTTCCCTCGTTCGAAGTAACAGCGAACGCGAAGTGGGATTTTTAGGAGAGAGGCGCAGACTGAATGGTACGTCCTCCCTTTTGCATGAATTTCTTCATCTGTTCTCTACTTCTAGAACCTTTGAACCCTTCTTTGCATGAATTTCGTTAAGCACCCCCCCCCCCCCCGCATCCCAGCATGATCACTGTTCAAGCAGATCTCCCGCAAACAAAATCAAACGGTTCTTGGGCTATGGGCTATAGCATGTTTGATAATCGACCTCACACAACGAATGCTAAGCATTTGTACTTCCAAATATCTATGCACAAATAAAAATGAGGAAATCATGATCATGCAACTGATATAATCTGCAAAATTTAGTCGCTATGACCCGACCGCGACGCTCACTGACAATCATTGGTGATTCGGAAACTGTCTCGAGGTAAGTTCAGACCTCCTTTTCACCTTCTTATACTCTGTATATATTTATTTACTCAATCCAATCTGGTTGAGACCCTATGCTGACAATGGATGTATGATCGATGCAGAGGTAGTAAATTTCTCAAACGATGGATGGCCTTTCTGGAAGAAAATGCCGACTTACGATACCCATCCATAGCGGAGTTGAACTCGTAATGGCAATCAATAAATTAGAATTTCGGTCGAAAAATCCGAAAACCGTTACACCTTCAATGGCACTCTAGTTCCCGTACCAAAGTTTTAGATCCATGAAAGAAATTATGCAGTTACGCATGGAGCTTGGAGGATTGCCTCGGAAGCTTGTCGCTCTTCGCAGTTCTTCTTGGTCTTTGCTGATGACCCACAAATTGTCCATAAACACCATCGCTGTCGTGCCACGCGATTCTGATCTTTCCCTTTCAAGAAGAGGGTGTGCATCAGACGAATGACGAACTCTATATCAAGGACCCCCTGTAGTTTCATGTAGAGTATGACAGTGGCACGGTTCCCAAGGTGTGCTTCGTACAGAGAACATTTCAAGAAAACCCACCTTCTATCTCTCCCAAAAAGACTTGATCACCCGTTTTTTCCCTTCTCTCTCTTACCGAAGAGTCAAAGACCCCAAATTTGATTATGGCGGCGTCAGCTGTCACATCTGTATATTGCATGGAAAGTATGAAGACGACACGACCTATCGCATCTTCACGGACGCCGAAAATTGTGGGGATGTCTATGGGTGGTAGGTGGTGAAGTTTTAGTGTCGAATCTTTTGATATGAGATGACATGATATGATATAATATACCTACCACATCTAGAGCGCAGACGCAAAGTTTAAAGAAGAAGGATTTATTCATGCCGCGTGCAAGAGGAAAAGCTAATCGCGAATTGGAGATTGAGTTCCCGTTTTTGCATTTCGGGCTTGCACACTTGCGGTATAGACTAGATTTCGATGGATGTCATTGTCATGTAGGCTAAGTGCCCTCTAGAACTTCTGGCCGCGGATAACTCATAACTATTGATCTAGAGACTAGGAGAGTTTTTTTTATGGGTGACACTGACACTATTGATCTGGTTTGATAGTGTGTACGGAGTAGTACCGTACCTAAGTAGAGGTAGAGAGAGATTTAATCCATTTTTCATGCCGCTGTGGCCGCGGATCATTCAGGGTTTGTATTGAGGATGTGAATATCCATCCTTGGATGAAGATGGATGTAGGTAGGCTCGAGATGGATGTAGATAGGTAGGTTTTGTATGTAAGTGCGTTCGGGTAAATATACCTGGTATAGTAAGTATCTCGTGGGTATCCATCCATTCATCACAATCATAATCATAATCATAATCACTTCAATCATTGTGAGTGACCTTGGGTAGTACTGTACTGTACTATACTGTTTCGGTACGCTGTATATCATAATATGTTAAGTTGAGATGTGTGCAGGAGCGAGAATGGAGGATGGTTATTATATTATGGTATGTGTATGGTGTGGTATGATATAATGTAGTTATAGTATTTATGTTACTTGAATATTGTATATTCACTGTATGGAATGATTACACTCACTCATTTTTATAATATGTAAAATGTATAATATTAAATATACAATATCATCTCCGGCCCGGCTGCTGCAGAACTTAGAATTGTAAGGGTCGGTTGAAAATACGAGTCCGAATATATCCCCTGAACATGCGACACTGTTCCGTTACATACATACCTACCCTACCTGTACTACTAGGCGCGTATTACGCCATGGAAGGGTGACTGTGTGAAGGATGTTAGAAGTAGAAGCGTGCTGGTAGGTATGTAGATAGGTAGGTAGGTAGGTAGGATGTGATTTGTGAAGGGAAGGGAAGTGAAGGGGCTTAAAATTGCATTTGCATTTGCATTTGCATTTGCATATTGCATATTGCATATTGCATGTCTAGGTAGATAGATGGTCGTTTGGTACTATTCCTAGAGTACGCAAGATGGAGGGATGTAAGGTGGAGGATGGGTGAGCTGCAGTGCAGTGCATGTTTAACCGTTATCTGAGATAGTGTGGTATTTTATGTGTGTATGTGTATGTACTGTGTAGTGTATCTTAGGAGAGAGGGGGTTGTATGTATGTATGTATGTATGTATGTATGTATAGAGTTTGGAGGGTGGTGAAGATCTAGATTTGTGATTTTGGATGGGGGAATAGGAGGGGGTTTGTTGAGTGTGAGTGTGAGTGTGAGTGTGAGTGTGAGTGTGAGTAACCTCGATATTTTATATTTTCTATTTTATACTGGTATAGAGTACTTATTAGTAATTCCTTGCTATGGAATAGAGATTTACAGGATTTACGGGATTGGCATAGACACGACTTGCATACCTAGATACGATAGTGATAATACTAAATATACTAAATACCTCGCTTTGGATGAAGGGGTTGGTTGGAGACTTGGAGTGTAGATGTGTATGAATAATAATAATATCTAGGTGAGTACTCCGCAGTACTTACACTTCCACTTCCACTTCCACTTCCACTCACAGAACCCATCTACCACATCCATAACATCCATAACATCTACCACATCTACCACATCTACCACTTCCACCACTTCCACTACATCCATACCTACTCGTACTAGCCGTGATACTACCCATAAACACTCAACCTCCAACACACCCTGCATGAATAGACTACCGCGCGAGCTCCACCACGCATCCGCATCCATCATCTCTCACCCATCATCCATCAATCAAAATTCTTCTCTCCGCTTCCTCGTTCCAAGAGAGAAAGGCTCCAAAAGCAAGCATGGTGGATGGGCGGCACCACGCACGAATGAGGACTTATATCCTTTGTATCCTTAGATTCCTTTAACTCTTTTCGGACGATGTTGGGAGTTCGTCAACCGAAAGAAAAAGGAAATTTTCGCATTGGTTTGTTTATGTCCTACCTAGGTAACGCTATGCCGGAGAAGATTATGGTGTTTCGGGGGGACGGTTGGATGGTTGTGTGATTGATTTGATTCATTGAGATTATTATTATTATTATTATTATTATTATTACTACTAGCTGGTTTCTTATTCTTCAAGCTCTTTTTAGCTCTTTTTCTGCTTCTTTTGTAAATTACATGTCTCCCTTTTGCGGATTTCCACTTTTGACATGTACTTGTCTAACTGTGTTCGTCTCAAGTACTGCAAATGTTGAATTCCAGTTGATGGATGAGTGTATGAATGGGTATGTATATATGGATGTAGGATGAATGTATGTATATGTATGTATGGATGGATATATGGATATATGTATGATATGATATAATTGATATGATTGATTGATTGATCGATTGATTGATTCATTAACCAAACCAAACCCCTCAAGCAGTCGAGCTTCCAGCCTTCGTGGGGTAAAATTCTTGTGCATTGCAGACAACAACTCATACCTTCCCAAGTCCCTAGCTTTACGCACATTATTCTTACTATCTCGTGCAGTCAGTTCTCGAGTAGGTTGGTACAAGATCTTCTTCCTTGTTCTTGACCATAAATTTTACAAGAGATGCGAAGAAATGTGAAGAAATGCGAGAAAATGCTATAAAAAAATGCTATAAAAAAATGCTGGCAGATGCTGGCTCACTTCCTGCGAGATACTGGATGAGATTCGTATCATTACCAATCTTTTCAATCCACCTCCCTCCAATGCTTCAATGCTTCAATGCTTCATTGCTCCATACAGCCGCCTCAACAGGGATGAAATCGATCATTCCATTCAACCTTACCTTTGTGGGTTTGGCTTGAATCTTTTAGTTCTATTCTTGAATCGATCTCCCCGTCCTTTCAATTTTCCTTCTTGTCATTTATCTTGTTTCATGGTCACTCCTTGTCAGTAGCTTACTTCTGTCGCAGAATATATGATACGTGTGATGCGCCCTGGATCGATAAAGTTCCCTGGGTAAAGGGACCCATTGACCCATTTCATTGAATAGTACGGAGTTGCTTAAGAGAGAGAGCGAGAGAGGGCAGAGATAATATATATATATGCACATATATATACTCGACTGCCGTACACTCAACCCTGAGAATCGATGATGGAATTTTAACATCTCTTTCGACTGGGGAATCTGAGACTTTTCAATCTTCTCGTCGTTCGGAACTTGCGAATATGCCTAGAGGTCGTTCCACATCTATCAAACAATCCACTGTCACAATAGATTTATCCTTAATCCTCGACCCACTTATGAATACAGGCAGACTGAAGGACCCGTTCTAATATCCGGCTCTCAGTAAGATGAGTAAATTTACAAAGGCCGGGACCTGGAAGACGGAAACTTCAGGTCGAACAAATACCGGTTCGACCATTCGTGGGAAGATATCTGCTCCGATTCCAATCCAGGACGACGACGAATTTCCCATTCGCTCTCCAGGAACTGGTATAGCAACGCCTCTTGGATCTCTCAATTCTGATGGAATCGATAAAGTTATGAGGGGCTCCGCCATTTCTGGCCGCGATAGTGCTCTGGCACATGGAGATATTGGGACCGGTAGTTATGTCGAACCACCCAGGCGAATAGGAACCACCCCTTTACCCTCCGATCGGCCATCATACAATGCCCCCTCACGTAGGACAGAGGATTACAGCGTTCCAAGGAGCTCATCGCCTGTTGGCAGACCATCAGACTCAATACTCTCGAAGCCGGCGCGAAAGAAGTCGACTTTCAAAGGAGTGTTTGGCAAAATCTTTGGCAAGAAAAAGAAGGATGCTTCAAATAAGAAACAGAGCGTTGACGCTCTGCAGAGTGAACAGCATCACCGCAGCGTGAGTAGAGGCATGTTGCGTTACGTTACTATTGTCTAATAATTTGTAGGACCCATCTGCGCTCAGCCGAAGTCCACTGAATACCGCGACCTCCCCCAAACGATCTACTTCCATGCCGATCAACGAGTTTAATCGCGCCCTCCGATCGCATTCTCCTTTCGTAGATGGTAGCTTAAAGGAACAGATCAATACAGAGCGGGACCCAAACCGTATATCCACACAAACACAAAGTACAACGACAAGAACAAGGGTTACAACGGGAAGACTATACACTCCAGATAAAACACCAGGATATATGAATTGGACGGGGCTCTCACCACGACCTGCAAGTGCTCAAGCTAAAAGCAGCAAAGCTCCCTCTGACGAGGCGCTTCCTGGTTCGATTGGAATGGCAGTTACCATTAGCAGTCACCCAAACAGGCGGTCAAGGTCTCTCGGTCAATTGCGTGAAGCTGCAAGAATTGCGGGAGGAATCGATAGACGTCGGAGCGATGAAATTCGTTATTGGAGAGCAAGCTACGATCCGGGGCCATTATCTCCATTATCATCAGACAAAGCGGAGGTGGAGGAGCCTAGGTCAATAAATGATCCGGAAAGTCCACGATTAATAGATTCTCAGGAGCAGCCACAGCCTTTCAATTTCGGTCATCTGAGTGGATTAAGTGGCATGAAGATCACCCAAGCTGCCGACCTGGCAACAAGAGTTGATCGTATTGAGTCTAGATTGGTCGAAATGGAGAAGACGGTATTTCAGATTCATCGGCGACTCAACGAAAATGGTGACAACGTTGCACTTCAAGATCCCCCCAAAGGAGGCAAAAGAGACCGCAGCTCTTCTGCTCGTCGTCCCCCAACTGATAATTCAGAAACGACTTTGCCAGGCTTACCACGGCATCGACATTGGCACGAATTTGGAGCTCAAAGCCGACTCTCAAACAACAATCCTCACCGGCCGACATCCTCATCCCATAATTCTTACCACCCTGATTTTGATGATACAATACAAGCTCCATTTGCCGCAACGACAGATGAACGTGTGCACTTAAGCAGCTCCCACACCACTGGTCGACCTCTTTCAACCTCGACTACTATCCGAGGTCTTCAATCTAGCTCTCCTACTATTCAAAAAGATGCTCATTTAACAATAGAGCACTACAACAATTTAACAAATATGTTTTTGGCGGAACAATCAGCTCGCGAACAACTTGAAAGCATTGTTCTCACCTTACAACGACAGATGGCCTCTTATCCTTCGATAGCATCCACTTCATACCCCACTCCTGACTCTGCCACTGGAGGTGGCCCTATTCTTGACACTACATCATCGTCCAAAGGCACATCTGAAGGCTTTGGCGTGGAAAGTGATGATGACGTATACGCAGCAGGTTCCGAAGCTTTTCAAACTCCTAAAGAAGAATTAGGAGGTCAGAACTTTGGAGATGAAGTTTTTGGGACTGGAAAGGGTTACGCAAGCGGCAGTTCAAGACTGACTGTCGACACTGGAAATGGTGATGCAAGGACGTTGAGTTTAAGCCAGATCACGATGGGGAAGGGTGTTCAACCTAGTTTGAACTTTTAAAGTCCAATCATCCAAGAAAAGGAGGGCTGCAGACATAACTGGATGATTTTTTATATATCTCAGTTGCCTCATTGCGTATGGATTTCCACCATTTGTTTGCCCTGTTTGATTTTGACTTTTGGGATGATACCATGAACATCTATTATTTTTCTATTTTTTCTTCATATTCCATTCTCCCGCATTTGCATTTCTGTATTATATTATTCGTACCCTGATTTTGAGCATGTCTCGCCTTTGCCTTCTATCTGCATGTCATGAATCTCGTGTTCATTTCAGCATGGAAAGTTTGATATTTCTTTTTGTCAGATCTCGTTTGTTGGTTTTCTTCCAAGTGTATTTATAGAGGGGTTTGGATGGCGTTTGGGTTGGATGACTGAATGGAATTAAAGTTTTCCACTACTGTGGACAGAGGAAGGAGGGGAATGGGTGTCCCGATTAATTCGAGGTCGGCTTCCCCTTTTGTGTTCGTATCATTGTATTATTTAGTGGTAGAGTTAGGAGATGTGAATAGGAGAAAAAAGGGATTAGAAAAGTGGGTGGAAATGATGTTTGAGCATTTATCTTTACACAGCGAGCAACTAGTTTGTCAGGGATTTCAAATTCAAGAATTAGGACTTATATATACCCAAATACCAGATACATGTATGGATTATCTCATCTAGAAGTATTTATTTTACTATACAATTTGTCATGTTGGATTGGTGACATTGAGCATGTGGTAATTTGAGCCAGGAGTTGCAAATCTATTCTTTTGACTAGGTATCCAGGGATTGGAAATTGAGTGATGTTGTGTAAATCGATTAGACCATTGATAATGTTGAAGATTGGTGATTTAAAGCTTGAGATTGGTTGGTGGTTGAGAATATGAGGGATGTATTGAGGAATGTATTAATGTCTATAAACTGGCACTAGCACTCGCACTTCTTTATAATCTTGACTATTCTCCTGAGTACCTAGGCGGAGCTACGAGTAGTAGGTAGGTATCTTCAATAAGCTTTCCCCGCCTCCGCGGGGGTTAGCGTCTTTCCACATCCCTGTTGAACCGAGGCCGAGGCAAAAGTGTCGGACCTCAATCCTGTCTCATAAATACAACAATCAGCTCTTCACGATGTTCCAACCCGTATTCCACACACAATTCCCTCTCCACACCATCGTATACTCACCATGGCCGGCCCCGTAAGACAACCGATTGATCTCCCGGCGCTGGAGAAATATATCGATACGCATGTTCCGGAAATCACAACCCCGATTGAGATTAAACAGGTGCGTATACTGTTCTCTCCATCCTCTTGTGAAGAAATGAAAGAGTTTCTCGGCATAAGATGTGATGTTCGATGCGCAATGCTAATTCCATCTCTCCATCGGTGAAGTTCGGCTTCGGACAATCCAATCCCACATACCAGCTCCTGTCCTCCAATGGTCGCAAATACGTGATGCGCAAGAAACCACCCGGAAAACTCGTTTCGAAGACGGCGCATCAGGTCGAGCGCGAGTACCGCGTCATCCACGCGTTGGAGAACACGGATGTGCCGGTCCCGAAAACGTATTGTTTGTGTGAGGATGAGGGGGTCATTGGGACGCCGTTTTATATTATGGAGTTTTTGGATGGGAGGATTATCGAGGATCCGGGGATGCCCGGGGTGGGTGAGGGGGAGAGGAGAGAGATGTATGTTTTGCTTCTTCTGCTTCTTCTTTTTCTTCTGGCTTGTCGTTATGGCATAATTGATGTTATGGGAGAGGAAGATACTAACGTGCTCTGCAAATAGGTGGCACGATGCCATCCGCACTCTAGCCAAACTCCACCGTGTGGACATCGCGCAAGCGGGACTGACGAGTTTCGGCAAAGCAAACGGATTCTACGATCGCCAGATCAAAACGTTTGGCACCATCAGTGCGGCGCAAGCGTCGACGGTGGATATCGAGACGCAGAAACCCGTGGGCCCGATCCCGCATATCGAGGAGATCTTGGGATTCTTCAGAGATAAGAGATATCAACCGCGCGATCGAGGGACTCTCGTGCATGGAGATTATAAAATTGATAATCTCGTCTTTCATAAGACCGAACCGAGGGTTATTGGCATTCTGGAGTATGTATATTTTTCTTCTCCCTGTATTGTATCTGATTTCTCTGGAGAGAAATGATATGATATGACATAAAATAAAATACAACAAAATAAACTCAAAACTAACATCCCCCTCTCCCCAGCTGGGAAATGTCCACCATCGGGCACCCCCTCTCAGATCTCGTCAACATCCTCTCCCCCCACAGCGTACGGCACGAAGAAAAATTCGCCTCGCTCCCCCAATTCCGCGACGCGGACATCCCCGGTCTGCCCGCGCAAGCGGAGCTCATCGCCTGGTATCGGGACACGGCAGGCTGGGATCCGGAGCCCGATTTATCGTGGGGCGTCGCCTTTGGTTTCTTTAGGAATACGTGTATTTATCAGGGTATTGCAGCGCGGTGGGCGGTGAGGCAGGCGAGTAGTGCGAAGGCGGAGGTGCATGCGTTGGCGAGGTGGCCGATGGGGGAGTTGTGTTGGAAGTTTGTGGGGTTGGCGAGGAGGGGGAGGGAGGAGGGGGAGAGGGAGGGGGAGAAGGCGAAGTTGTAGGGGTGTGTATTGGGGGGGGAGGTTTGTGGTAATGGAGAATGGAGAATAGATAATCTAGAATGAACAAAGAATGAATGAGTCTAAATATGTGAGTGATTAAAGAATTAAAATATTCATTTTTGGTGATTATTTATTTCTTGTCGATTGCATTAGCGATATTGTATTGTATTGTATCCCAAGGTTATATTATATCGATCTTTTAAAGCTTGGGGACAGAGAAACTCTCTCTCTCTCTCTCTTTCCATGACTATAAATCCTAAAATCCTAAAACCTGAAATCCTAAAACCCCAAGAATTAAACTTTACCTTTCTTGAGTTTTACAGCTACATACCTAGATATCTTAGATGTACCACACCCCAAAATCTTCCTCCTCTCTCCTCCCTTCAAAATTGAAATTCAAGTTTTCATTTCCATTGCTATGTATGAAGCTCAGCTCAGCTAAGCTATACCTACCTACGCTATACCTACTCCCAAGGAAAAGAAGGAAACAATTCCCCATGTAAAGTTTCTAATTAATCACCCATTTACGCCCCGCGTTACCTACCAACCAGACCAAACCAGATCAAACCCCTCATTCATATTCCCCTCCCCCTCTATCTATCTCCCATCCCCCAACCCCTATTCCCATACTCTAAAGTCTCTTCCAAAGAACATCCTTCTCAAAGATCCTCACGCCATGAATATCATGAAACGCCAAGCCATCCAAACTTTGCACCTTTAATCCTCTACACAGAACACCGGAAAAGATTCTCTCACTTTCACTATCACTCTCACTATCACTCCCCACTCCCAATCCCTTCATACTCTGTTTATACAACTCCACAAAGCTCAAGATCTCGCGCTTGACCTTCTTCTTGATTCTCTCAATCTTACTAACGGTTCCCTTGAAAGCTAGATACTCCAGTTTACACTCTGGGTTATGAGCCACGCTATCCATGGTGAATTTTCGTAGTTCGTTTCGAACTAACATACATGTATCTTCTGAGCGGAATTCGATTGCGTGAAGAACGCGAAGAGATGTGAGGGCGGAAAGATTTTGATTGATGATGTGCTGTTTTAGTGTTAGTAAATCATAAATATGTAGATGTGTTGAATGGAATGGATGATTGACATGCGCAAGAATTGGAACTGATGCATGACATGTGCAACAGGACAAATTTGTCAGATCCGGCATCCATTCAAATGACCAAGCAAAGCGATAATGATAGAATGAGCCCCTCCAAAAAGGAATATTTGAATATTCAAATACCACAGGATTAATAGTAGAAAAGCATCAAGACAACATACCAAAATATTAACATCAAAAGAGGCCGCCAATTCTTCCAAATTCTTCCCCTTCTTACAAAGTAAAATCGCCGCTTTAGCATCTAAATCCCACGCAAAAGGACTTTGTTGATGAGGCATCCCTTCCTGATGCAACGACAAGACCTTTAAATGTTGAGCATGTTTCCTAAGAACCAGTTTCCTGATTTGTTCAATCGTGACGATAATCTTAGACTCAGTATCGACTTTTGTTCTATTAGATCGTTCGAGCAAACAAAGTTCGGTTATTTTGGTAAGTTGACCAGCAGCTTCGAGGAAATGTACGGTGACATTATCGGTGTAAATCTCATGAAGTGGAAGAGGAGCGACTTTATTCTCGCGTGCTACCATATTCCAAAATGTTGTTTGAGATCCAACACTTAGTAGAGTAATGCTTTTCAAAACTCTAATATCGATAGCTTTTGAGATGACGGAATTTTTCATGGGTATCTGATAGAGTGACAAATCCTCGAGGGCAAGACCACGACTTTTCCGAACGTAATCTTTCATCTCCTTGTCGGAATTGGTACTAGGAGCCTCAATCTCCTTTACAGCTTCGTTGCTACTTGTCTCGACTGCCTTGAGAGGTTGTTCGACTTTCTCGGTAGAATCATCTCCCAAATCGGAATTCGTCTCGGGTTCAGTAGTAACATCGTCAACAGTTTCGGAATCTATCATAAGCTCCTTCGAATCAGGTTCTTCTATATCGATATCGTCTGGATCTATAATCTCTTTGGATTTAGGTGCTTGTGTTGGCGTTCTAGATTCGTCAAATAGACTAGGTTGATCATCAGATTCGGTATCATCTGTAGTTCCTTCCTCTCCAGAAGTAGTCGTAGCTGATGAATCAGTATTATTCTCCACATTGGCATCCTTTTCAACATTTCCATTTGTAGTAATGACTGGTGTGTTGCTATTTTCCGCATTGCTGCCTTCCACATTACTAGCCTCCGATTTACCAGAAGATTCAATCCCCTTCTTCAAGCCGTCAATGTAAGCCTGTGTACTCTTTGTAATCAATTTCTCGACAATTTGTTCCCTTTCCGCGTCCGAAATTGTGAATTCAGCAATGAGTTTCGCCGATTTTTGCATCAATTTTATAAAGGCAGCCAGGGAAGGAGACTTTTCCTTCTTTCCCTCTACTTCAATCTCTGAATCATCTTCTTTTTGATCTGTTTCCGCATTGCCTTTTGAATTGGAGTCGATACTAAAGATCTTTCCCAACGCAGCTTCCTGCGCTTTCTTTTCCTCTGTGACCGTAGTTCCTTTCAATGGATCAGATGCAAGCGAAAATGGATTAGGATTTGATGTCAATTGACCAAACTCATCTTCAGTTTCAGTTTCATCGTCATCATCGACAGGAACTGACACGGTTGGTTTTTTAGATCTAGAAGCAAAGACCTCCGAGAATGACAACTTGAGGGAATTGAGAGTTGTTGATGAGTTTCGTAAACATTCTCCAATTTCAGTTAAATTATCCAAGTTATCCATATCAAGAATTGCCAGACTTTGCAAGTTTCTAAAGCCTGCAAATATTGGAGATTTTCCATTGAGAATTGGAGTATGTCCTTTTCCACCATTGTGTTTGGATTTGTTCGCCGCGAAAGATGAATATGGATGGGATGAAATATCGTAAACTGCAGAGTCAGTCAGGGTGGTTTGAAAAGCTGGAATGACAGTAGGCGTTGAAACGTTATAGGTCAAAGATGGATTCGTATTGGTGACGGAGGGCGGTACAGCTGGCATTCGAATATGTAAATGTTGTAGAGAGTTTATACGATGTAATTCTTTAAATACCTGCCTACCCAACTGCACACGAAGGTCCCATCTAAGATTCACAGATTAGCAAGTGCACATTGATACCAAGAGGATAATATAATCAACCTACTTGAATGCTTCAAGAGCTTTGGCTTTCCGCAAAGTTAAGAGTAGGAGCGTGTTCATGAATTTCCCACAGCTAGTATCATATAGATAAGGACGGTATGCCAATTGCCCCTTCAAACTCCCATTCAAAGGTTCCAGAATGATATGTCTCAGATATTTCGAATAATCATAATCGCTCGTAACGAATGTGTCCAGCCCGGATGCAAGGCTATCGATGATTGAGTCATCTTGGTCATCGACATCTGGAAAGACAATATGAAAGGTTCGATATAGCTCTTCGGCAGCTAGGTCGCGGAAATGCTTTGAGACGACGGACAACTGAAGCAAATCTGGGGTATCCAACTAGGATAGCAGTGTTAGTATCGTCGCATCGAGATTCGCACATTGAAATGTATCAGACATGTAAATGACGTTCAGGCATTTGAAGTAGAGAATAGATTGGAAAACTTACATGCACCAAGATTCCTGATTGAACCTCTGAAGGCAGACTCAGAATACCAACATTTTGCACCTCCAACGGCATCTTCTCTGCGATTCCGAAGAGGTTATCGATATGTTTCAATTCAAGAAGAATAGATAAATCTCATCAAGAGAGAGAAAGCTATGAATCTTGCCAGTCGCAGTCGTAGTCGTAGTCGCAGTCGCAATCTCAGCACTTCAAGAATCTCTTTCCTTATCCCTATCCTTCCTTATCTGTAATATTCTCTTCCGTATCAATATTCGATATGTGACGATCCCTCAAATAAATCTATTTTCCAAGTACGTATCAAAGATCCACCTCCCGAATAATTCTGGTTGTGAAAAATAAAATCCTTTCTCGCAAGAGATGATATTCCCGTGTCGATATTTTTAATAGGTAGGTAGGATCAAACGATACCTAGGTAGTTTTCATTCGTATGTAATCTTACGACAAGGCTGAGATAATGATTACCTACCAACGCCTACTTGGGTTGTGAATGCGGGGTTGTGTTTGTAGGGATTGGCCCTGCTTACTAGTGAATTGCGGGGAGCGATGTCACGGGATTTCAATTCAGACCAGATTTATCAACAAAATACCCATCCGTTCTATCAAACTTCACACTTCAAACTCAAGTGTCAAGTATCCAATATCCAATATCCAATATCCAATATCCAATATTCA
The DNA here is from genome assembly GCF_014898295.1 of Botrytis byssoidea. Lineage (NCBI taxonomy): Eukaryota > Fungi > Ascomycota > Leotiomycetes > Helotiales > Sclerotiniaceae > Botrytis > Botrytis byssoidea. The sequence continues at coordinate 372,499 of NW_024065861.1, read as the reverse complement.
TACCCCATTCCAATCCTCATATCTTCCATCCCACCCCAAGAAATATACTGAAAATAGTCTAAATAGATAGCCAACCACCTCCAAACCGCTTATGGTTATGGGGGCAAGCCCCCAAACCCCCATAGCTCGCTTCGCTCGAAGATTTATACATCATATACGATAACATCGTTACCATCTAATAAGAATCTATTCGACCTCCACGGCAATGGCTCCCAGAGGGCCAGCGGAGCGTCAGTTCTAGATGAATGAATATAGAGTGTTAAGTATGAAATAACTTGGAATGCTGATTTGAATATTGTTAAATTAGAATTATCTATCCCATTCCTTACTCTTTCATTTCTATACACAGATTTTCATCATCGTTACAGTATCTCAATTCATTTCATCGCATCCCCATATACCAATCATGAAAATGACATTCAAACGCCTTCCAATAACCCAATTACTCATTGCTCCTTTCTCCCATCATCCCTACCACAATCTCTCCCTACCACCTCTCTCAAAATCAAACCCTCTTCCGCCATCCCTTGCCAACCTCTCACTTGCTCTCCTTCTCCACGGACTAGCCGTCGCCGTACTAACTCTATGCAACTCCGCATACTCAATGTCTTTATTCATATCCTCTTCATTCAACTCTTCTAATCCCTCGAAGTTGAATGTCTCATCCATTTCTCCTATACCTTCCATGGTATCCATTGCACCAAATGCACTCATATCAACGTTGTTTGATTGTAAGCCAGCCCATGGTTCGGAGCCATTATTTCCCATTGCGAGATCCATGCCCATACTGATATCAAAATCCATAACCGAATTGGCATTGCTAAATGGCGGCAAGGCAGATAAACATGAGCCAGCGATAGTAGCTAATTGCGTTGAAGGATTATTTGAAAGGAAATCCATATTGATGGATGATGAAGGATTAAATTCCATGCCCAAATCCATGTCTGTATTGTTGAGTAATTCCTCATCAAAGGAAGCTAATAAATCATCATCGTTGAGGAAAGCCGGTGTTTGATGTGTTGAAAAGGAAGGGATTGATTGGGCTTGTGGTTGATAAGTTTGAGTTTGAGTTTGAGTTTGCGAATGTGGCGGAGAACTTGTTGAATAAACTCCATAATGGGATTTGAATTTCTCCAAAAGTTGACTATCATCAGCAGCCGTATTTGGCACATTCAAAATCTCTCTTGCTTTAGCCCTGAACAACTCATCGGATGGAATGCGCCCTTGTGCTTTTTCCGTCTTGACCAAATCTAGTAATGCTTCCTCCAGTTCTCTCGAGCAGAACACTTGTGCGGGCATCTTATATCGTTGTTTAAGACTTTTGATGTATTCATTTGCGGTTTTCCCTCTCAATTTCACAATCTTTTCGCTTTCATCCATTTTGGCAAGGTTGACTTCGAATTCTGTCGTATCACATGCCTTAATGTCTTTTCCTGGATTTAGATAAGGTGGGCAAAAGCCTGTGCCACCCAAAGAGACCTTCCAGGAGAGATTTCCCGTAGGAAGACCTGGTCCGGACTCTTGTGGTGAGAGACCAGCATCGCGTTTGAATCGCATTAGCCATTCGGCATTATCAGCTGCGGTTTGATTCCATGGATCATCGTCATCGTAAATCACCCAGCGAGCTTGGTTTTTAAGTTCGGCGTCTGTTGGTACCTACTAATTGTCAATACAGCAAAAGAGAATACCAGGAATCAATGTGAGCTTACATGTTGATTTGGATTGTTTGGTGACATACACCTTGCCACAAACCTGGAAAGCTCTCGGACTAACCGAATGTAACAATTTGCATCGCTGAGAAAATATTTTAGAGGTTGTGCCGGGTTAGAGTTTGTTGATGGCTGATTGGATGCTGTGAGTGTATGAATAGGCTGATTGTAATTCGTGTTTGGTGAGGTTCCTTTACTTCCTTTACTCCCTGGACGACTACGAGTTTCAAAGTTCTCCACCTCCCAGTGTAAAGTTCGTGATGGAGACGATGCAGCTTGCCCAGGGGAATCGATCGCTGTTGGAAACATAATGGAAGGTTTGTTTTCTGCAGCTGGCGCAAGTCCGTTTCTGGTCTTGAATATGTGGAGATATAATGGATCGTCAGCCCAAGTTTGATTCCATTGATCATCACTTCCATAAACGATAAGTCTAGCATGTCGTTGAAGATCAGAATCTGTAGGCTTTATACCCAACGCAGCTTGAAGCTGCACATAATCTTTCATCTCTGCCTCGAGTCTTGCGTAGTTGTGTATGGCATGATCAATGGAAGTCTCGTCCTTTGATCTCACACCTTCGTTAGCCATTTCAGAACTCCTAGGCAAGCCCGCACGTCTTCTAAAATCAGCGAGCCAAGAGGTTGAGTTCTTTATCAAATATTTGAACCAAGAAACAGCACCTTTGCAAGGTACTGTGGCTGTTAACTCAGCTTCATCAATAATCCTGCATGCTTCAACTTGTAATTCAGAATCCGTAGCGGTTAGACCAATCATTTGTCTCGAATCGACGTAATTTCGCAAGGCTTGCTCCTTTGGACATTGATGTATTGATTGTGTTGCACCAATTAACGAATGTTGAGCTGTTTCGAATGGTTTCTTTCGAGTCATTTCAAGTGTATCTTGATCATCTGTTTCGTAGTTATCCGACCCAGATAACAAGATTAGATCTCGTAACCAAGATCTGTCGGGATATTGTGGTGAGTCTGAGACAGCATCCAGATTGCAAATTATTTGACGAGCTATACCGAGTAACTCTTCATCGGTAGGAGTTATGCCTTGTACAACTTTATCATTGACGTATTGTGTAAGGCCACTCTTGACCAAATTTTCTGGTGTGCGATCCTCGTTGTAAGGATCTTGGGAGGCTTCGAAAGGTCGTACGGTCATTCGCTCTTCATGAATAAGATCTATTGTAACGTTAGTAATTACGAATGAGAAAATCGGGCGAGGGCTAAAAATGCTTACAAGGAGGAATTCCATTCTCAACAATGTTAAGAATTTGTGGTTCAAAACCCCAGTCACCTTTCCAGTCAACCATACTTTTACCATTCTTGAAATGCTCCGCCAGATGATCCACTCTAGCAGTCCAGGAATCCATTACAATTCCACAGAAACCACATCTAGAACGTATCTCCGGTGTGATAGCTTTCCAACTTTCCATACTCCAACTAGCAAATTTTACATCGTGAACAAGGTTCAGATGTTGGCGTAGGTGATCTTTCCTGTAGAATGTCCTTTCTCCAATGGGCTTTTCAGCACAACTTGAATGGTTATGTGATTCTGCATGAGCAGCGGATGGATTTGGATGATCACAATATACGCAGCCTGGACGTTCGAATTCTTTGTTGTACTGTATAGGTCCATTGGGACAACAGATCCATCTCTCCAGTGACAGATGGAGTGATTTTTCATGCCTCTGCCAATCATGTTTGGTCTTGAAAGATTCAGTACAGAAAGTGCACTGAAAGGTTCTCGCAGGACCTGCAGCTATGACCTTTGCTGCTTTGGGTGCTTGTCGACGACGACGACGTCTACCCTTATTCCCGAAAGAGCCAAAGGAACCAAAAGACCCGCGAGATTTATGAGAGTATGCCGAAGCAAATGAACCAGCACTAGAATGAGAAGTGCCCAAACTACTTGCCGATGACACATTATACAGGGATCGATTCGATCCATCATCAGCGTAACTCGTGTATGGACTGTCCAGACCAGAGCTAAAACTAGAAGCTGTGACGGCCTTTGCGATAGCTGTTTGGGAAGCAGGTTCATGTTCGGGTGGAGAGTGCTTCCAACGTTCCAAAGGATTCATATGTTCTAAAGCAGGAGTACCTTTCCTTGGAATATCCATTGCATTTGCATAATTACCCACAGTTGGTGGAGTAACAGTTGCCCTAGTCTTTCCTCTACGGCGTGCATTGGCAAGCCAATTTGTGATTTGCGTTTTGTTCAGTCCCGTTTTGGACATCAGAATATCCCTCTCTGAGTCAGTTGGATATGGATGACGATGATGTAATCCCAACCAGTCCTTAAGAATTCGTACCGACTGTCTTGAGAATCTCGCACCAACTTTAGGACTATTGTCTCCAGCATCTGATTTAAGATTTTCTGTCAAAGTTTGAAGAGCTGGCAGATCCGTTGGAGAGTTGTTTTGAGATAGAGGGCCAGAGTTGTATCCTTCAAATGGTGATGTAGGAGATGTGAGAGAATTGCTTCGAGGTTCGTCTTCTGCGACTTTCCAAGAATCACTGTATCTAACCAAACTGCAAAGTCGACTCAACACCGAGCAACTTTGGCAAGCGAGGCTGTCCCCGTCTCCTAATCCTGAGCATGGTTGGGCTAATGATTTGCAGTACTCACACTGCTCGGCTGAGGCCATGGATACATCTTCTTTGATACGAAAATATCCATGCCTGTCAGTAGCACAATCGATCTTGCCCGAGGCACGATAATCGTATAATATTTTACTCCTGATATTGAGATCTTGTGTCAAGCTGCATGTTCTTGCAAGAGCTACACAACATGTGCAAGAGCCCTTACGGAAACCCTCTTTAATTACTTTGCAATGTGTGTTTTCCTGTCGGCATCGTGAACAAGGTTTGATGGGCTCGGACATGCCATCAATCCATCTTGGAAAATCTTGAAAATCGTGTGCTTCAAGGGTGGTAGTGTCAAGTGCCGGTGTAACCACGGCAGTTTCCAAGTCTTGAGAGACTTGTTCCTCTGGAGCCGAAAAATGCTGTAGACAGGTAAAGGAATTCTCATCCCCTTCAGGATCTGCAAAGGCTAGGTCGATGTCATAAGGGCCTGCACTTGAAACAGTATTGAGATGACTAATATCATAATTGAATTGATCAGCAGTCGGAGGGGTGGCCGCGTGAGTGGCATCATCAAAATTGAAGAACTCATCCATTTCGTCAATTGTGGTCATCTAGAGGGCGTGAGGGCCGTTTGGATGAAAGTGTAATGATATGTAAGACTCAATTGAGTAGGTGGAACGCGGGGAATGTACTCTGATAGAGAAACAACCCACTATCCTGTGCAGAACTGTCTAGGTACTTGATTGAGTCAGGCGAGCGAAAATGAAGATATTGATAAGAAAGAGTCCAAGAAAGGGCGTGGAAAAGAAAAGATGATTAATCCTTGGGTATATATTGTTCACAAGATGACAGATAGATGTAAGAATAAAAGAATGAAAGAACGAATGATTGAATAGAAAACATGACCAAAAGCTGATACAATAGTCAGTCACCTTACCCTCCCCTCCTCTGGAACAGTCATCTTCATGGATGAATTGGTTATCAGGTTATCGTCAATCCTTGTCGGAAAATGTCGATAACACGCCCTTTGACAACCACATCTGTTCTTAGTCAGTCCACAAAAATGGTGCATTGCCTACCAAACCCCACACAGGTTTTGCAAAAATTGTGGTAAAACTCCGATTGGATTGTGAATGATTATTAGTATTGGTATAAATTTGCCTAGGTAGTGTACAAAGTTACCCGGGTACGGAGTATACGATACGAAGTAGTAAAGTACTCATCGACTCAGCAAACTCAGCGAGCTACGAGACTATCTAGTAATCAAGTCGGCTTTTTTATCGCTTAACGTGTGTTATCAGTGAATGGGTTATATTAGTGAATAGATCATTTCGAAAATCATTTAAATCAAGCTTTTTAAAATATTAATATTTTAATAATTAATTATTATTTTCTTGAATAAAAGATCTTGAAAAATAATTAAAATCAAGATTTTCTGTTAATTTAATTTTTATAAAATCAATTTTTTTTTATAAAAAAGGAAATTATTATTGGAAGTTGAGGCACGTACACTAAGCTACTATATATATATCACTTCCACTTCGTAGTTAGATTTTACCTTAGTACAATTAATCTACATAGTTAATAATACATATATTCCACTGGCCTGCTCCTTTATTGTAAACAATTGTTACGATTTTTGCTACAAAAAAACTATTTTTATGATAACAACTTTATAGATTCGAATTTCTTAAAATTAATTAGATTTTTAAAATTTTTGTATAACGTGGTTTATTAGTGAGTGGGTTATATCAGTGAATAGATCACTTATTTTACATACAAAATTCGTCTGTGCATAACTGTACACTTTCTTTATTTATAGATATAATTTTCTGAAAATTTGATATAAAATATTTCAATATATAAGAATATTAAAAATCTTATTATAAAAATAGATTTTTTATAACGAAAATCGTGACAATTTCCTTTTCTTTTTAGGATATAATAAAATTATTTTATAAAAATTAGATTAATAAAAAACCTAGATTTTAATTATTTTTTAAAATCTTTTATTTAAGAAAATAATAATTAATTATTAAAATATTAAGATTTTAAAAAGCTTGATTTAGATAGTTTTCGAACTGATCTATTTATTAATATAACTCACTCACTAATAAACCATGTTATTTGAATATTTTATATCAAATTTTCAGAAATTTATATTTACAAATAAAGAAAGTACATAATTATACATAAACGAATTTTATATATAAAATAAGTAATTTATTCATTGATATAAACCACTCACTAATAAAACACGTTAATTATTCTTTACAGCCTATATTCGTAAGAAGTCTATCGTATTTGTAGTTAATTACAAATAAATCATATGAATTTAAAAACATGAAAAGAACTACTAACTTTATATCATTTATAATATCTATTAAAAAAAATAACATTTTTAGATTTGTAGATTTATAGAATAATTTTACGGAACATTAGGTGTAGAAAGTACGCAGGTAGGTGAACATTTGAACATTCTCCTATTCGTAGAGAGAAAAAGAGGCCGATTTTGACTATCTAGTTATTTATAATAGATATCTTTAAGAATTACAAACTGCTTCTCAGAAATATTACATGAAATGTTTATTCTCTAATGATTCCCAATATCTGAATTCATATCATAAGTTCCAAACCCAGGGAATCAATTCATTCATTCATTCATTCATTCATTCACTCATCGAATGATATGATTGAAAGCATGAAGAACTAATAAGCAATCATCTAAGGTTACCTACGAGTATCCACTACCCCATACTCGTACAATATCGATACTTATTCTCACCACATACACACATACCACCCACCCATCCATCCAGCAAATCACATGGTGATCCCATCCCATCACCACCAAGCCAATTGCAACCAACTCCAACTCTCCAGCACGCCGACATCGCACTTCCCCCTCCCCATCCCCATTCCATCCTAGAATCTGCACCGGTATATCTGCAGAAGAGCAAAGCAAGCTGCTCAGGCCGATTACCACACCGTACGGAAAATACCTACCTAGATCCTCAGCATACTCTGAGTCGGTATCCTACCCAAAAATATGCAACTCCAACCCTCGATACACTAGCAAGTATATCAGCCATTATACGATAAACCAATAAAATCCATTCTTTTTTTTTTCACTTCCATTAGTCGTATACCAACATCAATTTTACAAAATCAATCAATCAAATAACCTATTTGTGTTAAAGCCCTAGTATACTGTACTTTTGATACAAATTCCAATGATTTATACTATTACACCTCTTTTAAATACTACAAAATTCCCTTTTACTCATTTAACCCTATTAAAACAGAAGGTGCATATTTTCTAGTTACATGAGTAGTATAGCATAGCATAGCATAACAAACTTTTCCCGCCGCGGTCCTTGGCGATCACTTACTCAGCTACTTAGCTACTTATTAGCTACTTACACTTACATACTTCGTACATACTTACAAGCTTCCTTACCCTTCCTTACCCCCCTCGCCTACAAACTCTAAATCAAATTAACTCACCAACAAAAACCAATCCTCTCATCCTCTACAAACAAAATGAGGGAAAGGCGTGGGCGTAGCATTATATACCTACTTAGGGCTATTCGTACCTAGCACAGGAAATTACCAACGGATCACGGCTATTTATTTATTTATTTATTTATTTATTTGTTTATGTTCTTCAAGTACCTAGGTACCCTACAGAAGTTAAGAGGAACACGAATGAATACATTCATGGATAGGTACCTAGCTTTTCTCGATGCTTCATCTGGGAGATGTGAAAATTTATTGAATAAGATCTCGTCGTTCATACTACATACTACATACAGTTTTCCTTCATGCATTATGATCATGATCATGATCATTTCCCATATATGTGATCGTTTCATGCCATCCATATCCAGCCAGTCAGCCAGCCAGTCAGCACCGTGTAAGGAAGTTCATCCACCCGCAAAAATTCGTACAAGGAAAAGGAATAGGAATTCAAATAGCCACCGCCGCGCAATAATCATAATTTGCGGTTCAAAATACAATGAGGTCCTCTATGCGTAGGATTGTCGAAAAAAAGTAGTCGAAAGGTTTGCGCTCTGTAATTATATTAATGCCAGGAGATTTCTCCATCTCCCTAGATATCCCCGCCATTACTCCAAACCTCCAATCTCAATCTCCAATTGCAACTCCAGTGTTTCTCTCACAACTTTGGGTATCATCTTCTCCTTTCACCTCTTCGTCCTTCTCCACCAACGACACCCCCAAAGCTCAATGGGTCTACAGTTCTGAATCCACTATCTCGCTCCGCCCGCTCTCCACGCTCTCCACGCTCCCCACGCTCCCCACGCTCCCTCCTCTCCCTCTTACTCTTCGACCTCCTCGGTGGGTCGTGTTCTTCAATGACCACGACTTCATCACTACCCCCACCGCTTGAACTAGGACTTCTCTCCCTACTCCTTCTCACTTCTCTCCTCTCTTCAACAATTACTCTCTCTACAGGTGGAGGAGGCCTCCTCGTTTCTTGTCGCACTTCCTCTCTCACCATTCTGACCGGAGCTGGGCTTCGACTGCGTTGACGCCTAATCTCCACTTTCTCAGTTGTGCTCACTCTTCGACTATGCGGTCTCGAACTCCGGTGCGAATTATGTGATCTCCGCCTGACATTCTCAGTGAACGTTACATCTTCGGTAACTGTAGATTGCGCAGATCGACGACGTCCCAATGTGCAACATGTATATAAGAGCCAGAGAAGTAGTAGAAAGCCTGCCACCGAACCCAAAACTATGCCAACGATTGTGCCAGGCGAAGGAGAATTGTTTTGTTGTCCGTATGTCGTAGGAATTATACTTGGGTTACTACTCGCCGTTTGTCGCGAGATTAGGCGAGTCAAGAGTTTTGCCAATTCTGAAGGAGAAGATGATTGAACATTTCTTCCGTGGAAAATTGTAGAGATTGGCTGTAAAATTGTCGTCGTCCTCGAGGTTAACGAAGCCGAATGCGCAACATCCCTTGAGAATGGTGAAACTCCCGAGGATCGAGAAAATGGAATAGGTGCCATGTTTGATGATGAACCTGCGAGCGATATGACGCTCGAGGCGTAGAAGAGGCTTCTTGAATTTATTCCCAAACTATGCGCCAGAAGTGTGATGTGTTTTCATGTGCTTGCGTGTTGAGACCCTGATTGAATGTTTACGACTGAGCTGTGCTGTTTATAGATGCTGGTCTAAGCTTGACGGGGTGATACGATACGATAAATTCAATTCAAGTGGAGGGGTGATGCTTGAATTTGATAAGCTGATTCTTGAAGATGGAATTATGGAGTGGGTGGATGGGTGAATACAAGAATAACGAATGGATGAACGAGGAACGAAGAACGAGGAATGATTGACTGGAGATGTCCCAATTGAAGATATATTATGTCAAGGGAAGAAAAAGGGAGAGAAGATAGGGAGGGAGGGAGGGAGAGAGAGAGAGGAAAGAATATAGAGAAAGTTGGAAAGGAGTTGGATGTGAAAGTATGAGCTAAAAGTAGATTTTATCCCATTCCGAGGATTCCTTCAAACTATCCCATACATATCATACATACCGAGCATACTGGTACCTATCAACGAACGCTCATGCATCCGTTTTCTGTACCTACCTAGTAGTTCTCATCGCATGCGCGTAGTTCTATACCTTTGGCTTGCGCGATCTAGAACAATATGAGCAAGAACTCTCTGGGGAAACAGGTACGAGGCAGACTTTTCCGCTTTTCTGGTACTTTTCATGATCTGTGAGTGGTTGATAATCAAGATGGCTGGTAGTCTTTTCATGATATCGCGCTTGATTAGGGAGGTCCACGGGTATCTTTGGTGGGATGAAAATTGAATTTTGTTGACATGGGAAAAAGAAAGAGGCTGGCATGGGATGGGATTCTCTCATATCGAGGGGTCGAGGGTTGAGGGCGCTTGTGCATGTGAAGATGTGAAGGTGTGAAGATGTGAAGATGTGAAGATGTGAAGATACATCCATGGATAGCCTCGATAGCTAGCTAGGTATTCTCTGAGTCTCTGTACATCCATCCATAATACTCTGTGCACCAAGATTGATTCACCTTGCAGTTGCCCCTCCACTGTGGAGAGAAAGTTCGAAAATCTTTCCTCTTTATCTCTACCGCCGACGTAATGTGTATGGGCTCCACCAAATAATAAAAATACCATGGCCATGGCTATGGACGAATGAGAATAAGGCATAACAAATGCTAACAAGATCATCATCACGTCCCTTCTCTTGACATTTTACATTGAACTTTTCAACAAGCATCCATCTTCCTATCTTCGATAATGGCATCACATTCTTCTCCAGCTGAATGATGAAGCGTGTGTGTCGTCTCTCATGAGATGTACTCGAATGAATCGCTGGTACGAGGATCGTCGGTTGGTATTATGATCTTGTGCTAAGCCACTATCAAAGGCCAAGTTTGCGACAGTAAATGTATTATCTTATCAAAATATGAAAAGCCCAGAAATTCCGAATACCAAGCATTTCTTTTCTTTTCATTTCATTTCTTTTCTTTTCTTTTCTTTGTTTCTTTCTCATTTTCATCCCCATTTAATACCCAAATCTCCAAGGTAATCTCTACAGCCTCAATAACTTCGTTGTCATCTCCTTTTTCTTTCAATCAACGTTCTTGTCATCAAGTACAGGATTCATACCTACAGTTTCGTCGGCCGAACCATATCCACATCCGTTGAATACGAATTCAAACATACTTCGGAGCTTAGTTAATTAACTTAGCCATCTTGTATGACGTTGATCTGGAATTATTAGATCGTACCAAGCGCCACCATCTAACAGATCTGTCTTAATAATACAGAGACTTCCCATTCTATCTACAAGAAGACTTCACATCACCATCCGACCGTCTCCGAGAATTACCATACCAACATCAACGTCGCATTCAATCTACAAAAACTCAATAAAACATGTCGAAGAAATACGAAGAAGGTCCTCCACCTCCAGCATATGGTTCGGATGGTCCTACTCAAAACTCCGCACCCATCCCCCCTCAAGCAGCATATATGCATCCCTCTCCCTCGCCTCAACCTCAATATCAACAGCAGCCATATCAACAGCCTTATCAACAACCATACCAGCAACAAGGCCAACAATACCCTCAACAAGGATACCCACCACAAGGAGGATACTATGCGCCAGGTCCACAGATGGGATATCAGCAACAACCTCCATATGGATACCAACAACAACCTTATGGATATCAACAGGGATATGGTCAACAGCAGAGAGGTTCATCTACCGATGGCTTTTTGGGGGCTTGTCTAGGAGCTATGGCTTGTTGTTGTTGTTTGGATTTATTGTTTTAGGGGATGTTTGTATGGAGAGAATGGGAAGGGGATTGAGTAGGACGGTTGGGTTGTTCACGTTTGGCTGTAGATGGATTGAGAGGGCAGGCATACTGCAGCACGGATTCGACAATGGAAATGAAGTCGAACTACACGATTGGGAGTATCTCGAGGACCAGGCAGGCATATTTAACATTCATTATTCGAAAATCGGATCGGAGTTCTGTACAACTACATAATCGGCGTATTGGGCTGGCTGGACCTGTCTTGGAAGCATACTGTATGCAATGGGTACAAGGGATTCAGGTGTATGGATGAGGCTATTTATCAAATGCAAAGGAGTTATGGGTGGCTATAGTCTGTCTGGGTATCGAAGGACATAGGTTCTCAATTTTATATCTTTCTTAATCAAACACTTTACCAAAATTCTTAGTAGAAGGTATTTCCATCCCCTGATATTCTGCCCCCACGGCAGTGGCTCCCGGAGGGCCAGCGGAGCGTCATTCTCTTCATGAATATAATTGTAATTAACTTTCGATTGAATGAAGAATTATGTTACTATTATGGGGGCAAGTCCCCAAACCCCCATAGCTCGCTACGCTCGAATGTAACGAATGTAGCGTATATGACTTCTATTGTATCAATTTGTATGGAGAGTAACTTTTCTATACATACACATATACACACATACATACATACCTGTCTAGATAGATAAATACTACCATCTAATCCGATGATTCTGTAGCTAAATCAATCTCATAAATTGGGACACTATTGAATTTGGTAAAACCAATTAAAACATTCTAATACAATATTTAGATGGCTACTCGTATTTCCTTATATATCATCCAAAAGCAAGTAAGCAAAACCTTATAAATCTATAAATATATTATAATCCAATTTTCTGCGGAGATATGGAGAGATGGGACTTCTCAGAATTCCACTTCTGGTCCCTGCCAAGTCTGCCTTAGCTTGCTTTACCCAATCAAAAATTTCGTCGACCACTTTAAACAGCTCAGTTTGAAGATCTTCCATTATCACATACATAATTACTTAACTGTGCCGCACCACAGCCTTGTGCTGAGGTATTTCATTTCCATTCTTTACATTACATCAGTTGTCATGAATCCTTCGATAATAGTTAAATCCTGATTTCGAAAACTTCGTCCTAATGTTTATATCATAAGTCTTTCGTTTTCCCCCAGACTTTTAATATCCAATATCCATCTCACTGTCGTTCTCGCGCTTCGAATTCGTTGTGACACCCAGCATACATCAAGTGAATCATTTCGGCAATATACTGGCCCCAACCTTCAACAAGTATTCCTTCTGTTTTCTTGGCTACTACATACAATCTCGCGTTTACCCAAGGTCTGAAAAGTCACTACAATTGTATCGCACATCATGGCCGATGTTGAAGAACCACAGTTTACCACCCTCGCGCAACGTATTGCTGCATTGAAGCAACAACAAGCGGGGGACTCTGCCCCTCCGAATAATACTTTGATAGTAGCCAAACGGCCTCCACCACCTCCTATTCCAAGTTCCGATAGACCTCCTCTTCCTACAAGACCAAAGACTGCCAACAATCCCCCAATTGTCGCATATGGTTCTTCTGTTAGCCAGAAACCTTTCAATGAACCACTTGGCACAAAAGCCAAATCGGATCCAGTCAATGGCAATGCCCCAGTTAATAATTCCAAAAGTCCTGCTCTTCCAGCTCGAAATGCACCTCCTCCATTACCCACGAGAAAAGCCTCAACTCCAAATCTGCCACCAAGACGAGCATCTACTTCTACACAATTGGCAAGGAGAGATTCGGGGGATTCGACCATTTCACAAATGTCTACGGTCTCGGCCATGTCATTGAATAGTTATGGCAGACCTGCATCTTCAATAACATCTGTAGGATCAAAAGATGGAAGGATGCTACCTCCTCCATTGGATATGGCAAAACTTCCACCCCTGCCACCTTCAAGAAGGGAATTACAAGAGAAGGCAAGGTTAGAGCAGAAGGCTAAATTCCCTCTCGTTTCTGTAAGTATTTCTAGTACTATTTCTAGTCTTGGTTTTGGGCGGGCGATCTCATCATCAAAGTTTGTTCTATTTCAGGGTGGACGTAGAATTCCAGGCATATTCATCTCAACTTTTCTCCTAGTTCTCAACCTCTTTATAATTACAAATTTAACACTTTTAAAAACAGACCAAGTCAGCTCCAGTTATTCTCAAACAACCTCCAGTCGTTGAACGTGAATTGCCACCCAAATTGCCATCAAGATCAAATGGCCCACCTAAAATGCCTCCTAGACCCATTGCAAACGTAGAAGATGAGAATTCAGTCTCTCCACCACCGCGAAGATTACCACCTCCATCTCAAACTCGTTCTGTTCTATCACTGGGATTTGGTAACAAATCTACCGAAACACCAAACCCATCACCAGGACCAACACCTACATATAATAGGCCTCCTGGTCCCGCTGTTCAAGAATTGAATGCTAACAATTTTGATCGTATTATTCTCTCTGGAAAATTTGCTCTTGTGGACTTTTATGCTCCATATTGCAAGTATTGTGTCGAATTGGATCCACATTATAAACAGCTTGCCGAGAATTTTGCATTTGCTTCCGACAGAATTGTGATTGCAAAAGTTGATGTTGATGCACATAAATCATTCTTGGCAAGATATGGTATTGAAGGGTATCCGACCATCATGTTCTTTGACGGAAATGGAGATAATCCGGAAAAGTATCAATATATGAGAAAAACGGACGCTATGACAAAGTTCTTGACTGAGAAGACGGGAATCTCGCCATCTGATGCACCAAAACCTGGGGGAGGAGTACCACCACCTGTTAACCTTCGATCCAAGCCAACATCGGCTCAAGTAAAAGCTGTAAGTGCTGCTCCAACTACATTATCTCCTTCATCACAGGGCTGTCTTTTGTGTCGAGACTTTTCTGGTCCGGATCAAATTGCGTCAAAATATTCACGGGAATTCCTTCCAAGATCCCCTGATAATACAGGATATCTTGCTGATGTTCTTTGTCGTCCTTTCAGCTCGCCCACTGATAAAGCTCGTGCTATCTTCGTTTGGCTTCATCATAACATCGCTTATGATACTGGTGCTTTTTTCGGGAACCGAGTCAAAAATGTTACACCTGCCGATACTATCAAAACTGGATTAGCTGTCTGTGGTGGATATGCTGGTCTCTTCACAGCTATTGCACTTAAAGCAGGACTCGAAGCTATCATGGTAACTGGTCACGGAAAAGGATTTGGTTATACGCCGCTTAGACCAGGAGAATCTTGTCCACCACCTAATCCTGGCGGTCATGCTTGGAATGCAGTACGTATCGATGGAGGGGAATGGAAGCTAATTGACGCTTGTTGGGGTTCCGGACAATTAGGAGATAATCAAATGTACAACAAAAATTTGATCTCTTCCTACTTCACCATGTCGAATGAAGAATTTGGCTTGAAACATTTTCCAGCCAATAAGTCACATTTCTTCAGAAAAGATAGAAGAGTTTTGACGTGGGAAGAATACTTTATTGGAAACATTGGTGGTGAACCATTACAGATTTTCGGTTCTGTAGAAGATCATGGTATCTCACAAACTTCAATTACACCACCTCAAAAATACATCCCATCCTCATCCACATCCACATCCAACGGAATGATGCGATTTCAATTCTCAAAAGTCTGTGAACATTTCGACTTTGAAAGAAATGGTCTTGGTAAACCTTATTGTCTAGTTTTGAAGATAGGAGGAGTCGATGGAAGAAATGATGATATGGTGCCGTTTGATTTTGATGGGTTTTGGTGGTGGGTAGATGTGGGAGTTAAGGAATTGGGTGTGAGAGGTCAGACGATTAGTTTGTATGCGGTTACGGTTGTTGATGGAGAGGATGCTAGGGGAATGACGAAGAGAGACTATGAGGGGAAGAAGGGGAACTGTGCGATGGAATTTGCAGGGGTTGCGGCGTGGGAGTTGAGTTGATTTTGTTGTTGATAAGGTGGGTAGGGATGGGGATAGGGATATGGGATAGGTTAGATGATGAGTAGGTGTTCTCGTGAACTTTGGATAAGTTTCCTTATTAGCGATTATTATCTTTTGTTCTTCTTTTTCTCTCGTCTCAGCTCAGCTCAGCTTGGCTTAGCTTGGCTTGGCTTGGCTTGGCTTATGGCGTTATAGGATCGCGGGTGGAATGATATACATATGATGGACAAATCGAGATAGAGCACAGCATTTTCGTTACCTATCAATTTTTCACTTCGCATCGTCATAATGCTGCAGATGCCCAACACTGCATAGCGTATAAATATATATATTGTTCCAGTCTTGATATTATATTGACGAAAATTCGTGATCGATAGATATCTCTCATACTGTCTAACTATTTCACAGTCAGTCAATCGGTCGATCGGTTGGTCACTCATTCATTCATTCACTCGGATTATCACACGTGGCTTGGGATATTGGAGGGTGGTGGTTGGTGGTTTTTGTACGGAGTGCTGTGAAGTGTTATGTAGGTCGGGTAGCCTCGTACATATACATAGATAGGTATGCAAATGCATGTATACGTGTGTGTGCGCTTTTGCGATATATGATTTGCGATCTGCGATGTTGTGCAACCTCGGATATTAGATAGATGTTCTGGTGGTTTCTGGGGGATGGGGATGGGGATGGGGATGGAAAATGAGAGAATGGGATGGAATGGGATGGAATGGGATGGAATGGGATGGAATGAGATGGGATGGTGATCGGTGATTAGTGATTGGATGATAGATGGTGTGAGGAGGTCAAGAAGAAGGTTCCAAGGTTAACTAGGTGTGGCGAGGTGAGGCGTGAGAGTAAAAGTGGAAATGGAAATGGAGATGGAGATGGAAGTAAAAGAGGGGTAAGGCGTACGAGGAAGAGGGGGGGGGATGTATATAAAGTGCTGTATTGGTGAGTAGTGGTTTGTTCTATTGATTTTGAATTTGATTAGTTTATTGCGATTGTTTTTGTTCTTATCATCCTTCCATACAAATTATCCTTCCGAATATATCATCTCAACTCAATACCCAGAACAAGAACAAGAACGAAAACGAAAACAAAAACGAAAACGAAATAAGAATACCTTGAAATATGAATCCATCGCCATCATCCACCTTTCTCATCACAGTCGCAGTCCTTGCGGGCATCGCAACAGCAGGACCGGTCGCGTATGGTGTTTGTCAGAGTGGGTGTGCGGCCGTAGTGATGGCTTGTTATGGGGCGGGGGGTGCAACGGTATGAGGTTCTTTTTTTCGGGGGGGGTTTTTTTTTCATCTTATTGCTTTTCCTCTTCTCTTCTTTTCTTTTCCTTTTCTTTTTTTGTATCTTTTTTATTATCATTATTTTTTATCCAAGGTTGGGAAGATATACACAGATGGAGATGCAGATGTAACTCAGTTATAACTCAAATATAGAACAGATATACACACACATGCTAATGGGAGAAAATACATATAGTGGGGCGCGACGCTGGGAGCGACGGCCCCGGCGACCATCGTGGCGTGCAATACGGCGTTTGGGGTTTGTAGCGCGAAGTGTGCGGGGTTGCTTGTGGCGCCTATTCCTTGAGTTTTCTGGGGGAAGGGGATGAAGAGGGGATGGAGACGGGAAGGAGGAAAGATGATTTGATTTTGATCTTGAGGGAGGGGGCGATATAAAGCGAGATTGTTGTGGTGTGATGTGTGATATGTGATATGGAGATTGATATATTTGTGCAGTGAGACTTTTGATACTGAGGAATTTCTGATGATCGATTGGGATTTGAGATTTGGGATTTGGTTTAAGCTCAAGATTGTATTCGGAGAATATCTATATTGGTGTTCTGGGAACGCGATGGTGATGGTGTTGATGATGGTTATGGAGATTGGCATTGAGATGTAATGGGTTTTTTGTTGTTTGTTTGAATAATGATGATTGATGATTTGTGATTGATGATTAATGATTAATACTTTTGAGATGGTGACGAGGATGTGGTGTGATTGTTTATCGAGCGAGTAACTTATATATATGTTTTGTTCGCTTGAATATAGGGGGTTGGAATGAAAGGTATCTGGGGTGAGTGAGTGCTCGGATTGTCTTCTTCCATGATTCGTTTATTTCTGCGATGGTTTCTTCTTCAAATTTGCTCATGATGACTTTGTGATTGTGCGATATTGGCTATGTTGCCTGGTCCTGTGTGAATTACAACATTATAATGCTTTGACACTTGTTGATTTTCACGTTGGGAATTGGGGGTTGGATAAAGATGAGGCGTACGATCAGATGATTACATCGTGAGAGCTACTCGGAGATTCGAGGCTTGAGGGTTGGATATGAGAATGGTGAGAGTTCCTGATTGTCTGGACTATGTTCACACAAGCACCTAGATAGAGACTCTTGGAGTTACAAACAGAATTCCTGACCTTCCGGAATGGATTCAAAGATTGAAAAAATGTAATGTACGAGGTGATTTTATTCGGGTATCTCAAATTATGAGAATGAATGATTTGAATAGATCCAAACGATGAAAGCTTTCGGTTGTCGAGCTGCAGTTCGGACTCTTGGATACCCCTGGGTAGAAAAGAATTTGGAAGATTAACACGTATGATTTTAAGACTTCAAGCTTTTAGGGGTTCAGAATAAAATCTTGGCTGTAGATGGAGTTGTATAATTGTATACACCAAATCTTGAGTTACTATCATAGAGCGGAAATTCTCAAGTACTGAAATAATGTATTGTATTGTGGTAATAGACAAAACGGTTAAATAGCTGATAAAAGGAGAGCAATAGAGTGTTGCATTCATTTGATCTAGGTTTTGAGCACACCAGGCATTGCCCGTACTAATATGTCTGTTGTATAGATTTTCGGTTGTGTTGGAGCGAGAAGTTGTCCATCCCTTTATACTATCGAACAAATCTTTCATCTAACCACCAATAAGTGCACGAACTCACGAAACACGCGTTTTTTGAAAATAACCTCGAAATAAATAATTCAAAATATATATAATCAATTCAACTTCAAAATGCCATTTAATATATAATCAATTAAATATAAAACTACTCTTATTAATAAAAAATTATATAAAAAATATAATTTATTAAAAAAATCATACTTTTTCAATAAATTTAATTAATACTATATAAAAGAAAATATATACTCCATTTCTATCCAATTAAATATATCAAATTCTATAAATTATTAATAATTTTTAAAAAAGGATATATTAAAAAAACAAATTTATAAGCAAATTTATAAACTCTTAAAGAATCTAGAGGAATTTATATCAATTAATAAGATTACTTATAAAATATTTGTTTTATCCTTTTGAAATAAATTATAAACCAAATCTTATAAAATAATAATTGAATATTTCAAATTAAGAATTAAATAATACTTTTTATAGAAAAATTTAAAGAAATTTATAAATCAAAATTAATATTATAAAACTATTTATTTAGAAAAATATATTAATAGTCAATAATATAGGAAACATATTATATTTAATAATATATATAAATATAATATTATAAAAGGATTTTGGAAATATGTTATATATATAAATGAAATATATATGAATCCTATTTCTATAAAAAAAAAAAAATTCTAAAAGAAATTAGAATTTAATATAAATTAAAAAATATAATAAAATATTTCTTATTAAAAAATAATAAAATCTATTATAAAATATAAATTGTTTTTAAGAAAAAAACTGAAAATTTTGAATTCTATTATAATAAGGAGAAATAACGTGTTTTATCACCGAGTAGATTATATCATAGAATGGATTATTTGAAAATACATCAAAATTAACTATTTTTAAATATTCTTATTTTAATAATTAATTATTATTTCTAAAAATTGAAAGATTTAAAATAATAATAATAATTTAGCTTTTTAGAAATTTAGTTTTTATATAAATTTCTTTATTAAATTCGATAAAAATTCGAAAATATCACGATTTTCGTTACGAAAAAACTATTTCTATAATAATTCTTATACTAACTTGAATATTCGAAAAAAAATTAGATTTTCATAATAAGCTTTTAATCAGATTTTATATATTAAATTTTTAAAAAATTCTATTAATAAATAAATAAAGTGCACGGTTACACACAGACGAATTTTGTATGTAAATTGAGTGATCCATTCGGTGATATGATCCACTCGGTGATAAAACACGTTATATAGATAAATCTAAATCTAAATCTAAATTTAGAATATATTTCAAAATTGAAAATTATAATTCTTATAAGGAGTGTATTTGTATATAAAAAACTAAAAAGTTATATTTTAAGAATATTAAGTTTTAGAATAATATTATAATTTAGGAATATTATATTAAATAATTATTTTTAATTTATATAAAAGCAATTGAAAGATTAACGTGTTTTATCAGTGTGCAGATCATATCAGTACGCAGATCACTTATTTTACATATAAAACTCGTCTATACATAACCATACACTTTCTTTATTTATAGATATAATTTTCTGAAAATTTGATACAAAATATTTAAATATATAAAGAATTTAAAAATCTAATTAATTTTAAGAAATTCGAGTTTATAAAGTTGTTATTATAAAAATAGTTTTTTTGTAATGAAAATCGTAACAATTTCCTTTTTCTTTTAGAAAACAATGAAATTATTTTATAAAAACTAGATCAATAGAAAACCTAGATTTTAATTTTTTTTTTAAGATCTTTTGTTCAAAAAAATAATGATTAGTTATTAAAATATTAATATTTTAGAAAACTTGATTTAGATGGTTTTCGAAATAACCCGCATACTGATATGACCCGCACACTAATAAAACACGTTATAAGTAAAAGATTTTATATATAAATAATTTTTAATAAAGGATAGTAATAATTTTTATAATTTTATTAAATATAATTTTGTATAAAAATTTAGAAATATATATAATATTGAAAATCTATTTTATCTTTTTAATTCATTTGATTTAAATCTAATAAAGGATATTTGGAATATATTAAAATAATAAATTCAAAAAAAAAATAAAAAATATTGAATAAATTAAAGAAGGTTATATAAAACAAATAAAATAAAATTATATAAAAGGAAATTCAAAAAAGATATATAGAATTATTTGGTAAATATAGAATTATGATTAATACAAATGAAAGCTATATATAATCAAAATTATAATAGTCATTAGTTATTTAATTATAATGTTATCTTATTTTGGGTTTTTTGAAGCTATACAGACTATCCCGTGAGTCCGTGCACCCACTGGTGAACCTTGATGGTCGAGATTTCCCATCTCAGCCTTATCCGAAAGATCGGATAACCTGAAGTTTAAAGCCACGACAGTGATAGGGGTGAAGAAGTAAATCTGAGCATACCTACTAACTACCTTGTACATTTGCATGTGTATCCACTCACTGAGCCATCCCTTATTGTACCTCTCTGGGTTTATTCCGCTCGATACCGAGACCTTGGTATTTCGGTAGACTGAGCATTGAGTTTTCATGACACGATGATCTAATTGCAGATTATTTGTCCACTACCCGGTAATAGGGTTGTCATACGACGATCATATCAATTGTATTTACATGGTATCAGGTCATAGTGATCTTTCTATGTCCTAAAGAACATCAAAAGAACATCAAAAGAAGAACAGGTATTGATGGGGTGTCGTCTGGATTGAAGCGAATGGAAGTATACTTCTCAAGCGGATATAAACTAATGACTTAGTACTATATCGAAAAATGCCACAACTAATAGGACTATAGAGTTTTATTGAACCATACTTGATGACTTGTTTTTATTTTATCCTTGATGTGATAGTTCTATCAAAAGTACAACACTACTTGGTAGACTATGCATAATCTGACTCTTGTCTGACTGACTATTTCCTTGTGGCATTATCATTGAATCTTCCACGTTACATCAAAATTGCTTCTAAATTTATAATCAAACTGACACATTCAACATCGAAACTTTAAGGTGGCAAGATGGTAGTCATCCCCAGATATATCTTTAAATGATCAGACGTCGACGTCAAAGGACGGTCAGCTCGGACCATATCCAAAGGTGCGAATCCTCCGATATTCTCCTGACTAGTGATCTTCTATGCGTCAGTCCGAATACGATGCATATCAACTGGTCAATTATGATCCATTTTCTGGGGGTTGTTCTCTGTATTCTATTCATCAATTTGGATTGATGGTTCGTTATTTTATTATTTGCTAACTTGAACGTAATGCGCCTCAATATGAGAATGCGAGGATGCGAGGGGATGCGAAAGCAATTTGAGTAAAAGATCTGAGTAGAACATCCTGTCAGTCTAGTACATAGCCATCATTTCTGGTCTTGGAAGGTGGCCCTGGGTATTATTAGACAGAAAACTCGTAATGGAAAGTAATGTGCATGCTCTCAGAAGGAAATATATAAGAAACTTCTAATCGGCTCCCTCATTCATCACACCAGCACACAATTTTATCTTTCAGTCTATCACTTTCTTCAACCGAGTTTCTCCATCTTCATCATGTTTTCCTTGCTACTTGCAGGATCTACTTTCGCAGGAGCTGTTTACGCAGCTTCTAATGTTTCAACCCTCCTTGCTGGTACAACTGTAACGACTGATTATGGAACTTTTACCTATTCGGAAGCTTCAGCGTGTGCATGCTCTCAACTCTCAACCAGTTATCCCGAGTATCTATACTTCCCAAATACCTCAAACTATACTTACTACAATCTTGAGGCATGGGATATCAGAACTAATGCAGATCCGGCTTGTATCTTCAGCCCTATAAATGCCGATCAAGTGGCAGCAGGAGTAGGAATCATCAGTACTTGTGACGCTCAATTTGCTGTTCGTGGTGGAGGTCATATGAATGTAAGTTTTAAGTAAACATTTGAGGTTAGCGATCTTCCGCTGACGTTCTTATAGTTCCCTGGAGCCAACAATATCAATGCTGGTGTAATGGTAGCTCTTGCTGGCCTTAATGACCTTCAGATTTCCGCCGATAATACCACCGTGGATGTTGGTCCAGGTAATAGATGGTACGATGTCTATTCTTATCTCGAACCTTATGGTCGTATTGTCATTGGTGGTCGTCTTAAAACCATTGGTGTTCCTGGTCTTACTCTCATCGGTGGCGTTCATTACTTCAACAATAAGTATGGATATGCAATGGACAACGTTGTGAACTATGATGTTGTTCTTGGAAATGGTACTCAAGTCAAAGCATCCGCAGATTGCAATCCCGATCTTTTCTGGGCATTAAAAGGTGGTGCCAATAACTTCGGTATCGTTACCAAATTCACACTCAACACATTCGATATCCCTCTCGTCAGCACTACGATTCAGGTATTCGACGAAAGTGGAATTGAAGCTTTCCTTCATGCGACCTGTGATTTAGCTGCAAACAACGATCCTTCGATTGCAGCTGGAGCAGTTATCACTACTACATACAATGCTACTACAGGAGCTATGTCAGCATCCCTCATAGGTGTTCAAGCTGGAACCGAAAGCCCACCATCTAGATTCGAAAACTTTACAGCAATTACGGCATTGCAATCTATAAATAATGTTTCTTCAATGGCTACTTTTGCAAAACAACTCGACTCCCCTCTTCAAATGTTCCGGTAAAGTTCACACAATCTGCCATGAAATGATCACTGCTAATGTATGACTTCAGGGTCGAATTTGCTGTTCATTTTATGAAGCCAAATGGAACTGTTCTCTATCAAATGTGGCAAATGTGGAAAGCCGCAGTCGAGGATGTTGAAGATGTTGTTGGTTTCTACCCAACTTTGGTCACAAATCTTGATCCTAAAAGCGCCAACACGATTGCAAAGACCAATGGTATTGGCAATGTGTGGGGAAGAGATGACACTGAATCCGGTATCTGTAAGTTACTTCTCCTCATTTTTAAAACTTCTTATTCAATCTGAAGAGATACTAACATCAAAAAAGGGTGGCAAATGAGCACCGGTTGGGATTTAGCACAAGATGACCTCCGCATGACAACATGGATCCAAAAAGTCATAGGAGAAATCCATAACTTTGCAATTGAGAACAATGTATCGAGTGAAGAAACAGATTTCATCTATATGGGTGATGCTGGAGGATGGCAAAATCCATTTTCTACAATGCCAGCGGAGAATGTGGAGAAGATGATCACTATTAGGGAGAAATATGATCCTCTGGGTGCATTTTCGCGTTTGAACTGGGGTGGATTCAAACTTCCTTCTTCGAGGGGTTGAGATGATAGACAAGGAGGTCGTTGGATTGTATGATGGGAGTGTGACATACAGAAGGGGGGCTTGGAGATTATTAGCTATGGTGATGGGTTTGGCTGTCCATACGTGCAAGATGGTGCTGGTTATAGTCATTGTATATTATTCATATTTTTTCAGACTTCTATAGAAATACCTACTCGAGGTTTCTAATAGTTTTGGCTCCATACAAATTCCCAGTGCTTCCAGTGGTCCGGACTAAAGTCTGTTTTATGATTCTAATTTGAAGATTTTGGAGGTACTATCATCGACATCGTGAATTCGTTGTTTCAAATCAAATCAATCATCAAGACTATCTCATTGCACGACCAATTTCATTATTTGGAAAAGAGTGAATATTACAAATTTCTTCTTTCAATCATCGAGAAAAAGATGGTATGGCATGTAGCACAAGTAGACTCTTTGACTGTACTCCTATCTCATCTTCCTATTACAGAAGATATATCTACTTACCCATCACTCCTTCCAGCTATTCAACCATCTCTTTCCCCTTCTCCTTGCAAAGATTCACCACCCTCAGCTTCCTCTCCATTCTCTTCTCCCTGGTCCTCTTCTTTTCCCTTCCGCCCCTTTAATTTTCCCAAGAAATCTTCCATACGTTGAATACTCCAATCTAATTCGTGCAACGCATATAGCTCATCTCGAAGCTTCAATATTCTTGTCTCCGCGCCTTTTAATTCTTGCTCTACGTAATAGATCTCTCGGCGAAGAACATCAAACTTTTCTAATCTCTGTTTCTCTACATCACGGCCATTGTCGATATTACCTGTAGTCGAATCTAGGGATCGCCATCGCCGAGGTACAAATGGTATCGTGGTTGACAGCTGAGCTACTGAGGTCTCCGTGTCTGTTGTTGGTATTGGAACAGCAACGACTGTCAATGACGATGTTGAAGTTGGTTTCAAAGTTGTCGCGGGAGGTTGGGTTGAGCCCGAGACTGGAACTGGGTTTGTGACTGGCATTGCGATTAATTTTTGACTTATGTATGTTTGATAGAGAGTGCTGAGAAGCATGCAATAGGAAACAATGAGGACTCATCGAGGGTCTTTATACGAGTTGAGTATGTGTTGTCTCAATGAAATTATGAATAGATGTTGTGTTGTTGTGTTGTTGTGTTGTTGTTTCAGATTGTTGAGAAGTGCATTATAGAATCTTGAGGATTGTGTGGAGAATGAGAAGAATGTTTAATAAGAAAAGTTCTAGATATATCTACGCAGCTTCATGAAATTTCAGGATCATACATGAAACCTCTTTGAGAATCTAGAATTATTGTCTTGGCCAATCGCGACACATTGACTTTAACAGGTACAGGTACAGGTTGACTTCGATACTTGATTTCACCGCCAAAAAAAAAACGTCGAAATAGTTATCGAATCATGAGAAATACAACAAAATCATTCTATTGGGCGCGAATTAAGATGCCCTTGGAAGAGTATAATGAAATTCTCGCTAAGTGAGTGACAAAAACCCTCAAGACCTATGCAACAAGACCCGCAAAAAAAAAAAGTAAAGCATGAGCACAGTTTCCCAAAATACTCTTAATCAAACAGTGCACCAAGGAAATATGTCCAGTAACCTCGTCCCTTCTTCTCCTCTTTCATCCTCTCTATCTCTATTCGCAGCAAATGGGCTTCGTGCTTTGTTTCTTCATATTTTTGTTCCAAGCGAATCCACTTTCCCAAACTCTCTGCTGCATGTTGTCGGGCTACATCTCTTTCCTCCTGCGCCAACTGCATCTCTTTCAATCTCACCAATGCATTTCGTTGTGCATCGTTCATTCGACTCAATCTCTCAGATGCAAGCTGCAATGCATCATCTCTTTCTCTTTCTGCCAACTCCATATCTTCAAATCTCTTGGCTGCGACTCGTCTCGCTTCATTGATCTCCGCCACTTTCTTGTTCTGCCATTCTGTGACTTCAGCTATGAGTTGCTTTCCCTCATCCTTTTCTTTCTCCGCCTGCTTCTGCAATTTCAAACTCGCCTCTGCTTGTAAAATAGCTTGATCCCTCTCCGCCTGCACCAACGCTATTTTCTCGCCTGCGAAAAGACTCGTCTTCCTCTTCTCCAATTTCGTCAGCTGATACCGTGTCTCCCACAATTCTCGCTTGGCATCATCGTTTTCCTTCTCTATCATTTCGTACTTCGTCTTGGTTTCTGCGGCACTGAGAATTGCGTCATCTCTTTCCTTTTCTAAAATCAAGCTTTTTGACTTTTCCATCAACAGTTGCTCAAGGAGATTGGAGCTGCGTTCCGTTGCTTCGTCTCGCTCTTTAATTGATTCGTCGTCTCTCGGGGCAGCCTCTTCAGATTCTGTCGATGAGTTGTCCGTCTGAGACGAGGCGTGAGTAACCATACTACCCGTAGATCCAACCGGAGAGGAAGGGCGACTTTCAATAGGAGAAGCAAAAGATGAGTCGGTTGGTGAATTGGGTTCGGATGTCTTGGGAGACTCTAGTTCCCAGGAATTTCGGTGGTTAAATCGTGGGTGATACGCTGGCCCAATATCGACAGAGATAGGACTCGATGCTGATCCTGCTTTCTTGTAATATCTTGCGACATCCCTAGCGACGTTAGCGTGTATGGAATCTCGAGAAGGATTGTCAGATTCAGAAAGCGGACGGAGACGTAGGACTGGAGTACGGGAAGGGGCTGAAGATGACATTTTCGTTAGGGGTGAAATGAGGTGTTGGAGTTGTAGATGGGAAGAAATCAAATGATATCCCTTTTCCTTATACTGTTATTCTACGCGATTTACGGACTGCTGCCATTTTTTTAATTCTGCTTTCTCTTTATGTTTTGCTCTGAAACACAAAAGTAGATATATGTGTTAGGCTTGGAAAGGAAAAGAAAGACATTTTGGCACACGTCCTCTGGTAACAATTGTCATAAATCTAGATCATTCGAACTTCAAAGAAACACTTCGTCGAAATATCCCTGAGGAATGAAGACTGACAGAGAACTATCTCCTTCGACTTGATAGGGATGAAGATTCTACAGAACAGTCATGAACGTTCAAGATGAAATAGAACAATACGGTATGCTTGTCCAGAAATGAATGAAACAATTAGGTGTGAATATTCCAAGTTTTATCGCAATGGAGTGCATATCTAAAACTTCCGTCGATACTGATCGAAGCCATATATATTATACAATTTTCATTGTTGTTAGGAATAGGGTTCAGCTTTTTTCATGAGAAGCAACTAGATATTCTCACAAAGTTCAGCTTGAAGTATTCCCCTTCTTTTTCGGGCTCCTTGCAAATGCGTATTTTGAGTCGTTTGCTTTGAGAATTGCAAACACCTGGCTGCGATCCGGAATGGTATAAGGCATCTCATTCTTTTCTACAGTTGATGGTTATGCAACTGAGTGCCATTGAACTTTCCTACCACAGTATCATTTTGACCATAATTTATACATCTTACATTTTTAATGTCCCCCTAAATCTATACCAACAAATTGCTGAAATTAAATTCAAACATCCTAAGAAACTTGAACAAATCCTCTCTTTTTCTTGCTCGATCCATCGTCCTCCTCCCAAGTCTCCTCATCCACATAATCCTTAGTCCCCATATCCTTGACTCTCTCTCCCGTAATCTTCAAAGCTGCCAAATTAAATCCCATCTCATCCTTCTGTCTCTTCAAACTCTTTCTCAAGTTCTCCTTAACACCATCTAACATCGTCCTCATAGTTTTACTTGAAACGATCTGTTTTTGATGTGTCTTTAACATGAAGAATAATATTCGACATGTAAGTGGTATGTTCATCTCTTTTTGGGCGAAAATATTCAAGAATGTGAAGAGCATGGGGAGAGTGGAGAATGGAAGAACGAGCAATGCGTCGTGAAGAGCTGCGGCTTTGATTTTCTGGAGAGTATTGAGAACATGTCTTTCGGCACTGATATTGCCGAGAGCCATGAAAAGAAGGTTGCGGGCTGGAGGAGCTGTATTAGGATTAGTGGCTTTGGCGAGTTCATATTCAGCCATTAGTTCCAAATCGACAGTACCGATCTCAAGGGCTTCGACAATTTTTTCTCCAGCCATGAGAGTCTCGGTCGTTTGTTTTCCAGCGGCTCCAACTTCATTATCGTCATCTTCATCGTTCTTATCAGGATTCAGAGATGTTGTCAAAGTTGATTCATACAACTCTTCCAACTCCTTCTCCTTCTCTTCCTCAAGGAATATTTGCTCGTCAGTTTGTTCCCACACTCGAATACTTTTATCGTGACTTGCACTGACAAAAAAGTCACCAGTCCGACTGACTGCCAAAGCCCAGATTTCACCGTGATGACCATCTAATCTTTGGATTTGTTCGAATTTGTCGCCATCCCAGTACTTGATCATTTTATCTTTACTAGTACTGAAGAAATGATGCCCATTGCCGTCTTGACTATGTGGAATAAATGCGACTTGTAAAATACTGTCCTGATGTCCAAAGAACGCTTTATGACAATCTCCGAAATCGAGACCCCAAAGACGTATATTCTTGTCAGCAGAGCAAGTAACAATGAGCTTGCTATCAAAAGAAATATCCATATTAAGTACAGGCAACTTGTGACCATACAAATTTAGGAAGAGCTTTAGAGAATCGACGAAGAAAACCTTAACAGTATTGTCCAGGAGAGCCACAGCTAACAGACGTGCGTCTGGTGAAAATCTCAAGCTCAAAATATCATCTGACACTTTCAATGTTCTAGTATGGACAAGTCGTAGTTTTGGGGTTTTCCGTGTGGTTCCGGGAATCTCTTCCTGAATAACTTCGAAATTCCAGAATTTGGCTGACTTGTCTGCACTTCCGGATACCACAGAGCGACCATCTGGATGTACTTGTAAACTCCAAATGGCACCTTCATGTGCTTTTATACTCTCGATCATTGCAGTCGCAGTTACATCGAATAACTCCAGTTCCCCGGATTTGGTTCCAACTACTAAAATTTTATCACCCGGCAAAAATGCACAGCATAGAGCATAGCCACACTCAAAACTTCGTATACAAGTTCCCTTGCGAACATTCCAGATTTTGATACCACCATTAGATACTGATGCCAACATTTTGTCGTCGGAACTCAGTGCCAACGCTCTTATATCTGCTCTGTGTCCTGGCATTTCGACCGATAGTGTTCTTGAATAATCCGGCATTTCTTCGCTCTTGGATTTCTTACTCTTCTCTTTTGTGACTACTGTGTAGACCTCCAATTGATTGTTCGAAGTTGCTATGAGCAATTGTATAGATTTGGTGCCTTTAATGCGTACCCAATCTATGGATCGAACTCTACCTCCCGTTCTAACAATGACGTACGGGACGAAAAAGTCTGTGATATCAGCAGTTGAAACGTCTTCGACTTTCTCATCCACTTCGTCAACTTCCATAGCTGACTTCTCAGTTGCAGCCAACTTTTCTCTTCTTCTCCTGCGCTTTCTTGCTAAACTTTTCTTTACTTCCTCTTCTGATCGTATCCTCCATATTTCAACAGACTTTTCCGAACCATGAACCGAAAAGTAGTCTAAGCGTGGGTGAAAAGTGATTTCGAGTGCTCTATCTTTTCCCTGTCGATGCAATATTCCTCTACCTTGGAGATATCGAGCTTCAACTGCACCGTTCACCTGTTTCGATAATTTGTATAGACCGGCTGTATCAATAGACCACACTTTCATTTCCCCATCGTTTCCAGCCGTGATACACCCACTACCATCCGGTGAGGTGCCTAAAGCCCAGCATTCTCCATTCGTTTGAGCGACATGAGTTTCGATACAGTGTTGAGATGTCATATCCCAGAGTTTGATGAGCGCATCCTTGCCGGTGGTGAGAAGGAAGCCTTCAGATGAACTGTCCTCCACATCAACTACTTCTTCGTCTTCACCAGATTCCTGTGGCGCGCCGGGTTGAATGAATTGGAGTCCGGTTATCTGATCCTTGTGTCCTCTCAATTTGAACAAGCCAACCTCAGCAACCAGGTCCCATACGATAACATCCGTATCTCTCGAACCACTAGCTAGCCGGACTCCAGATTTATCGAATGCTAGTGTAGTAATCGCAGACTTATGCCCGTTGAACTTGACTAGAATAGTTGCAATTTTCGAGTCCCATAGTCGTATACTACCATCCTCGTATCCGACGGCAAAAATGTCTATGTCTGTTTTACTCTGGGCGATGGCTGAAACTTGAGATTTACATTCATTATCTCTCCATCTACTCAGAAGTGCACCCGTCTTTATTTCCCAGCATAATACCTCCTCATTGGCAGCCACTATAGCTCTTCCCGAACCTGTATTTCGACTCGAGACGCCGGCTCCATCTGTTGACCAAACAACATTTGAAGTACTCGAATTGACAAGACCGAATGATTTCGAATGCTCGTATTTCCTAGAAGTGAGCAGGTCAGTAATTGCTCATTGACATATATCATTTTGAGGACTTACAAGTAAGATTTAACCATATTTATAAACTGGCGCAAAAGTACTCATATGCAGTTTGAGAACCAGAACTTTTTTTCTGACCTATGCGATAAAATTCCTTAGTGCTACCGATAAGCATGGGTTCCACGGGTCTAAAAGCGGCAGCAAAGCGAAGCACTTACACACAAGATCTCTCAAACATATAATGCCGCTTTAGTACCCAAAGCTAAGCCACCCGCCCCACGTCGTCAGCAACCTGAGCTACAACAACACAACAGGAGAGCAGCAGCTTAATTCCCCATAGTGCATTAGTAGTACTGGAAACATCACAACGGGAAATTCAAGTCTCTCACACACCACCATAATGCTTCTCCTCGATTACCAAAATGTACTCATTCAATCCGTACTCACGGAGAGATTTTCAGGGTTTGTGTAAACCTGTATCCTAACGCTCAGCCAAAACTAATTCAAGATCAGAGCACCACCGGTGAACATTGACCAAACTGTAGCCGATTTCGACGGTGTCACTTTCCACATCTCGACCCCTGAAGCAAAGACAAAAATTCTCGTTTCCATACAAGTCAAATGCTACGATGAACTTGTCCGATATGGCGCTCAGCAGGTTCTCGAGCGTGAATATGGTCCATACGTCGTTGCGCCGGAAAGTGGCTACAATTTCTCGGTGCAAGTGGATTTAGAAAGTCTGCCAGAAGAGAAGGG
Organism: Botrytis byssoidea; assembly: GCF_014898295.1. Lineage (NCBI taxonomy): Eukaryota > Fungi > Ascomycota > Leotiomycetes > Helotiales > Sclerotiniaceae > Botrytis > Botrytis byssoidea. Next base: position 341,478 of record NW_024065861.1, on the reverse strand, counting down.
TATGAATGCCATTCACTATACATGGCATATGCTGATGCAATGTATTTCCAGAAGCCCGAGATGATTTGATTAGACGTATATCCTTATTGAAACGAAATGCCATGGCTGCGCCATTCGAGCATGCCTTCACCGAATTCCACAAATTACAGGAGGAAGCATCGAAGTTCACATCCGAGGAAGCTCCCCAAGGTGTCAGAGAAGGTGGAGATGTTATGGCAATTCATTACCGTGATGAAGAAGCGATTTATATCAAGGCCAGTCACGACAGAGTTACTGTTATCTTCAGTACAGTATTCCGCGAAGAGACAGATAGAGTATTCGGAAGGGTCTTTATTCAAGAGTTCGTAGATGCCCGAAGGAGAGCTATCCAAAACGCCCCTCAAGTATTGTTCAGAACCGACCCGCCATTGGAGCTTCAAGGAGTTCCGGGAGTAAAGGACAATGGCAGTGGAGATATTGGTTATGTCACATTTGGTAAGCTCAAATACTCTCCTGTGGTATCGTGAGCTTCTATTTCACCCTGCTAATTCATACAGTTTTATTCCCTCGTCACCTCACGCTTCAACGAAGAGATGAAGTTATTTCCCACATCCAAACCTTCCGTGATTACTTCCATTACCATATCAAAGCATCAAAGGTACTTTCGTGAAACACGGCCAATTCATGACTCAGTGTTAACTTCTCCTAGGCATACATTCACTCTAGAATGCGTACACGTACCGCAGACTTCTTGCAAGGTAGGCTCTCATTTCTGAAAAGTGGATTTTGCACATTACTGACGATTAGTAGTTCTGAGAAGAGCACGCCCAGAGAACGAAGAGAAAGAGAGAAAGACAGCTACCGGACGCACTTTCAAGGTCCAAGGTTAAGGATAGAAGACAACTGGGAGTTTGGGGTAGGCGATTGTATGACACGAAAATTGAAATTGAGCGATATTGCATACCACAAAACTTCTAGGAGTTTCTGTTTTGTGAGTTGATACCATCTTGAATATCTTGTGATTCTGGCGTGATTCTTTGACATATTCCCCTTCTCAATTGTCTGTCTATTATTATTACACTTCTCGACCTGGATCAATCAAATTTTATTGTGAGAACTCCGTGGAACAAACAGTAGGTATATTTATTTCAAATGGATAAGATTTTACGAAGCCATAATAATTATTCCATTGAGCAGATAACAAGTGAGCATTTACCCTGTACACTGATGGAAAGGACCTGTACCGACACCAGCTGGAGGCAATTGATTATCACGTGATGCATACATCAAACTTTAGCCTCGTGTGGCGGGTGGCTTGTAGCACGAACTAGTGCTGGCTATCAAAGCTAATAGGTACCTTCCCGATTACAAAATCAATACAAAATTATCCCATCCAAACACCAATGCGCATCACTACAACGCGCCAACATGTCCGACACCGACTTCGAGACGATCAGGAAGCTACAGGCTGAGAGGAATGCTGCCTCTGCTGGTAAGAAGGGATCGAAGACATTTGATCCATCAAGTCAGCGAACTGATGTTTCCACCAAGGCCTCCTTAACAGAAAGCTTCGATACCAGTCTTTATGAGCGCGATGGCGGTGATAAATTCGCAGGTTATAATACTTCCATCGCAGTGGCAGATGATGATGATGATGAGATGGAGGAAGCTGATACCAGCCGAAGATTGGTAGGCCAATACACAGCTTCCAAGGAACAGATGAACGAATTCGCGCAGGGTAATGGGGTCGAGGAGGAAGATATTCTTTTAGGGAGAGAGAAAAGTGCACGAATTTCCGATCGCGAAACCGATTACCAAAAACGTCGACATGATCGAGTCTTGACTCCTACAAGAGCTGATGGAAATGCTGAAAGCTACAGAGATGTCATGGCTAGAAGAGAACTTGAGCGTGAGGAAGAGAGAGTTAGGAAAGCCATTGAGGAAAAGAAGGCGAATGGCGAAGTCATCCACCATACTGCAACGCTGATCAAGGAAGGTAGTGGTTCTCCTGGTGATAAGGAAAACGACGAAGCTGGTTCCACGGAAGCTGTCGCAAGTGGACGCAAAAGAAAGAAGAGATGGGATGTTGGCACTGAGGAAGATACTAGCATGGCTCCACCATCAGCGGAGGGTAAAACTAAACGTTCGAGATGGGATCAAACACCCGTTGTTGGAGGCGCCGCGGTTGACGAAACTCCTAGGAGAAGATCTAGATGGGATCAAGCACCTGCTGCCACCCCCATGGGCAATCAAGGATTAGTAACACCAATGCATCCATCACAAATGGGTGGCCCTTCTATACCAACTACATTCGGAACTGATATATCATCGAGAAACGCGCCACTTTCAGATGAGGAGCTCGACATGATGTTACCATCTGAAGGCTACAAAATCTTAGAACCTCCGCCAGGTTACGCCCCAATACGAACTATTGCGCAGAAGGTCATGTCTACACCATTGCCTACTGGCGGGTTCATGATGCAAGACCCAGAAAGCGGAAGACAATTGGCGAAACAACTCCCAACAGAAATACCCGGCGTGGGAGATTTACAATTTTTCAAGGCGGAGGATATGGCATATTTCGGAAAGCTCACAGATGGCAGTGACGAAAATTCTATGAGTGTCGAAGAACTTAAAGAAAGGAAGATCATGAGGCTTCTACTCAAAGTCAAGAATGGAACTCCACCTATGAGAAAGACTGCTTTGCGTCAACTTACGGACAATGCAAGGCAATTTGGCGCTGGACCATTATTCAACCAAATCCTTCCATTGCTCATGGAAAAGACATTGGAGGATCAAGAGCGCCATTTGTTGGTCAAGGTTATTGATCGTATCCTGTACAAACTTGATGATCTTGTCAGGCCTTATGTTCACAAGATTTTGGTCGTCATCGAACCATTGCTTATCGATCAAGACTACTACGCTCGAGTGGAAGGTCGAGAGATCATTTCCAATCTGAGTAAAGCTGCCGGTTTAGCTCACATGATCAGTACTATGCGACCAGATATCGATCATGTTGATGAATATGTACGAAACACAACTGCCAGAGCATTTGCTGTCGTCGCTTCTGCACTTGGTATTCCTGCACTTCTTCCTTTCTTACGAGCAGTTTGTAGAAGTAAGAAATCGTGGCAAGCAAGACATACTGGTGTGAAGATTGTTCAACAGATCCCTATCTTGATGGGTTGTGCTGTGCTTCCTCATCTAAAAGGTTTGGTTGATTGTATCGGTGGTAATCTTAATGACGATCAAACAAAGGTTCGAACTGTGACCAGTTTGGCAATTGCAGCTTTAGCAGAGGCAGCAAATCCATATGGTATTGAAAGCTTCGATGATATCCTCAATCCATTATGGACCGGTGCTAGAGTTAGTACAAATTCTTTTCTTTATTCCCAAACGGTCAAATAACAATTTACTGACTCACAAATAGAAACAACGTGGAAAAGGTCTTGCTGGTTTCTTGAAGGCCGTTGGATACATCATCCCTCTGATGGACGAAGAATACGCCAACTACTACACGGGACAAATCATGGAGATTCTTTTGAGAGAATTCTCATCTCCTGATGAGGAGATGAAAAAGGTAGTACTTAAAGTTGTTTCACAATGCGCTGGTACCGATGGTGTAACAGCAGGATACCTGAAGGAGAATGTGCTAGATGAGTTTTTCAAGAGCTTCTGGGTTCGAAGAATGGCATTGGACAAGCGTAACTATAGACAAGTTGTTGAGACTACTGTTGATCTCGGCCAAAAAGTCGGTGTCGGCGAGATTGTGGAGCGCATCGTCAATAACTTGAAGGATGAAAGCGAAGCATATCGTAAAATGACTGTGGAGACTATCGAGAAAGTTATTGCAAGTCTCGGTGCTGCAGACATTGGTGAGAGACTTGAAGAACGACTTATCGATGGGATTTTGCACTCTTTCCAGGAACAGAGTGTCGAGGATATCGTCATGTTGAATGGATTTGGAACTGTGGTTAACGCTCTTGGCACGAGATGTAAACCATACCTCCCCCAAATTGTCAGTACCATTTTGTGGCGATTAAACAACAAATCTGCGACTGTTCGACAACAAGCGGCGGATTTGATCTCTCGTATCGCAATGGTTATGAAGCAATGTGGTGAAGATGCTTTGATGGGAAAGCTAGGTATCGTTCTTTACGAATATCTCGGTGAAGAATACCCAGAAGTTCTCGGTTCTATCCTTGGTGCCTTGCGTTCTATTGTCACTGTGGTCGGTATCAATCAAATGCAACCCCCAATCAAGGATTTACTTCCCCGACTTACACCAATTCTACGAAATCGACACGAGAAGGTACAAGAAAATACCATTGATTTGGTCGGTCGTATTGCTGATCGTGGACCTGAGAGTGTTAATGCTAGAGAATGGATGAGAATCTGCTTCGAACTTCTAGACATGCTCAAGGCCCACAAGAAAGGTATTCGTCGTGCTGCCAATAACACATTCGGTTTCATCGCCAAAGCTATTGGACCTCAGGATGTTCTCGCTACTCTTCTAAACAATCTTCGAGTTCAAGAACGTCAATCTCGTGTCTGTACAGCTGTAGCAATTGGTATTGTTGCGGAAACTTGTGCTCCATTCACAGTTCTCCCAGCTTTGATGAACGAATACCGTGTTCCCGAACTCAATGTTCAAAATGGTGTTCTGAAATCACTTTCTTTCCTCTTCGAATACATTGGTGAGATGGCTAAAGATTACGTTTATGCTATCACGCCTCTACTCGAAGATGCATTGATCGATCGTGATCAAGTTCATAGACAAACTGCCGCCTCTGTTGTCAAGCATGTGGCATTGGGCGTTGTTGGTCTTGGTTGTGAAGATGCAATGCTTCATCTTCTCAACTTATTATACCCCAATTTGTTTGAAACTAGTCCCCATGTTATCGATCGTATTGTCGAAGCTATTGAGGCTATCAGAATGGCAATTGGACCAGGTCTGGTTCTCAACTACGTCTGGGCTGGTCTATTTCACCCAGCACGCAAAGTTAGACAACGTAAGTCACTCCTCTTCCAATTTCACACACTTACAAACACGATGCTGACTACTTCATTAGCTTATTGGACGCTTTACAATAGCGCTTATGTATTATCGGCCGATGCTATCGTGCCTTACTACCCAAACATGGATGATGAGAAGATGGACAGGCCTGATTTGGCAATTGTGATATAAACAGGCATGCGATGATTTGAACATGGAGGATTGGGTCTTTTGGGCATACGTATGTACATTAATTATGATAGCGGCTCGAGCGGGTATAAAATGACACTTCGTTTATTTCGTTAAGACACAAAAGCACTGGGAGACGTGAAGTTGAGTGGAAAGATGACCCGTGATGAAACTAGAGTAGAAGGAATAGTGGCATCATTTCGTAGATGCAGTACGATTCAACTGCTGTATGATCAGATCAGGCAATCGAAAGCATCAAAATAGAGGAAGGCATAGTATCATACTCTTTAAATTTCTTACACATAATAGACTTTCTATACTTTGTAATCAAGACAATCGAAAGTATTGAAGCAAAAAAGGGGATAGTGACGTATTGCCTAGATTTCCTACATAGCAAAACTCTTATTCTTTCTAATCAAACATGCAATCGAAAGTTCTCTTAAGAGAAGATAGATATCATGCTTTTCAATGCATGAATCTGACTTTGAAAACAAGAAGATGCTCGGTCATTCAAATTTCAAAGTAACCAGTCGGACGGTGCTAAACCCTAGCCTAGTTTGCCGTCCACATGTCATTCCACCTGTAATTCTTGGACAATCAAACCAAGCTACACGTCAATATACTCGCTCTTGTCGTAATTAATGCCGTGCTGACACCTAGCAAATTCTCCTGTCCAAAACCAAAACAGAATCAGAATCATCCCTTTCCAAAATTCAATGATTATTTTATCCTCAAAGGTTTATAAGAGAAGACAAATCAGCCATATTGTGGGAATTTGTTTCAAATGTTGATTGGTCTTTTCTGAAACATCACTTTTAGTTTTATAACTTAGGCATTACATCATTATTTCACTCATAGGTTTATAAATGGATACATACGTACTAAATCTTGACTTTGCCTAGTGTTCGTTGCTTACAATACCGAGTACACAGTACCTACACTCTTTCCTCTTTACCATGGTAAGATTACTATTCACCATAAATTTTGAAAATATATGCCGACCTCGAGCCGATCTTGAGCCGGCCCCATCAATTCCCCGCATTTTAAATGTCACTGCGGGGGAAATGCTTGTCAAGCGAGCTAAACGATCTAATTGGGTTAAGCGGGCTTTATGAGCCTCTATACGAGCTTCTCCGCGAGCCTTCGCAATGACACCCATCCCACTCATATGGGCGAAAAGAAGGCGGTATAGCCCCACACAATTGTCTTGGTAAAAAAAATCTAAAGGGGATCTCCATTGAATAAGATGAACTAAATCGTACTTTCGTCCATTGTAATACCGAATTCTGCGAGAATTGAAGACGAGATGACATATTTTTGGTCAATTTGAAAATATATATGGCTACGATGAAGGAAGTATAACAAATGCTTCACATCTCTACTCAGAAAGCTTTTGGTCTTCAATCTTGGTCACAGTTCTCATGGGTTCTTTATACATTTCCGTTTAGATTCATGTCGAGAATACCCACGATGATTTTCTCGTATTTTTCTGTCAGTCTTCTTGGCTTGTGTGTGGTGTCAACTAAAGCTATACCATATGAAGAATATATTCTTACACCAAATTCTCGAACGCTATCACCAGTATCAGTATACAATATCAATGGCTCAGTTACCAATGCAGAAGCATTGACCGCTACTGGATCCTCAAATCCAGCAACATTCGGTCCCTCTTCGGCTATCACCTATGATTTTGGAAAGAATATTGCTGGTATCGTCTCCTTCAATGTTGGTACCATTGACGGAGAGGATGATCAGTTCATTGGAATTAGTTTTACTGAAAGTTCACTGTGGATCAGCGATAAAGGATGCGATGCTACAGCCGATGGAGGTATCGATGAAGCTTTGTGGTATCCAGTCACCAGTGGCGGCTTTTATCAAGCGGAAAAGAAACAACAACGAGGTGGATTCAGATATCTAAATGTCTACCACAATACCACCGGGTCCGTTGAAGTCTCAAATCTGACTATACAATACACTGCTTTACCTCACAAGGCAGAAAACGAACTTAGAGCCTATACAGGTTACTTTCACTGCAATGACGATCAGGTCAATCGAGTATGGTACGCTGGAGCCTATACTAATAATATGTGTACTATTGACCCTACAACCGGGAACTCTCTAGTACATTTAGGCGAGATCACTTCAAATAGTACTATCACAGAACCTGTAACATGGTGGAACAATTACACCATTGCTAGTATGTTCTTCTCCCTGTGTTACGAGAATGATACTGACAAGTAACTATTAGATGGTACTAGTGTTCTTACTGATGGCGCCAAGCGAGACCGTCTCGTATGGCCAGGAGATATAGCAATTTCAGGTCCCTCAGTCTTCGTTTCAACTAACGATATGCCAACCATCAAGAATTCTCTCGACTCGTTATTAGTACTTCAAAACTCTTCAGGTGCACTACCATATGCCGGAATTCCATTTACCACAGTTATTTCAACCTGGAGTTTTACCTATCACCTCCATTCACTGATCGACATTCACGATTATTATTTATTCACCGGCGACGAAGAGTATTTGAAAGAACATTGGGGACAATTCACATTGGGAATGAATTTCTCCTTAAGTTTTATCGATGAGACAAAAATGGCCAATCTTCCTCCAGATAACCCTGATTGGTTACGAGTTGGTATGGGTGGTCATAATATCGAGGCAAATTCTATTCTTTACTATACTCTCAATCTGGGTACGAAACTCGCAAAAGTACTTAATGACTCTTCACCTACCATTTCAAAATGGCCAGAGTACGCCGCTGGAATCAGATCGGCCGCCAATGTTGCGCTATGGGATAACACAACAAATCTGTTTAGAGACAATGATACACTTCCGTTAACAACACTCTATCCACAAGACGGAAATTCATGGGCTATCTTCTCCGGTCTTGTTTCCACCCCAGCCCGAGCCCTTCAAGTATCCGATTCCCTATCCGCACGCTGGGGTAAATACGGTGCTCCCGCCCCCGAAGGCGGCGGTAATGTCGTATCCCCCTTTGTCACCAGTTTTGAAATCCAAGCACACTATATGGCTGGGAGAGCCGATCGCGCTGTCGATTTAATTAAATTCATGTGGGGAGATTTCATGCTGGACGACCCACGTATGACGAACAGTACTTTTATAGAAGGATATTCTACGGATGGTACTCTACACTATGCGCCGTATACGAATGATCCGCGAGTATCTCATGCGCATGGCTGGAGTACGGGACCAACTTCCGCTCTGACATTCCATGGAGCGGGATTGAGAGTTACAGAGGCAGCGGGAAAATCTTGGAGCGTGGCACCTAATTTGGGAGGACTAACGGATATAGAAGCGGGATTTGAGACGGATCTCGGTAGCTTTGCAGTTAAAGCGTCAGGCAGCTCGGGGAGATTGGACAGTATTGAGATTACGACTCCAAAGGGAACAACGGGTTCGATAAGCGTGCCGTATACGAATCAAACGGCAACAATGACTTTGAAGAGTAGAGATGGAGAGGAAGCTGCTTTGACCCGACAAATTGCCGCGGGTAATGCGACGAGTGGGCGATATGTGGTGGAGAATGTGGAGGGGGGAAATTGGACTGTAACTTTATGCTATTAGTGCTGGGTTGATAGAAAATAATTGCAAATTTGTATTCGTTTGATGTTATGCGGCCTTTTGAGTATCATACTGTGCGTTGTGATGATGGGCTAACTTACTTGATCTGATTCGAGGCCTTTTGTAAAAAAGATGATAGTTTGGGAAGTGTATTTGAGGATGAGAAATTGATGATAGATATAAAATATAGACAGGATGATATATGTGTGTGAGAAAATTAGAAAATCAAGAATGGATTATGGAGAGTAGCAGCTAATATTCGGAATCGTTCATGACGGACCAAAGTGCTCGTTAAGGAATACTAGGTACTCAGCACACGTACGAACATGCTTGGTAGGTACCTCTCGCAATATATTCAGAGCCTATTCGCAAACCCTCTGCCATTCAATCTCGGAATCCCCAAACCAAGCGACATACATACATGCATTCAACTTCCACGCAACTAACCTCCTCGACTATTTAGCAACTGTCTCCTTACAGCTGGACTTCCACGCAGTGTAGGCAAAGTATTTCCCGTATTCCATATACGGGTTAGTTTAGTAGTATATATCGAATTTTTTCGAAATATGTACATATATGGTACAGAATTCAATACTGCTGAAAGTATTCAATATCATTTAGTTATTCAATATTATTAGTAATATATTGAAATACTGGAATCCAATATAAAATATATATTTCTATTTATATTAAATAATAAGTTTTCATTTCTTAGTTCAAACTGAATAGAAATCCCTTATTTCTAATTTAATTTGGATAGGAATGTATGTTTTATATTGAATTCTAATATTTCAGTATATTATTAACCGATTTCCCCACTATGTGCACGTCCCTACTACGTGCACGACTTTGGAAATATCAACATTATGGCTTCAAACATCGATGATATGCCTTTAGAGGCTCGTATAGAGCTTGCATTAGATCATTTGAAAGGGGTTCAAGCTCCTAAATACACCCAGACAGCTAATTTCTTCAAAATTGATCGATCCACGCTCTCCCGGCGGCATAGAGGTAAAACCACCTCGAGAAAACAGTTCCTCTCCGATACGAAACAAGCGCTTTCTAGTGATCAGGAGGAGGTTTTAATTGATCAAATCAACAAGCTGACACAGAGATCTATCCCTCCTACAAGCCGCATAGTCAGAAACCTTGCAGAAGAGATCCTAGGCAGAGAGGTGGGAAAGAACTGGACTAGCAATTTTGTCAAGAGGCATTCAACACGTCTTAAAAGTCGGTATCTCCGTTGCATTGATAATTTGCGTGTGAAAGCCGATAATGTTGCTATATTTGATTACTTTTATGATCTGGTTTGAGCTATTTTCTATTGTTGTTGATCTTTATTACCTAAAACGCTCTTGCTAATACCCCTCTTTTTTTAATTTAGTTGATAAAAGTGACCATAAAATACGATATACGGCCGAGAGATATATACAATTGGGACGAGAAGGGCTTTATGATCGGTATGGGGAGGACTATGAAGAGGATAATGAGTGCTAGCGCCTATAATAGAGGCAGAGTGACAAAAGCTAGGCAAGATGGATCAAGAGAGTTTATTACTCTACTGGCAGCTATATGTGCTGATGGGACAGCTCTCCCTCCCGCTCTTATTTATAAAGGAGACTCAGGGGATCTACAAAATACATGGGTTCAGGATGTAGGGGAGAAGGATAAAGCCTATTTTGGAGCCTCAAGCAATGGGTGGTCGTCGAATGCTTTTGGCCTATATTGGCTTATAAACGTATTCGACCCTGCTACACGTCGAAAAGCAGGTGGAAGATATCGTCTACTTATTGTCGATGGTCACTCTAGTCATGTCAATATGGAATTCCTTTCAAAATGCGATGAATTAAAGATTATTGTCTTAATTCTCCCCCCTCATTCTACACATCGACTACAGCCTCTCGACGTTGGAACCTTCGGTGCCCTTTCAACGAATTACAGTACATTATTGAATGATTTGATGCACAATAGCGGGGGAATTGTTGGTATGACAAAGCGCATGTTTTGGGGCATATTTAAAAAGGCTTGGGAGCTCACTTGTACGAGGCATAATATCTTACGATCCTTCGAAAAAACGGGCATATATCCTATGAATAGGAGTCTTACGATCGACTGTATTGCTCCGGAAGCTCCTTCTACGCCACCTACATCATTTAAAACTCGCAGGGATGCTCTTGCTACACCGTATACGTCAAAAGCGATGCGTAGAATGAAATTAGAATTTCGTCGCGCTCCCACCCATGAGATCACTTTAAAGCTTTTTAAGGCTGCAACTACATTAGGAGCTGAAGCTTCTATACAGGGGCATAGATCTAAAGGTTTAGAAGAGGCTCTAAAGCTTGAAAAAAGGAAAAGAGCTCGTTCAAAGCGTTTAAATCTCATTGGAGAGGAGGGGAATGGTGCGTTTTTATGGTCACCCTCTGCTATTATTAAAGCTAGAGCGTATCAAGAAGATAAAGCACTTAAAGAGGAGCAAGAGAAGGAAGCTAAGCTTCAAATAAAAGCTGAAAAGAAAGCTGAGAAGGAACGGAAGGAGATTGAGACGAAAGAGAGAGTATTGCAGAGGGAGGTTGATCGTCAGATTGCACGTGATGCGAAAGAGGAGGTTAAAAAGACTCTAAAATCAACGAAATCTCCAATCAAAAGAGATAAAAAGTTCCCCAAAGCTTCTTCTACTATAGATCTAACATCAACAAAGACTATAGAGCTCTCTGATGCTGTAGAGGCTAATAATTCGAAGGAGAAGGAGGAGGAGGTCATATTGCGATCTAGTAGAGGGCGAGCACTACGAGTTCCATCGAAATTCAAAATCTGAAGATTTTATTATGTTTTTAGATAGTATTATATCTTGTCATTTATCAATTAAATTGCTAGCTCTTTATCTTATAAATTGGAATTGTTATTAATTTTTAAAGTGATTCAAAATGGGTGATCAAGATCGTGCATATAGCAGGGACGTGCACGTAGTAGGGAAATCGGTTAGTATTCTTTAGTATATGAATATATACGAGAATAGTATAACCTCCTTTCTATATGTACTAACTGCAATATCAATATGCTAATACGCGCCACAGTTTCACTGTAGTATACTATTGCCTACACTGCTTCCACGTCTGACTTTGATTCAAATTTCTCCTTATAGTTGGACTTTCATTGTTAGTTTCTGGCTCAAATGTTACATTACACACCCATTTATCTGAACTTACACCGTACATGGCACACAAAAACATTAGGATAGGAAGCTAATATCGAAAAGGTATCATATATTATTAAAATCAAGGGATATCATTTCTATTACATATCAATCATTACTCGTCCGAATATAACCTTTCCTTTCATATCCAACCATGCGTTCATCCGAATTTTCTAATACAATCATTTCACCTCATGCCCTTAGATCATGATCCAAAATATATCCTCCTTTGAAATCATTCCATAAAGCATTAAATCATCCCCTATGACGAGTTCGCCATATTTGCAACGACTAGACCAATCCATCATCTACAAAGATTCAGGTTGCATCAACTCCTCATGCTTAACATTTCCCATTCCACCCTCATCGGACTTGTGTCCATTCTCCTTTCTGAAGATATCACTCTCAGAAACGGGAGAGAAGACTTTACCCCATCGTCCGTGAATGAAGTCATTAGCAGTGACCATCGAACTTCTCAAGTTCTCCTTGACCAACTGACCAGTAGGTTGACTGAAGATAACATCAATCTCCTCAAGCGTCTTGTTCTTAGTCTCAGGCATGAAAAGCACTTGGTAAAACCAACCGACTACGGCAATACCACCATAGAAACCCAATGTCAAACCAATATTCGACATGGCCTTTTGCATTTCAGCAAAGAAGTATGTAACGAGGAAGGAACAGAGGAAGAGCATGGTATCTGAAGTCTCCATTCCGTAAGAACGGAGGTAAGTAGGGTAGACTTCGGAAGGAATAACCCAAGTGAGACAGGCGTAAGAACCGAAGAAACCTTCGTAGAGAATAAGACCGGTGATGTATGTACCTTGGGAACCCGCTTTGTTGGTCAAAGGGATAAGGTATGAGCAACCAATAATAACAAGACCGATGAAGAACCCGGGAAGCATAGCAATAGCCCAGAAACGACGTCCGAATTTCTCCATGTAGAGAATAGCGGGGATGGTACCGATGAGAAGGGCTCCACCTCCCACAAGCGACATGAAAACAGCCTCCTTGTCGTTAAATCCAACTTGTTGCATAAGTGTGGCCATGTAGTATTGAATAGCGTTGATACCAGTGAATTGTCCCAAGAAAATCATGACGTTTGCGTAAATGATCGCACGACGGGCACGAGGAACAGTGATGAAGTCGAGCCATGCGAATCTCTTACGGGCACCTTCCATCTCACGCTCAGAATCGACAGAATGTTTCATGACGAAAAATTCCTTACGAGCAGCTTCATCTGTACCACGAATGCGACTCCAGACACCCCAAGCATCGGCAGTACGTCCCTTGTGCATGAGGAAACGGGGAGATTCGGGCATGAAGAGAATACCAACAAGCATGATTGTGGAGAAGACGAGGGAAGATCCCAACATGTATCTCCAACCACCAGATTTAACACCGACGAAAATAGCAGCGACGACATAACCGAGAACTTCTCCTAGCGCAATCATAAATTGGTACAGCGAGACCAAGTTTCCACGGTATTTGGGTGCGACAGATTCTGCGACGTAGACAGGAACAGTTCCACCTTCGAGACCAACACCGAGACCAAGGATAACACGTCCAGCCATCATCATGCCAAAGTTGACGGCACCAGCTTCGAGTGCTGCTCCGACCGTGTAGAGGAATAGAGACCATACGATAGCTTGTTTTCGTCCGACGGCTTCGTTCAAAGGTCCAAGCATCAATGCACCACCGACGGCACCTAATGGTACACCAGAACTGACCAAACTAACTTGTTTTGTATTGAGGCCAAGCGAAGCTGGCATGTATAGATTTGCCCCCGAGATTAAAGATTGATCGATACCGGAAAGAAGACCTCCCATGGAGGCAAAAGCGACTAATAACCTGCACAATAACAGTTAGACCTTTTCTTGAATCTCTTGCACAATAAATACATACCAAGTGTAATGTCTAGGGTCCTTGAACTTCAACTGGAATACGTCGGAACGAGATTTGCCTCGAGCTGTAACCTCTGCTTCCAAATCTTGTACTTCGTTATCAATGGTTTCCATGTCACCTGCTGCAGCGATTTGGAGAGCCTCCCACTCCGAGACCCTTCGGCCGATATGATTTGGACGAGCTTGAGCTGCACCCTTCTCGTTGCCGAAATCTGATACATTTTCTTCACTCATCTTAGCAGGTGTGTTGTAATGAGAAGAGCTGACGTCTTCATGATTGACGACCTCCTTTGTAGGGAGATCAGACATGATTGTGAATTATATTATGATGCGTTTCTAAATATCCCGTAGAAGAAGAAAGGGAGTTATGAGGGAACTGTCCACTCAGTAATAACTTTGAGGATACCTTTCCGAAAAAAACAGAAAGGCGCGAGAAGAAATTAGAGAGGTATGGAAAACGGGGACATGCAGAAGGAATGAGGGGAATGAGCGAAGATATATGATCTGAAAACCTGGGGCATCTCAATAGCCATCTTATCCCAAAGTTGCAACCGAACAACATTCCCTTTGAGGATTAAAGTTTCCAACTTGTCAGATGAGAGCTTACCTGTTACTTTTACCTATTAAGGAAAGGTGGCAGAAGGATGTCATGTTGACGTTGGGTTCTTTCCGCAATCTTAGGGTAGTGAGAGTCTGAAAGTTTGGAACGTATTACCAAAAACAGGAGCCAGACCGATTAAGCCACTTGGATCATAGGACTAGATTCATAAAATTGCTGGACAAAATTTTGCCCCTGGGGTCTCCGGTTCACACTAGATCTTGCAGAATCCCCTCGATTCTCCACAAGAAATTTGCATGACTTCCCCTCCCATGGAGTCTGTTGGGGTCTGGAGAGGCGGAGAGTGGAGATTTTCAAACTGGTGGGTTGGAAGAATTTCGGCAATACTTCATTGCACAACTTGTGCTTGAACCATTTTGATTGAACAGAGGTATTTACGCGGTTGATGGAAAAAGGGTAAACAAATTTGATGTCAGATTTCTAACCATGCAACCATGCCACTAGGGATGGGCGAATTATATAATTTGGGGATCGATTATATAATTTCATATTATCATGCTTTTTGAGGTATATAAAATATTATGCCAAGCTTATATACATATATTAATTGGACTAATAAAATCATTAGGATGAATGAAAGTGGATCATTTTTGGAAAAGTTTTTGATAGATTCTAATTTTCAATTTAGTGTATAATCAGATTTAAAAGTCAGATGCTAATTATGCGATTTCTATAACATGTTTTATCACCGAGTGAATTATATCACCAAATAGATCATTTGAAAATACACCAAAATTAGCAATTTTTAAATATTCTTATTTTAATAACTAATTATTATTTTCGAAAAGTAAAAGAATTTAAAATAATAATAAAAGTTTAATTTCTTAGAAATCTAGTTTTTATATAAATATTTCTATTATATTTAATAAAAAATTGAGAATATCATGATTTTTGTTACAAAAAAACTATTTCTATAATAATTCTTATATTAATTCGAATTTTAGAAAAAAAATTAGATTTTTATAATACCTTTATAATTAAGTTTTATATATCCAATTTTTAAAAAATTCTATCAATAAATAAAGAAAGTGTATAATTACGCATAAACGAATTTTGTATATAAATTGAATAATTCATTCAATGATATGATTGATTCGGTGATAAAACACGTTATTAATCTTTTATAATGTAATTAAATTTAAAGCTTTTTTTCAAAATATTTATATAAATAAAAAGCATACAACTCCTACCTTAATAGTATCAAGTTTTTATGAAAAAACTTTTTAATACTTAAAAGGGGTATAAATTAATAAAATTTATATTAAAAGTAGTAATCATTAGTTTATTAAAGTTAAAAAAAATCTTTAAAATCCCCATTTTCTATACTAAAAATAATGCAATTTCACTAATATTATATGTTATATTTGACTGACCAATATACGATATTATATATCATCAAATCGCCCAACCCTACATGCCACGCATGCGTAGAGCCCTCGACTGGCGTCTGGCGGTTCACCGGTAGTTCATCTTTTTTCGTTGTTCTGATTGGAGAAAAAGACGAGAAAGTACGAAACTAATTGGGATACGTCGCATAAGTGTTCATCCCTTGTAAATCATTAGTAACATGATTCGTTAGTCGCTCAAATTCTCGCACTAAATTGAAGATAGATTCATTAATCGGATGCATGATATCCTAGTACAGCATCCACAAAAACGCCGAAGATAATTGTTGATTGCACGGACTTTATCCAAGTAGCTCTGTTGTCGAAAATCTTCTCCGGATAGGACGAGAAAAGTTTTTATAAAGACTGACACCCATGCAATGATTGTTTTGTTGAAATGTTCGGGATTTCCGTTGCTCTGGTAGACTTTTCAAATAGCTAAGTGGCGATAGAACTGTCTAGTACAATTAGTCGTACATCACAGAGATGAGCAAACACAGAAATCATGTTGGAAAACAAGAATCCCATATCAGTCGTCGTCTTTGCATAACATAACCACAACATCCCAGCGGGTGGATTTCGGCTTAGAGTAACCATGCTCACTCTAAAATGCTTAGATCAACCACTTTTTTCAGTGAAAGCTTATTGAACCAAGCTTCCTTGTCCCGCACTTGGTATGGTCTTGTTGTTTTGCTTGTAACGAGTCAAGCACATGTCCAAAGTCTTGAGACTAGACAAGCCGTTAAAAGCTTTTCGGATGGCTTACTCAAGCTTTCACGTCTGATTCGGAGGCGTCTTTCCGGAAAATAAATATTAGTCCTACAAACCCAGATCAATCAATTGTTCTTGGTGTCTTCCAAAAAGTCAATTTTATTAGGTATGCATTCCTGGAATAAATTCTAGCAATTGCAGGTATTGCTTCGTTACTCTCAAATTCCTAATGGCCAGAGGAAGCTAATCTATCCTGGCATCAAACCAAACTGGAAAATTCCTACTACCCACAAAGAGGCCGAATCTAACATCTTTGGATCCATAAAACCCGAACCACGCTCAAATCGTTGTTGATTGTATTCCCTGAACGTCCCAACTTATCTTCTTGCATCTGTCAAGGCGTTAATCGTATTCGAGTCAGAAGATCATGATTCCGCAACTCCACATGCTGGATCACCCCTGATATCCAGTTTTCAAGAGCGAAAGTTTGTCTTCCACGCGACAACCTAGCCCATAAGAGTGAAACAATGCAGCTGCCCCAATACTCCAGTCTCCAGTCCCCAACCTCCAGAACTTTTGAGTTGTGGAACCAACAATCGAATGTTCGCGGGGATGCTCTCGGTCCGATTATACAGTTCAAAGAACGACAGCTATATGAAAGTTACCAGCGTCGATATGAAAATCAGGTAAATGAGCTCAGTCAGAGTCTGACTCTATGGAAGTTCTTTGTTGCTCTGATTTCTTCATATCTGCGACATACTCAATAACAAATGTGAATCCAGCCCATACAATTCCCGTTGCGATGAATTGGAAAGCCCATGAAGAGATCAAATGCTTCAAGCTAGGCATCTGGAAACCTATTTCGTAGAAGTTGTCCAGACTGATACCAACTTTAGTTCCATATGCTCTACCGACAAATCGCAGCATTATGGCCTCAAGTGGCGTTATAAGAATGGAAGCGGCCAATTCTCTAAATCCTTCTGCGGCAAGTATTGTTGGAAGCATGGTAAGTCCAGTCTTGCGATATTTGACAACTTTAGGTTCTCCTGGAACATTTGTACTTCGTAGCTCAGCCGACCATGCCCCTTGACCAACCGTCGGTTCGGCTGATGTGGATGTAGAATCAACGTCAAAGCTGATCAGTGTCGGTCGCGGGTCTTCATCCTCACCAGGATCAACACTTACTGAGGCATTAGTATGGCGCCGAGGTCGAGGTGTTGTTCTATCCAACGCCGGCAAACCTTCAAGAGCTCGTAAAGTATCTTCCTCTCCGCCTCGAACTGGGCGATTCTCTTCGGGATCGTCCGGGGTGTCAAATTCCAATATTGGTGCTTCGACTCCAAATCCAGCAAACATACTATCTCCTTTTGGTCGAGGTAGAGATTTGAATATAGGTCGATACAAGAGTCGCGAAACAATATATTTGAACTTTCCATGAAATAATACTGCCACAATTGGGGTTGTGGAACGAAGCAAAGCTAATGTCCATGAAACAATTGAACCTATGTTTCTTGAAGGTGGAGGTGGTGCTTGAAGTAGTGATGCTTTTGAGAATGGAATTAATGACATCAATGGAGGTAGGAATTGGTTATATTCGACCAATCCAAACTGATGCAACATAGCAAACATCCGTAAGTGTAATGTGATATAACTAAAGCTTAAGTTGAGACTACGAATCATCAGTTGCGTCAGTATTTATGTGTTTGTGTAAGATACTCACCATTTGTCGGCAATGAACTTGACCCATACTTCTCGAGAGGTAAGTCTTCTTTCATCTTCATCAAACATTTGATCTAGAATAACTTCCAAGAAGCAGCCCGCCCAGTCTGATACATGATATGCTATGACCGTGGGGAGCCCGGAAAAAAATAGGTTTGCGACAGATCTCCTAGTTCTCTCGTGCTGGATCAACGCTAGGACTCCAATTTCAGAATATGATCTGTAGAGCTTCGACGTGTAAGCATGATACTGTATTCAGTTGATGAATCAACGTACCAAAACTCTTCGCCTGAACCCAATAGCACCCCAGACACCAGCATGTAGTGTAGCACGGCCAGCTTCCAATATCCTTAGTCCTTTAATTGTCTCTTCGATTTTCTTCGTGTTATGTAATATTGCAGCTTCTCTCACAGCAGTCAAATCTTCAACAATACCCGTGACTTGCATCACTTCATTAGCTGCACGAATGTTTTCACGTTCTCTCCGTTTGGTCTCTGGATTTCTTGGATGCCCATGTTCATCATATATCTGTGTGTAGCCAGCATTCTCAGAAATATCTGGTGGAGTTGGCCAGATTACTTGTTCTTCATATCGTGTTCGACCCTAGAATCTGTGAGTATGAAGCTTCATGGGTGTATCGATTTGGTGTCAAGTGTTTTGACAAATTCAAGATTTCCAACAGCTACAACAAATTTGATGTATGGGAAAAGACTTGGCCGCCTGCAACTAATAAGGAAAAGGCAACAACGTACCAATGCCCAAGCAGTCAATGATTCTAGCCTGCCCATGGTTGCAGACGGTAGATGCTCTAAATTTTGCACCAACGCATTGTATACCTACTGTGATGGTTATAAGTAGCTAATTCTGTATCATACAGTCATGGTCTGATGAGTTCGATGAGATTATCAAGTGTTTTACTCTTCTCTTCAAAGAAAGGGCTATGATCGCAAATAAGAAGGAATACACGTCTGCACGTGATATTGGACGCTAAGATTGAGCTTATCGTAGACCCCTGTCCGCATCAAAATATTTTTGATTCAAGTGAAAATAAAAATACTTTGGTTATCAACGTTTTCACCTCCAATTGATTCTAGGAGCGCCAGGCGTTATAATAAAGTCAGGTATTATAACAAAATCGCACGCTGTAAGAAAGCCAAATATTATAATAAAGCCATACATTGGGATACCAAGCTTGTGGCGCATCATGGCAACCAAGGCTCCTTACCAAACGACATTCGAACCTGAGCATACTATACAGCCAATTTACACAGGAGGAAGTGTTGCACTTGACCAAACGGGTCGCATACTTGCTACAACACTCGGGGAGGATGCATTATTGACAGATTTGAATACAGGGAGGGAATTGGCCAGGATAGAAGGAGATGGAGAGGTCATCTCTACATTAAGTCTCACGCCGTCTGCTTCCCATCTCATCATATGTTCGAGATCATTGTCTATGCGAATCTACGCCCTACGGCCTTCACCTGCATCTGAAGTTTCTCTCCACTACGAACTTCTGCGAACGCTTAAACCGCATTCTACGCCAGTAGTAGTCTTAGCTGTAGACCAGACAAGTACTCTGCTAGCAACCGGAGCTGCAGATGGAGTAGTAAAAGTTTGGGATATTGCCGGAGGTTACGTCACACATACATTTCGAGGTCCCAATGTACTTATATCCGCTTTACACTTTTTCGAATTGGTTGCGAGCGGTAGGGATGAGGAATCGGGCATTTCAGCGAGAAACCGAAAGAACGGAAGCCGAAAGAGTCAAGCAGATGATGACAACAATGAGAGTGAAGCAGCGAGAGGCTTTCGTCTTGCATCTGGTAGTCAAGATGGTAAAGTCCGTATTTGGGATCTTTACAAGAGGAATTGTGCCTCGGTTTTAGATTCACACGTATCGGATGTTCGAGCTTTAGATTATTCACCAGAAGAAAATGCGCTTCTTACTGGAAGTCGGGATAAGACAATAATGTGGTGGGACGCGAAGACGTGGAAGATTAGAAAAGTTATACCCGTGCTTGAGGAAGTGGAAACTGCCGGATTTATCGAGGCCGGGAAGTTCACATATACTGGAGGATCAAATGGAACCATTAGAGTTTGGCAAACGGAAAATGGTAGGGAGGTCACAAAACCACAAAAAAGTGGTGCAGAGGCAGATGCCATTGTGGATGCGCTCTCATACCACGACCTTCCTTTCATTCTGTCAATCCAAGCAGATCATACCTTGATCCTTCACTCGAAAGCTCCCATGGAAAACGCGGATTCCACTATCACCATTCCGGCTCTACCCCAAGTCCAGCGAATCTCTGGAACTCATGACGAGATCATCGATTTGGGATTTCTTTTACCTGATAAATCCCTCCTTGCTTTAGCTACCAATTCGGAGGAGATTCGTATCGTCTCCTTGAATCAAGGTTCAGAAAACGACTCTAAAAAATCAGCCGCATATTTTGGTGCCGATGTCGCTCAACTTAAGGGACATGAAGACATCATCATCTGTTTAGATATTGACTGGTCAGGCCACTGGATTGCCACTGGCGCTAAAGATAACACTGCTAGACTTTGGCGTATCGATGCTGAAAACGCTTCATATACTTGTCATACAACTTTTACTGGGCATGCCGAATCTCTTGGTGCCATTGCACTTCCTCATACTCCGCCACCTGAATCCTCACCGGCCTACAAGTCACCTTTGGATCATCCACCCAGCTTTTTGTTGACCGGTTCTCAAGACCAGACTATTAAGCGGTGGGATATTCAAGCTCAGACAGCGACTGGCAAAGCACCAAGAGCTTCATTAACCAAGAAAGCCCACGACAAAGATATCAACGCATTAGACATTAACCACAACTCTGAATTAGTTGCATCAGCGTCTCAAGACAAAACTGTCAAAATTTGGTCCACCAAAGAATTAGAAGTACAAGGTGTATTACGTGGTCATCGTCGTGGTGTTTGGTCTGTGAAGTTTGCGCCAAAAGATACCCCAACTCTTCAAGGAGAGTCTGGTCCAGCTTCAGGAAAAGGTTTAATTCTTACTGGAAGTGGAGACAAAACTGTCAAGATATGGAATCTTTCCGACTACAGCTGCTTACGAACATTTGAAGGGCATACTAATTCTGTTCTCAAAGTGGCATGGTTGAAATTGCCAGCACCAGAAGATAGAAATAGGAAACATGTTCAAATAGCTACAGCCGGTGGAGACGGTCTTGTCAAAGTCTGGAGTGCAACAAACGGAGAATCAGAATGCACATTAGATAACCACGAAGATAGAGTTTGGGCTCTCACTGTCCACCCTAAAACAAACATGATAGTATCAGGAAGTGGGGATTCCACTGTCACATTCTGGAAGGACACAACCTCAGCAACAATAGCTGCTAGGGAAGCGGCCAATACTCAATTTGTGGAACAAGAGCAGGAGTTACAAAACTTCATACATGCTGGTAGCTACAGGGAAGCCATCATTCTTGCACTTACACTCAATCACCCCGCACGATTACTTTCCATATTCACAACCGTCGTTACCGGTACTCACGAAGAAGGAAGCATCTCAGGTCTCAAAACTGTTGATACTGTCCTAGCCTCCTTAACAGATGCTCAAATCTTCAACTTACTTCTCAGAGTCCGTGATTGGAACACCAACGCTAGAACGGCATCTGTCGCACAAAGAATTCTACATGTTCTCGTCAAAAGTTATCCCGCTTCTCGCTTATCGAATCTCAAGATTAAGGGGGCACAAGGACAAAAGAGTTTGAAGGAGGTCATTGATGCTTTGAAAGTTTATACGGATAGACATTACAAGAGAATGGAAGAATTGCTTGACGAGAGTTACCTTTTAGAATACACGCTGCGGGAAATGGATGGTCTTGGATTCATTGAGAATGGAGCCATGGATGCTGCTGGAGATACAGTTATGGTGTAATTTTGTTTGTAATGAGGTATTAGATGGTCAAAATTAGTAGAATAAAATTTGAGAGGTCTCAATATGCAATCAATTTACTTCAAAATTTAAACAGCTTTCGGTATCTGAAATGTAGGGAAAGTTTGGTGACCGTTGAGTTATGGGGGAGCTTCCGATCTCTGATGAATCTAGCATTTCAGATGGATTTAAGCTCCTGAACATATCCAGTAATCATAAATTGTCCATTATCGATCAGACACTGCATCAAACTTCATTCGATAAAGTTCTAGCTCCATCTCAAGCTCCGGACCGCAGCAGCTTGGGGTATCTGATCGTTCGGATTGCAGTTTAACAATATAAGGTCTTGAATGTTTGAAATTACTTCAATATTCCAATCACATTCGATATCTCAGTGTATCTAATAATCCAACTTGTGATTCAACAATACGAAGGTCTGAATGCCTAAAGTAGTTAGAAAGTTGAAAATAGTTTAAGCTTCCAATCACATTCATTAATTCAGATGATCTGAATGTTCTAGTAAATTTGAGGACTTCATAATCTCTATTGTTGAACTGCAATTCGGACTACTATACACCTTGAAATATGTGACCGCTCCTGACTCGATATCTTGAATCTTAACCACATCATTCCCATGCCCAAAAATTCGAAACCTGACCACACTCCCTCTATAAACTCTACTTTCCCAGCGTACATGCCACGCCACTATCGCATCTATCTCGGAATATCACCCTCCCGATACTCGGCACAAAATATCGTATACTCTTCTTCGGAAAATCGACCGTGTAGATACAGAGCATAAGCCAGATCACCTCTTGTCTTAAGAGAAACTTGTTTGTATTCCAGGAGCTCGGCATCGAATCTCGTATCACCTCCTGAAGCCTCCTAGGATATATGTTAGTTGAGTAAGATGGGACTGGGGGAGTTGGGATATTAACACTTACTATTGAGGTGGTAGATTTGGTAGGAGGAGGTAAGAAGACAGGCTTCGCTTTTACAGGAGCAGCTTCTAATTCGGCTATGAAGCTGGGTTCAGCAGCAGGTATGGCGGCGACGGGAACTATTGTAGGAGTGACATGCAATTCATGTGCGTATGCAGGCGGAGGTGAAGTCGGGGTAGATAGAATGACTTGCTGAGATGGAAGTAGTTGTCATGGTACAGGATTTTGCTTTGGCGCGGTGACTTGCTTGACAGGAGCAGCCGATTTGTCTACGGAGGTGTCGAAGAATTCTAGGCAAAACTTGGCGTATGTTTCGGCTGAAAGTCTGTTTCTTTTGAATAGAGCCAGGGCAAGATCATCAATATTCTTGTGAAGACAAATTTGTTTGTATTCGCATAGTTCAGTATCGAGGTGTGTAGTGTTGCGCTATGAATTGAGATCAAGTTAGCCGAATGATAAATACGATGGCAAGTTTATTTGTTTCAAAGCTGAAGAGAACTGAAGGGAAGACACTTACCACTTTCTTGATTATGTACTTTGGATCATTTTCCAGACTTTCTATTAACATGCTTGCTGCATATATGACCGGAAAATACTTCTTTTCGAACTCTAATGGCATCAAGTTGACTGCACCGAATGATCGTCAGTTGAGTAAAGGAACCCACGTCGAAGTGTAACTTACAAAAACCCATCATCATCTTACGAGTAATCATGGAGTTCTCTTTGGGATGTAATTCAATGAGCTTTCTGTGAGCAGCGTTGACGCGTTGCTCCGTGATGATGTCTCCTTTGTAGTCTTTTCGCCCAACCACCCAATTTTCAAAGGCTTTGAGAGTGAACATTTTGGAGGAGAAGGACAACTCGATACGAAGTTGTTACTGGGCAGTGATCGAGCTTAAGAGACCAGTGTGAAGTCTAATGATGTGCCGTATCTCAGTCTCTTGTTGTTGTCCTACAAAAGATCAAGTTCAGGTTGAGGCATAGTAGACTCAACAATTTTCCCAAGTCTTATTACAACATAACAGTTCAAGTGAATTCTCGGGAGCGCTTTCAAGCTTTTCAAGCTTTTCACAGATAACAATTCTAAGTGAGGGGTTCTCATGACTCTAAGTGAATTGGGTAGGGAGATTTTGGTAGGAATGACATATGCCAGCCAATAATTTCTGATACTTGACAGAGGCACAGAGGATTTTCGGTAACCACTCCTGACTCCACTTTAACGAATTCACTCACAACTCACTTCCTATATACATTACACTTCAATCCGAAAGAAGCTAAGAAACTCGGTAGCCTTGCCGCCTTTCAATTGAAATTTTCTTTTCCTTTTTAAAGCTCGCACTTTTGAATATTCTCGTTTTCAAACCATCAACAATCAACAACAATCAACAACAACAACAACCACCGCTGCCACCACCACCAAGAAATCATCATTCAAACACACTTTCACATCAATCTCTCTTTATACAATCAAATTCATCATCAAAAGCAATAATTTGCAACATTAATTATGATTACATTAGATGTTGCCGCTGCCTCAGCAGCATTTGAAGCAAAAGTCATCACCCACTTGCGTGACGAAATCGCAAAGGCTATGGCGAGTGCAAATAGTGATATTAATGCACAATCGGAGAAATTTAGCAAGTTATTTAATGCACGTTGTAAGTATTCATTTTTCTTTCATCATCTGTCATCATATTTCACCATCTTCCACCATCCTTCATCATCTTTGCATCGCTTTAAAGGAACTATTCATGACAACTAACATATTTTTGCAGGGCCTGCTGAGAATCCAGATGAATTCTTACAGCAATTTGTCAAACTCAGCTTTGGCAAAGCTCCAAGCAATGTTTCGCAAGATAAGGGCAAGGGAAAGGCGACTGATGAAGCAGTTGCTTCACCTGGCATAGCAAATGATGAACATGTTACTCTGCGGTCAATGCAATAGGCAAATGACACCATCAAGACCGAAGATCAAGATGTCATTGCTAGCGGATCGCCGCACTCCTCTCTCTCACCAAGTATGTCATTTATGTCTAAAAATTCTTGGAAGGAACATGCCGAAGAGCTGAAACAAATGTTAGCCAATCGCGCCGCCAAAGAAGCAAGCCTGCACCTGCAATCGAGCGCCGCAATTTCAGAACCGCGTCGACAAACTGAAAGCCGACCAGTACCAGGATTGTATCTCCTAGCAATTCCACGCCAGCAATTGGAACAGCAACCAATTTTCGCAATTTTGTACCGTGCCGCAAACTCCAAGCAAATTGATGCCTATAATGTGCCATCATATGGTCGCACATTAAAGCAAAATAATGCCTTGCCCCACTGCGGAGGCAGTGGAACCACCAAGCCAATTGGCGAGCAAAAGAGCGTAAACTACATGGTAGATATGCGCCCTCAACTGCAACTTAAGTTTTGTTTTTTTGCAATTGAAGCGTGTGGATCTCCCCAAGGCATGCATTTTGTGGCCTCAACCATATGAGGGAGTAGATACACGCAACTTTAAGGCACTTAAGGAGTTCGCACATGTTGAGCAATTTTTAGACAGGCTGAAAGATCAAATCCTTCCCGCACACCTCAACATCCGCGATGCGTACATCGACTTCACAAAGACTCGTGCACATGTTGATGGTGGCAACAATAAAGTAAATAATGGAGCAATGAGAGATATGGGCGCAAGACAAAATACGTCTGCGGGTCCATCCAGAGCAAAGAATAACGAGAAACGCTCGTGGGACGATCGCAATGAGAAAGAGAGATCTTATCCGGATAGGAAGAAGAGGAGCTATTGAGGGGATAATGTAAGGATAAGTGGGGTTGAATTGGATAGCGAAGGGGTTTAATACAGCAAAGGAGTGCAAAATAAGAAATGATACACAGCAAAGAAAAAAGAAGATGTTAGGGGAGAGGGGAAAAGTAGTGCAAGGATACTATATAGACAGGCTCATCAAAAAGCAAAGTTACTTATTAGCAATAATTCTACAACAAAATAAGAAGCTTGAAATGAAACACTTGTACATACATATCCGTTGCCTCATTGAAAAATATCCCGTGAAATTGAATTATTATGACTTGATCTTATTCCCATCCGCTTTCACTGCCCCAATACCAGACAATTTTGTATCATCTTGAACCTACTATAGAAATCCCACTCCATATGTTAAATGAATGGAATTCAAAGAGGGTCTAGAGCCGCGGTGCTGAAGGCGAAATGATGCTGGTTTCATCATAAGTTTCATGGCGCGCAGAACTGAACAAACACACTCTTTTCCTCAACTTCTATAAGTGTGTTATCGTATGCCTGTAGGATTTCCGCAGAACGATCATTCAGAAAAATGGGATGTTGGCTTGCGGGACGTGTCAAAATTGCTGTGATCATGAATCACGTGATTCAGCCACGAGCATTGACGACCATGTTGCCATTTTTCATTCATTGAGGGGACAGACGATTATTACGGCACCATAATCGAATTAGTCAATTCTATCCTCAAATACCTGCATCAATCGGTGGGGTTACGCCTAGTTCATCATTTCCTATGAAAAAGATGATTCTCCAGGTCTCTGAGGAAGCCTTATCTGTTGAGTTTGATACAAGCGTTCATGATCTCAAAGATGCTCTCAATCATATGACTGCAGTTCGTAGCACCCAATATCGTTACATTTATCTTTCAAGAGAATGCTAAATACCATAATTGTTTTTAAAGTCTTAGTGGCCTATTTATTCTACCTCTATTGCAAATGATTCAACATAATCCGCAAAGAAATCATTCACATAACATTCCTGTATTGTTGCCTTCGCCATTGAGCTTCCACATCATCTAATCTTCTAAAAATCTCACCCCTTCGATCCATTGATCTTCTACCCCCAGTGAAACTATTGACCGATTCTTTCCTCCTCATCGATCCGCTACTAGAATCATCTCTATACCAAGACTTTCCATTATTAAGAGCAAGTACTTCTTCTTCTCTTTCTTGAGCATGTTGTGCAACATCAAGTTCAGGATTCTGTGTTGGATCATTATCTGGATCTCCATCTTGTCCAGGATTCGCCATTTCGTACTCCATCAGCTTGATCAATCTGAAGAAAAGTACTGCCAACCCCGCGCCGAGAAGTGGTCCAACCCAGTAGATCCAATGTTCTCTTGGAAAGTTCCAGACAATGGCCGACGGGCCAAAACTACGAGCTGGATTCAAAGATGCTCCAGTAAATGGAACAGCTACCATGTGAGCAACAAAAAGGGCCAGCCCGATTCCGATAGGCGCAACAAAAGTAGCTTTGTGTTTCTCAACAGCTAACATTATGATGGTAAAGATCAAAGCTGCTGTAGTGATGGCTTCGATGACGAATCCTTGAGCCATAGAAGTACCACTTCCAAGTGTGGTGGCAACTTCAAGTTGCTTTGGAAAAATCTCTTGCACGAGAATAGCAGCTAAACACGAAGCACCAAGTTGTGTAATGACGAGCAGAACGGCACGAATTGGTGAGACTGCTTTGAGTATGGCAAGTGCTAGCGTTACCTATCATTGTTAACTTTAGAATTAATCAATTGTCATGTTACACTTACGGCTGGATTGAACAACCCTCCACTGATACGAAAGAATATCCAAGCAGTAACCATGAGACTGGCTCCGAAAGTTGCGGATATATAAAATAAGACTTCAAGATCTGGTGGCTCACGCCCTTGAAGTTTCGCAACTTCAATACCCGCGTAGCCAAAGAACAGAAAAAGTGTTGTTCCAATCAACTCTCCAATTACAGCGACAATATCTACTACAGTTAGTGAAAAGTGCCAAATATAACTGTGAAATCACTTACGATTCTTCCAATCACTATTCATCCACTTCATCCATTTCGTTGCCGGTCTTCTTTTTTTGTATCTTTGAATTCTATCCTGTGTCTGCAAATTTTGCATCCATGGTCGACTCCTACTAGCCCTCTTGTTTTGTGCCATGTTATCTCCATTGGTTAAACTGATAAACCCATCCTCACTCGTTCTGTACGGTTGTAATTCAGGGTATATTTCATCGACCTTTGGATAATGCCTTTGGATATCGTGTGATTGCTTAGGAAATTCGAAGTCTTGCATCGGAATTGGCGCAGGAGCGTTTCGTTGTACCACTCTTCTTGGTGGTGGAAAACTACGATATCGACTGTCATCTAGACGGATTTGAATTTCGTCATCTTGAGCTGACAGAGGACTTGCTCGTAATGGTTGGGGATGATCGCTCATCAGCGGGCTTCTCATAGTCATTATGTTTATATCGAAATATTATAAGTATTATATGTCAGGAAGATGACCTTTGAATGGGAGATTGGAACACGTTATATGACTTTCGGACATTGATATAGTTTCCGGGTGTGTCACTTTTCTCCGTTCCCTTTCTGCGGCATAAGCATTGTCCACTCCATCTTCAAAGCTTGAAAGTTTCTTTTTCCCTATGTGAATCTTCCTTCTTGGCACATCTAGCTAGGTACATCTCGGCTTTTGAAAGTCCAGGTTTCACCAATCGAAGACTTCTCAACGTCGAGTAAGGAAAGTTCATGCAAAGGCCATGCCATAAGGTACTTCCCTTAAGAAGTATTTACGCAAAACGTAAATGACGATGATGTCTGGAGAATTGGAAAGGCTTTTGCGGGGTCGAGGGATTTTCGGCAACGATGGGTGTTTGAGAGAGACGCTAAGCGGGACGAGAGAATCTGATACAAGAATGACGAGATGTCGCACAGACATCCGGAGCAAAATCTCAATTGTATTCTTCAAGCATGGAAATCTCAATTGCGGTTCTCCATCGGGTGCTGTTGTATGGGAATGCCTTAATCATGTAAGCTGCTCGTCGTATAAGAAGTATAATTCATTTAAGTTATCATGGGAATATTTCAAAGAGGGATGAAAGTTCACATGTGCCATAAGCATGAAACAATCAGCTAAGCTTTCCTAATTTACATACGCTTATTTTACGAACCGCTGCCACTAATGCACAGGCAATGATTTCTTGTGGGTGGACGTCATTGTCTGTGCGGAAGCTGGGAGATCGACTGATTTGAAACATCGTTTGATCGTTCCGAGGAGACGATTAGATATTTAGATTACTGACGTTGTGTTATTTTAGATCAAAAATTCACAGCATATCGGCACATCGAGAATTTTCTAATAATAGCCGTTGTTTACCGGCAACGGGTGTGTTTGGCTAAAAGGGAAAAAAATGGAGTAGTAGCATTAAGTCTAGATTCCCACCCAGATGATTTGATTGTTGGGCAGGGTATGTGAGTACCGATCAAATATTGCGGTGATAGATCATTCACAAAAAGATGCGCAATGACAATTCTAGCTCAACAAATTATAATTACTTCTAAATCATATAACATCCATTTCTCTCATCTACCAACTCCCCAACAGCCCCATCTACCCCATCTAACTCATCACTACATTAACCTCTCCCAAAGCTCATCATACTACCAAATCCTTCTCCTTCTCACACTACCAATCCATCCACCCCAACAACTATCTCTCCATCATCTCTACTCTTCCCTTCCCCTTCCCCTCTCAAACCCCTCTAAATCCAAACTGGAAACAACAAAACCCTCGCACAACTACTGGGCACATCATACGGATTTGGCGCATCAAAATACTTAATCATCTGAAAAAGTTGCGGCGCATTCAACCCATGAAACCACTCACAAACCACCCATCCATCCGCCTCTTCTTCATCAACCTGAAAGCCCGCACTCCCCTCATTGACAAACTTTCCACTTCCATATCCTGAGGTAATCGTCACCGGTTCCCATCGTGCATAATTGGTGTCGGAGGGAAAAGCATTCATGCTGAATGGATACGGGGAGACGTCGAATTGGAGTTGGGAGGAATTGAAATACATGCGGGAACCGGTGTTATTGGAGGAGTCGACGAAGACGGGGTCGGCCATTCCGGCGCCGGTGTGCCAGGCTTCTACTTGGGGGGTGTTAGTTGTGTGTGAAGAAAAAGGAAGACGAGAGGAATAGTGATGGGGATGAGGATTTAATGAAGAGAGAAAGAAAAAAATGAGAAAAATTACTCACAAACCCATCCATTATGCGTATAATCACCATCCGTAACCGTCATATGCAGATAAAACTCCCGAGTATTGTTCAAAGTACCCGGAACCCAGGAATCCTGTCTGGACTCAATCGTTGGAGCGGCGGAGACGAAAGCGAGAACGCTCGATGCCGCGAGGGCGAGATTGCGGATTGAAACCATGATGCTTGTTTGTTTATTTGTTTTCTTTGACTTTGTCTAGGAATCTAATGTGTGTATGCGAGTTAAATCAAAGCGAAGCTGGTAAGAACGAAGATGAAGATGATGATGAAAATAAAATTCACTTCCACACCATCCATCAGAGCCTTTATACAACAAATCCTCAGTCAATATTTCCCGCCACTATTCCATACAATTCTTCCTTGCACTCCATACACGTACACATCCTCCCTACCTCTCCAACGTCACAGTACTTCACTCGTGTATGTATGTGCAAGTGTGACCGTCACCATTACGAGCTTCTATTTCCATCCCCGGTGAAAGCGCCATGCTATCTACCCATCACCACCTTCGTATCCCGAATCTCCACCCCGAGATCGACCGAGCAATGCAGAAAAGCCGACTAGGTATTTTAACCTTACCCTTTAAGCTTATGTACCTCCCTGTGTACCTCCCTGTGTACCCATCCAACCTTTCCACCAAAATCGCTAGAACATGCTTCTTTCGACCCCGCATCGTACAGAACCAGAACCGGGGTATTGTAATAGTTGCACATCCTGTCATCGTATCGTACCAACACCAAGCGATTCGAAAACACGAAAAGTAACTAGATACATGCCACCATTTCGTATCGTGAAGATTGTTAATTCTCCGTGTGGCATATCCTGGTTTATTGAATATTTATTTGTTTGTTTATTCATCATGGTAATAATTACTAACAGCCATTCAACAAAAGGCTTTTGGGTGACGGTGACGGCAAACGGGATCTCCGCCTCGTATCGGATTACGTGAGGGGGATCTGCAGATGTGCAGATATGCATGTATGCACGCAGGTATGTAAGCTTCGTGTTTGGAGACTTGGGAACATCAGATGATGGAGATGTGGGAAAATGTACTTGTACATTCTGGAGTGATGTTATGAGGTAAGGTTGATTTCGCTGTTGGGTTGGGTTGGGCTGGGAGGGAATGTATGATGGGTAACGGGCGATGGGTACGATGTGTATTGTGTTGTACGAGGTGACATCGTATGATGAGGTTAACGGTCGGGGAATACGATGTACACTTTTGATGGGCTGTGGCGGCTTGCACTGCAACGATGGATAGAGAGAAGTACATTGCTTGTAGAATGAAAGGATATGAGTATTTCTGCAAATTTCTCCTTTCAAAGGTATCCTAAATATTTTACAATCAAATCCAAAATCCAAAATATCTCTTCAGGAACCCGCTTTCATGTGGAGGATCATCTAGTAATAAGTACCATTTATAGCATTCGTCGCGAACACAAACATGGCAGCTACAAATTCTCCGATTCAAATCTTCGTTCCCTTCCCTCCATCTATCCTTTCCAATCTCCAAACCCCTCGAATTGATTTCCCACCAAATATCACAACTTCGTCTTTAAACCAAATTCCCCCTCAACTAACTCCAATATCTTCCTCGCAGCATCTCTTCGACCGCCATACTTTTTACTAACCAACTCTCCCATTTCCTTTGCTTTCTGTTTAATAGATTTATCCTCCGTAACCTTAATCAAGGCATTTCCCAATTCCTCTCCCTCAACACCAGGTGCGCAGCCCTTACTTCCCCAAACACCAATACCGAAAAACTCCACTTTCTCCGTGTAATCATAAGTATCAAACCAACACGGTAATAGCAATTGCGGAGTTCCAGTCTCAACACTCTCGTAATATGAATTTGCGCCGCCGTGATGAACAGACGCGATGATGTGACCTGAGCGAAGGATAGATATTGGTTCTGCTTTGAGCCAGGGTACCAGCTTTACTTGCGAGACAATTGGTGCAAGAATTTCGGCAATGACGGGATCGGGTCCTGGTGTTGTGGGCTTGAGCTTCCAGAGGACTTGGATGGAGGGGTCTCTAGAGAGGAGAATACGGATCCCGGTGGCAATGTTGCGGTTGAATTCTTTGCTTCCGTAAACGTGTGATCCGAGATTGATAAGGATGGTAGGTTTTTTCTCTAACCACTCTAAGAGTTCTGGATCGGTTTGAGAGAGTGAATAGGAGGGTATGGTGAGGGGTCCACAGGTCGTTACATTCTCGGGAATGTGTGGGAGTTTGAGATCAAATTCTCGTCCTGTAGGAAGCAAATAATGAACATCTTTCGAGTATGGAACAAAGAATGGATATTGGCCGGGGATGTTTGCCTTTTTGCGTCCAGCTTCGATAGCTTTGATATTTGGAGATGTGACGACAATGATAATGAGACGAATCATGAGGATTATGTTCAATGGAATTAGATACCATGGAAGTGGAAAGTTGTAGCCAGAACAATCACTAATCGAAACTGTTAGATGGTAAATTTCGAAGGAAGAAGGATAAACTTACGCAGCTATACCCCATAGTGCAAACCCATTCGGTTGAGCTTGAGCTAAAGTATCTTTAAAACTATTCGGCGTAATACTCAAAGTTTTCTTTCCCAAAATAGCACAAGCATCAAAACCCTGCGCACAAAGTTTTTCCACCACAATCCCATCCGGATTAACCTGCTCAACAATTTCAACAGAAGAATGAACTCCCTTTACATACTCATCAGGAGTGTAAGAAGATAAAACACTCGGAATCTTCGCATAGATTCTCCACGCCTCTCGAAATCCGACCCCATGACGCATAGCTTCCTGATCCGGTGCCACTAACGCGAGTTTCTCCACCATTCCCGGACTATCTATCGGATGAAAAACTGCTTTGATACTACCACGTGGGATTGGGCCATAATCACCAGCATTCAATTCATCGACGCGGGTTCGAATGGGAGAACGGAAGTTTCCATAATCGATGATATCAGAAACTTTTTTCGCAATAGCGGGGGCTTCAAAGGAAGCGATGTGAACTTCTACGTTATTGAGGATAAGTTCATAGGCGGTTGCGAATACCACGTTACTTTGGCCATACTCGCTATTTGTTAGGAAAAGGATTTTCCGAGGGGGAGCTGAGGTTGCCATGTTTGTGGTTTGGTAGTATGAGGTAGTTATTTTGAGTTGTCAAAGATGGTTGTTTCCAGAAGCCTTTCGGAAGCTGGTTGAGAACCTTCAAGACTATATGGCCCTGGGCTAGTCAAAATTGCCAATTTGAAGTCATTCACCTGAAAGTGGGGGTTATTCATCTAGCTGTATTGCAAGTATGACGAAACCAATCAAAGGTATAGTCGTCTCATTATTCTCGCTTCCGCTTAATAACTGACCCTCGGTAAATCTCAATTCACTTGCAATTAATGACAGTATAGCGATGTAGTCTAGACGAAAGTTGATGTGTTATTGCATTTGTGGATTAGTAAACCGTTTGTTAAATTCTTGGCCTACTAAAAGGCGTTTGATCAATATCTGCACAGACATGAATTAGTGATGAGAGGGTGATTTTATCCATAGGGGAGTGCATTGCCCCTGTTGTTCCAAGCGAAAAAGAGATACGTCCACTAAACTCACCCCGCATTTCTTTTAACTTATGCCCTCAACTCCGAGATGAATTTTATGAACTGAGCGCATGAAATACATACCCAGGCACAATTTTCAGCTATGAAGGTTATCGTATGACAGTCGCAATTGGCGACCTTAATAAGTTGATCATATCATTGTAGCCGTGCTAAATCTGCTTACTGCGTATAGACCTTCACCATTTTCACTTTGGAATTATATAGAACGCTTCAAAGCGGGCATTCAGAATTGTCCACAGTGTGAGATTCCACAATGATACTCATGATCAATTATTCTTCCCGAACGCTCAGATTGATTGATTAGCTTATGAGAAACGTCTCAAGCCTATGGTGGTTGCTAAAACC
The DNA here is from genome assembly GCF_014898295.1 of Botrytis byssoidea. Taxonomy (NCBI): domain Eukaryota; kingdom Fungi; phylum Ascomycota; class Leotiomycetes; order Helotiales; family Sclerotiniaceae; genus Botrytis; species Botrytis byssoidea. Next base: position 307,320 of record NW_024065861.1, on the reverse strand, counting down.
AGGGTTCCTTCCGAAATGATCGCCTTGTGTTGAACGAGGTTTTGGGGGAGGTGATAAGGTTGATTTCTGAACGGGGCTATAGATCGGAGTGTCAATGTGACATTCACCGACAAAGGTATATTTGGAATACGCAGGCTCAGAATCTCTCAAAATTGGGCGATCAGAATCTTTAATCGTGTTTTCCGAAACTGCAGGTAGCTCAGCTTTTTCCCGAAGAACAAAGGGAGTGGTTAGATCGGGACGGAGCCAACAAACAACATCTCCTGTCATAGCTGTTACTGGCACTAAGACTAGAGTTCCATCTTCAAGTGTGGCAAACCTTCTGTCGTAAAGAACCTCTGGAAAAGCGATGTCAGCTATTCCACGTTCAAACATAATGGTGTGAGCCCACATGATAACACTTATGGTAGAAGCGAGCAGGCTCGCATTCTCGCAGTTGCTCTCGAGGAAATCTCTACTCATTTTTGTAAATATGTTGTGTGAAGAGAGAGTCTGGGCAATCTCGACAATTTTTTTCATTCTGAGACTCCGTGGTTGCGCTGTGAACATATCAATGAGTGATTGTGGACGACGCGGTGCAGAGTCTTCGAAGTTTGATTTCAGGACGTTGGCATCACTATAAAGCGGTCCCAAGATATCACACCAGTGAAGATACAATTCATTTAGTGCATGAATCCTGAGCTTTTGGCATGAACTTCCTTGAAATAGACGACGAAGATATTACTTTGGCAACTTCCAGCCAGCTTGATGTAGAGTGATAGCACTGGAAACCTTTGTAATATTGCCTGCCCGCCAACCACAGCATGCGAAAGATGTGTTCATCCACGTATATAAAGTCGGAGTCGTATGCACTTGTTCTTCAAACACATCAGGGGGCATAGTACTACCCCATATATGTTCCATTTATCGCAGACGTCGATAAGGATGCGGAAACCCTTTCAATGTTCAGTCAGGTACCCATGAAGGTACTTCGAGCTCGTTCTCTTTAGCCCGACAACCAGTGCGATTTTCTTTATATGATAAAATCTCCAATCTTCTGTAATCTGGAAATATCTTCAGGCAGTGGCAAGCCAAATCTGTGAAGACTTTCTCGACGCTCTTGGAGTAGTCAATCGCTATTTCTTCTGCCTCAAGGAAAGTCTGATATGATGAGGTCTGCACGATACCATTGTGTGCAAATACCATATCGCGAGGATCAGAAACTCCCAGTCCTCTTCTGGCCGTTAAGAGGTTAATCAAATTCTCTGCCAAAATCTTGGAGGGTCTTCTAGCTGACTTGAAATTGCTTCGTTCTTTATTCATCGCAGCGAATACACGGTATGCCTCCGAATGCTGGAAGGCAGCAAAGCCTACGACTGCTATCGCTTCAGTAGCCTGATAGAGGTGTCCCCAACTGACATGAAGTCGTCCGCACTGCACCCATGGGTCCACTGAAAAGAGCAACTCTTGAAAAACCCAGACTCTTGTGAACCAAGATCGCTGCACTAGTTCTGAGAAGAGTCTCTCCAACTTTTCATAATGCTCTTTCGTATAAGTAGGGATGCCATTGAACAAATTTTTTCAACATATGTCTTGCCCTTGCCCTTACATATCCTGCCTTCTGTTTGTAGGCACGTGAAATTGCCCCCAGAAGCAGTGTTGATGATTCGGTAGACTCACCAAGATAAATAATCGTGTTTCGAGCGATCTGATAAACCCTTGTCATTTGTATCACTTGCTTACTTTTCTCGGGAGAATCCGCCTGGTCGATGCAAATTGCATCTATCCATAAATGTTGTTCCCTCAAAGAGTCACGGATCTCACGCAGGGCGGAATCCAGGTTGACTGTGATCCCAATCGTTTTGTTATCGACGTAAATCACTTTTCTCTTTCCCGGATCACCCCAAACATAACATAAGGCTGTATATCCATGAAACGGATCGTTTTCCAATTCGCTCAATGTTGTTGTAAGTAAAGTGCAATGGACATCGGCAGCGCTATCAGCAGAAGGTGGTAGAATTAAAAGTCGAATCGAATCTTGTTCAATTAACGGCTTGTATTGATACATTTTGTTCGCCATAGTTAAACGAACTTTAGTGTAGATGACGATGTGGTGAGTAGACTTGAGGTTTGTTTGGAAAGTGGATATGTATATGTGAGCATATCAGCTCTGCTTGTCGCACCAGAGCAGTTTATCAAGTCAGCATAACCAACCAGTCCGAAGAAATACTTACCAGTCATCCTTCCTGCTGATAGCGCTTCGGTGGTGACTGTGGAACTATCGTGGTATGATTCATCTTATGATATTGGCTGTATATACTATGTGAGATTCAGCGGTTACAAGAGTTATATGCAACACAGATAGTGTGTTGGTATGCAATCACGTGCATCTTCACTCCTGTCACAATACAACGTTTTTGAAAGGTGTGATTTACTGAAAGTGCAAAAGGTGTTAAACTTGTCGTCTTGATGTCAAATTTCACCAGGAAGTAATTACACAACGAGTGTTTCCTGGATGACAGACAGATCCAATCCAAGATAATACCTTCAGTACACACAGCTCACCGTAATCACGCACACAAGACATCACTCACAATCGCAATCACAATCACAACGATTCATTATTAAAAGCGTCGTTTTGATCATGGTGGCTCATGGTATGATATATTCTTCATGATCTTCATTGTATTAACTTGCCAACGAAATTTTGCTATCTAACGCGCTTTGACTAACTTGCTACATACTAATCTTGCTATCTACCGAATCTTTCTATCTACCAAACTTGCTATATACATTAAATTCCCTTGCTTATCCTATAACCCCCTCATCGATTTCTCCGAGATGAATAATCTCCGCGTGGATATTTGCGGCGTTCATTTCCTGCATCACTATCTCTTGATCTCTTGCTTCCACCTCTTGCGCTTTCATATCTTCTATTCTCCCGCTCCCGACGCGACAGTTCTTGTTGGTGAATTCCTGTATGGCCACGATGTTGAAGATCTTGCTCACGTTGCCAACGTTCAAGGTCAAAAGCCTGGATGAAATTTGCTGAATATCCGGCAGTGGTAGAAACAGGCGGATTTTGGGTAGTTCTTGCGGAAGATGAGGATCTATGGGTTCGTCCTGGTGCGAGATTTTGATCATTTGGCGGTCTTTGGTTTGGCGAAGCAATTGCTCCGTTATGCATATTGCTATTATTTTCGATTATTCTTGGTGTGGGCCGAACATTTGATGTGATGTAGAAGCAGGTGCTCCACTATGTCTATTGCTGTTATTTTGGACTGTATTTGGTGCAGGGCGAGCAGTTGGTGCGACATTTGAACTGCGATTTTGTTGTGCTGTCGAAGCAAGTGCTTCGCTATGCGTATTGCCAACATCTTGTCCTTTTCCCTGTGTTGTCGGAGTATTTGCTTCGCCATGCACATTGCCATCCTCCTCGCTTCCTTGCTCAATTTCTATTTGCCCATCTGATTCTCCCCCTAAAAGCACAACATGTTAGCATTCATCGTATAGATGCACATTCAAAGAAAATGTAATGACTTACACATTTGTTTGCACCTGTAATCTGGCAGCTCGACTGTCATTTTAATCTCCATTGCTGCTTTTCCTTTGCGTTTGTATTCTTGCTTCAATGTTGCGAATCGTTCATTCCAATTCTCGAATATTAGGTCGAGGATTTTTCCCCCAACATAGTCGCGGGTTTCCCACGAGTTGGATGACATTGCGAAACCTTAATCGTAATTTGCTATTAAGAATGAGCAATTTTTTGATACTATTGGCGCAATTATCGGTTTGAATATATTGAATTGTTTGATTGAGTGTAGAGATTTGTTAATGGTGGACGAGAGGTACAAAATTGACAATCTCGAAAATAAAGTAAAATTTGATTATTACCCAAATCCCTAAATGTGCGTTCAAAATTTCAACAATAGTATTCCCCCTCGAGAAAGTGAAATGAAGTGAAGTACCGCAAATGAAGAGTGAAGTAAGTGAAGTTAGGGGTAAGAAACTCATTAGCCGAAGAATTCAAGAAATGAAAACTTCCCATCACACTTCACACTCATCACAATCATATGAATTCAACCACAAAATACAAGAAACATAAGTATTCGTAAACGCATTCTTTCCTATTTATCTCGCAAAAACATTTCGATAAAAAACAAGCTCTTAAGGGAAGGGTATCAAAAGACCATCCCGCTTTGCTTTATCGGCAAGGAATCAGCCAGTCGCAAATATAATACCGTATTATCGTACATGATTTTCTTTCATTTAACATTCATGCTTGTGGTCATCCATCCATCCCTCCATCCCTCCATCCTTCTTTCCCTTTCTGCCTTTCTTGTACCCCTCTTCCAAAGTTTCTATTTCTAATCATCCATAGGCTTGTCCTCAAGACTAACCCCAACCTTTTGTTCCGCAGCAGGTTCTGGCACCTCGCCAATGCTTCCTACACTGTCTCTGTTACCAGCTGCTACCATATCGAAATTCTTGCTCATTCTTGCAACATTTCCATAAGGTTTTCTTCCTATGCTATTCCTCGAAACTTGACCACTTCGTCCTAAACTGTTTCTCTTTTCCACATTTGGAAGACTAGACACATTTGAAAGACTAGTCCTCTTTTCTACAGTGGGTTCCTCGATTCCGTCTCCAGACCCAGGCATATATGTAGCACTTGTAACACTGGGGGTGCTAGTTTCTGCTCCATTGGCCAATGGTGACAAAGGAGAAGGTTTTGGTTCGACGACTGGACTAGCTTCGGCTGACGATGGAACTTCGAGACTTTGTCTCACGCTTCCTCGGGAGTTTCTTGTTGAATCGGTCGTGGCTGTGGGCGATGTTTGTACCGGGAATCGAGTCTCAGCTGCGGGTGGTCCTGAACTTCTATCTCTACGGTGACCACGTGGGCTTGGCGCAGGACTAGTGGCGCGACTTCTTGCCCCACCAGCTGCAATGATTGCTTTTTGTCTGGCTTCCATGTTGGCTCGTCTGTTGCTTTCATCGGTGCTGATAGCTCTAGGTCTTCGGGTATCAATGTTTGACGCAGAATTGAGCGATGAAGCTCGCTTAAGCTCAGAGAAGATAGCGTCTTTGTGAGCAAAGAGATCACGAATCAGACGGTATGAATACTTTTCTTCCATGGTCATTGAGGTTTCAGTCTTTGGTCGAAGGATGCATGGTGCAAGGATGGTCGCGAGTTCGGAAATATAAGTCTCATCAGCGGAAGTAAGTTCAATTAATCTAGTGAAATGGGTCATGAGGGCATCCAAAGTAGCAATGTTGGCCAACCTAAGTTGACTGAGGGTATTTTGTAGGACTGAGATTCGAGCTGAGTCGGTAGATTCGGATGCTGGCGTTGAATAGATTGTTTTCATAATTTCGTAAACATGAGATGACACTAAAGAATCTATGGCCAGGTATTAGTTGAGACATTTCATGAAATGATCAGCAGGGCTAGGCTTACCTGGTAATTCCAGTAAATACAATTTAAGAACGCTTGCAATAATAGGGATTTCATATGGCTCCAAAGTTTCAATAGGGAATGGTTTTCCAGTGTTGAGCACATCTCGTACTCGGTGGGTTTGATGAAGGGGAACATCAACCAACCAGACACTTCTCCTAGCTGGATCGCCTTCAAGATCAGGATATCTGTTATCGAGGAAGGTGAGAATAGTGGTAATGATGACTGGTACCCTCTTTCTGTCTCCGCGAGCCCGAGCTTCTAGATCAACACCAAAAGTTTGTTCATCTGCAGAGTTGTAATAATTCTCGTAAACGATAACCTTTGGCGCGAAACCACCAGTGCGATAGTTTTCGAGAAGATATCGCAAATCTCCAAGAGGTTGTACGGTTTCTTGGTAAAGCATCATCTTATCGACTGTTGATTGCAGACTGGGAATGACGTTGCTGATCGTTCCGGAAAAGTCGAGAATAATGGTCTTGATAGCCTTGAGTCTGTCAAGCTCACAACGTTCCAAATATCTCAAATGCTCGAAGATAGCCTCCTCCAATTGACATCGCAAATGATCCAATTTTTTCACACCTTGCTTGTACCTCTCATCTGCTTCTGCGGCTTCCCTGCGAAGACGGTCGCCTGGGGTTTCGTTTGGATGTTGATTGTTCAAAGGATTCCAGCCCGCTAAATATTCAGAGACCGATCCAACAGCAGGAGAATCTACAAAATCGGAATTAGATGCGATAGAGAAAGTGCGGCCAACTTGGGGCTTCTTTTCGGGAATTCCTGTCAATTGGAAACCCTTTGGTCGCCATTGGTAGAACATCTTGGAACTATTTGCGAAAACATTTCCAACATTTCCAATCAATCGTAAAAAGCCATGCGATACCAAATCCTGTCCAATGCGTTCAGCGTGACTGACACTTGTTGCTCCCATGAATTTCTGAAAGTATTCCACTATATCTGCACCGCATGTTGTATTTTGATATGTGCCCAAGATTGGAACTTTTGTATCGACCAATTTGATTGTTTGTAGAAGGTGTGTCAAAATCTTCTTGACTTGTTCCGAATTGTAGATTTCGTCACCAATCTCTAAAGATTGGTCATCCTCTTCATCGTCCTTATCGCCAACCTTAATCTCTGGAATCTTAGCCTTCGGACTGGTTTCTGGATCCTGGAAAGCAAGTTTGTTTTCCTCTTCAATATCTTCAACCAACCGACACTTATTAAAGTAATGACTACGCAGCTTCTTGACCAGCTCTGCTTGTTTGTCGTGAAGTTTTATCCGGGCTTGTAGGTCATCCTGTGAATTTTGAACTCGATTTTCGTGTGCATCACACCAGCGCGAAAAGGGGGCGACGACTAGATCTCGAATGCTTTGTGCGATTTTGCGGTGATTTTTGGCAGCTTCTTCCATTTCTGTCCGTACTCCATCGTATGCCTACATTGCGTCAGTCTACCAGCCCCTCGAAAAGACGAAGAAAAATCTCCTGAATATCAATACCTTTCTGACACTTGCTCCATCATCTCTACCGAAACCGCCTGTTATTTTGTCTGTTGCTGCTCCAATATCTCCCAATTTCATCCCATAGACATCTTCGGCTTCCGCACGCATTCGCGCAATGGTCAGAACTTGTTGGTTTTCGGCGACACCTTGCTGCAGTTTGCCGAACAGGACACCAAGACCTATTTTGATGTAGTTGTATTAGTACATGAATGCAGGAACGGATGGACACATTCTGCAGAAACAGGAAGCCCCTTACCTCCAGCATAATCTCCCGACCAAAAGGAATCCGCAAAATTGGGCGCCATTATTATGTACTCTTATCGTTGATTCGTGACTTCAATAATTGGGATTAATGTATTCGTTGATACTCGAAAGGTTCAGAAACTTGAGACAGACAAAACAAAGAAGAGAAAATCCTTCTCGTAGAAAGGAATAGGGATTGTTGAACGAATGACAGATTGACTGGAGAACTGGAGAAGTTTATGATGGACGAAGAAGTCGAAAAAGCTGGGCAGGGAAATAGAAGGAAGGATTGCGGATTTTTAGTTGTGCAAGGGCCCTTTGGAACGAGGTTGACCGTTGATCTCGTTTACCCGGGGGTTTCAGAATGTTGAGATGAGTGAAGCTATCACCAACGTCGTTGGATATGATTCAGTTGGATAGTTTATTGAATGAAATGGGGATTGTGTGAGTGTGTGAGTGTGATAAGTAGGTAAACAAAGACATAGATAGATAGATAGTATAGAAAAAAAGGAGTTTGGGAAAGAGTTGTAAATCATTAAAAGATGGAATGAGATATAATGTATTTATTATATAAAATGACATTTATTACTCGATTACTCGATTACTCCTTATTCATAGGTGCAATGCTATATATCTATATATACCTACTAGGGACCGATATAATTTTAATATACGAGTAAATATTAAAAAGCACTTAAACTTTTCCAGTCTTCACTTCAATTTCTTGGATTTTCGTTCCTACTTTAACTGACGTGCAGGGTCTTACATGAAAACCTCCCAGTAGCAAACCTTAAAACTCAGGTGTAAATCATTCCCAAAAATAGCTAAATCAGGAAATCTCCGGTAATCCATTAAAGGGGCTTAGCGCATTCATGCCAGCCTAGTAATTAATCACGTTAATGGACTGGCTGGACGAATAAGTACGGAGTAGGTGGCTCGAGGATACGTAGGTACGAGCGAGGGTATTGGAGTCTGGCACAAGCTGGGGGAATGAAGATGGATGTTGACGTAAAAAGATGAGTGATATGATTTGATATGATTTGATCATGTGATCATTTCACCTCTTCTATTCCTTATCTCGAGACCCTGACTTGAGACCGTTGGTACTTGGGTACATGGAATCTCATGCTTTTGTCACCGACATCAACTTTTTCATTTGGAGTCTTGCTATTGTACAATTATGCCTCACACAGAACAAGATCCTCTATTACCAAGAGATAGATCATCGCCAGAAATCAAAGATTCAAGAGAAAGTCGAAATGCCTGCTTTGAACCAACAAATGGCCGGGGGAAGAGACAATTCAGTGATCTAATGGCAGTGGTTCTGGGACTATGCTCTCTGCTTATACTTACTATGCTAATCATCCCTGATGGTTTTGTTGATAATATCTTGAATCATCATTGGCCGTTTGGAAATCAAGAGCCAAAGACAATTGAAGAGAGAGTGGATAGAATCTTGACTGAAACACCACTTATAGGTATGGCCCTCTCGGAATCTCGGATAACATATAAATCATAACTCTTCAGCACTTTGACTGACTAAACATAGATGGACACAATGATCTTGCAATCTTCATAAGATCTGCTTATAAAAATCGCATCTATGATGAGAAGTTTACCAATAAGTTTGAGAATGGTGGAATGGCTTCTCACGTGGATCTTCCTCGATTGAAAGCAGGAAAGAATGGAGGTGCTTTTTGGAGTGCATTCGCTCCATGTCCCTCAAACTGGAGTAATTTTTCCACCCCAAATTATGACTCTTGTTAGTGATATCTCGTTGGTGTTTTGATTCATTTTGCACTCTTTATACTTCTCTCATTTCATCTTGCTTTCTCTGGGTATACAATGTTGTTCTACAGTCCTGATTAACATTTTCCGCGACTTCTTCCACGCATTTATTTTTTCTCATAATGTATTCAGACATCCGACTAACTTTCCGATGTAGCTGTTGACTTTACCTTGACACAACTTGACCTTCTCGCTCGTCTCCAAGCTGCCTACCCCTCTCATTTTGCACTTCCAGGAGACAGCAGTACTGCCTTGACTGCTTTCCAAAACGGCCAACTCATATCGCCATATATAATTGAAGGTCTACACCAAATTGGAAATTCTATATCTAATCTCCGCCAATACTATACTCTTGGAGTTCGCTACGCAACCTTGACACACAACTGTCACAATCGCTATGCAGATGCGGCACTGGTTGAGCTCCCAGAGGGTGGTATCGAGAAATCTAAACCTCAATGGGGAGGTGTTTCACCCGCTGGTCGTCAGCTTATCCATGAGATGAATAGATTAGGGATGATTGTTGATCTATCACATACTAGTCAAGACACAATGCGTGCTGTGCTCGGCTGGGAAGCCGACTGGTCAGGTAGTCTCGCCCCAGTAATCTTCAGCCATTCATCTGCCTACGCAGTATGTCCTCATCCGCGAAACGTACCTGACGATGTTCTCCAACTCGTCAAGAAAACAAACTCCCTCGTCATGGTCAATTTCTCACCAGACTTCGTATCATGCGTTGCAAATTCGTCCAATACAAATGGACTTCCAGATTTCTATCCCAACAATTCAACCTTAGAACATGTAGCCAGACATGTCATGCATATCGGTGATCTCATCGGCTATGACCACGTAGGCTTCGGTAGTGATTTCGACGGTATCCCCGATACACCAAAGGGACTAGACGACGTAAGCAAGTTTCCAGACTTAGTAGCTGAGCTTCTCAAACAAGGAGTCAGTGACGAAGATGCTGGAAAGGTTGTAGGTGGTAATATTTTAAGAGTTTGGAAAGATGTCGATGAAGTATCTGCACAGTTGAAGGCGAATGGGGAGAAGCCCCTAGAGGATGACCTTTCTTGATTTATGGTTCAGATGTATTTGCGTGTACATAAGGACTGTTTTTCTTTGTTCGAATTTGGCTATTCTGTATATGTGTGTGCAGTTCATTTTTAGACGCTCAATGTAAAATGTCGTTCTAGAGGTCTCGCATTGTTTAAATTCATAGCTTTAACATTCAAATGTATTCCACAATGAATATTCATTGCGCGGAACAGTGATTTCTGAACATCAAATCCACACTTTCACGACCACCAGTGGATGTACAGACTGACGGGATACTACAAATGATTGGCTTGTAGATATCTTTTGATATACCAACTCGAATATTTTAGGAATTATCACAATTGTTCAATAGAAATGGAACAATCAGAAGGTGGAATTTGATATCAAACCATTGAAGAATGGATTTGTTGAAAAGATCTAGAATTGAGAAGGGTCCCGTCAATTCATGGGCCTTTAATAGATTTCAAGAATTATAAGTAAGTATTCTCATAGTCGTCGAATGATGTATTGGATTGTAGTGGTAGAATGTGATATGGGATGCGGGCTAGATCGGACGCTAGATTCTATTGCGAGAGGAGGAAGTGTAGATCTCAGGGTAGGAGACCGATTCTACGATGATATTATTACTTCAATGTTTGATCATCTTCTGGAAATTGGAGACTCCAGTAATCATGGATCAGATGATAGGATTTTGAGGGAGATTCTAAACTTGACAGTCTGGATTCTAACACATGAACCACGAGAGCAAACTCGCCTGAAATTTGAGGCCATGAGAGTACCTAGGAGATTTTCTGTGGAAAGGGGTGATCGTGTGAGAACTCAGAGTTGTGATTCGATCCAACCTATCAAGTCTGAACTCAATGAGCAGGCGGCCTTACAGTGTTGATGAATCTCTGACCGAGCAGAACATCAGGGCGGATAGGATGTAAAGCCATCATTGGGGCATGTGGAGGTTGCACCGAGTCGATGAATCAAAACATATATGACGAAAGAGAATGTAAAATCAGACTATCAAAGCTTGAATCCCTCTGTATACTTGCAGGCCTCGTATCGCGGTGGTTTATCACCTTTTTGAGCAAATATCATGTTGTAGAACAGGATATAGACCTGATCTTGTAGCCCTTGTGAACGTGTGATTTCTCTGCAACATAACTAGCGAAGATCTTGTTGAGAAACACTAATTGAGCTCCAAGTTCATAAACTTCTATTGTCATTACTTGACAATAGATTCAGAAAGCTCAAGATTGTGACATGAGGGTATTCAGACCCAGATCATTGGCATGACCGATCGACAACTTTGAAACGCGGGGTTGGAGTGCACTTGCGTGAGCTATTGAACATGGTATGGGTGATGCAACTTGAGCGTTCCCTTTCCATTGTTTCCAAAAATCTTCAGTATTCCTGTGTTTCGACGCCAACGCTTGTGAATCAAGAGGTCTTGTCATTCTGTGCCATTGCCCCTCACAAGAGGTAGTAGATACTTGACCAACAACACTCATCAATGTTGATGTACACAACGATGAGTGTTGACCTTCTTGAAGAGGTCATGCTATCCTACATGACAGACTCATGAAGTTTGTATGAAGTCAAATTATACACAAAGGGCACAAAGGATGCTGATCAAAAAAGTGTACCCAGTTTACATCTCGTGACTTGATCAAATTGGTAAAATCCCCGCGACGCCTCGACCACGCGTGGACCATTGAACTGCATAGATGGTACCAATGCACGGCCGGAAAAAAAATCCATCTCGAAATGCTTCATGTGCAAGAAACTTCCTGCAAAGAAATCATCAATTCTTTTCAAATCTACAACTATTTCCACTTTCCAGTCGCAAACATGGCGCAAGGACAGGTCCAAGTGCATTTCAGCACCACATCCCCAGATATTGAATTACCTGAAGGAAAGCAGCAATTGCTCGTTCCTACCAGTATGTTTTAATCCAAGTTTTCCTCATGTCTTCTTGAAGCCTTTTTCAAAATTAACGATGAAATAGATGTACGAAGATATGGACTTTCACAGATTCTCAATTCCGAGGCGATGCTCGATACCTCTTCGCCGATACCGTTCGATTTCTTGATCAACGGAACATTCTTGCGAACGACCCTCGATGAATATCTTACTGCGAATGGATTATCCTCCGAAACTACATTAAACTTACAATACGTCCGAAGTTTGATTCCTCCTCTCTATGAAGCAAGTTTCGAGCATGATGATTGGGTCAGCAGTGTTGATGTTTTATCTGGTAGTTCTGCTGTAGGAACTTGGGGTAAAAATTTAATTGTTGAAGGACAGGAGCGCATATTGTCAGGTTCTTACGATGGACTTCTCAGAGTTTGGAACAAGTCAGGTCAGGCTATCGCAACATCTGCGCCTGCCAGTGTTGGTGGACATACCTCTGGAGTGAAGGCTGCGAAATGGATCTCAGCCAGACAGATTGCATCGGCAGGTTTGGATCGCACAATTAGGATATGGAATTATTCTGAATCAGAGGATCATTTCTCTGCGCAATTGAAGCCAACTATGGAATTATATGGTCATACCGGTAGCATCGATTCAATCGCAGTTCATGGACCAACAAATCGCATTTTATCTGCTTCGGCAGATGGACAAATTGGTTTCTGGACTTCACATAAATCTTCGGCACCTGAAGTAAATAACAGTCTTATTTCTGGACCATCTTCCAAACGACGCAAAATTACAACCTCCACATCTACCCCTCAGCGTGGTCCCCTATCTCTCATGGATTGCCACAATGGACCTGCGACTGCCGTCATTTTCAACCCCCACGATCCTACCGTTGCATATTCAGCTTCTCAAGATCATACCATCAAAACACTCGACATTACCACTTCTAGTATTGTCGATACGAGAACTTTGTTGAACCCTATACTCTCATTAAGCGCTCTACCAGGAATTGGCCATCAAATAATAGCAGCGGGTACAACAGCACGTCATATCGCTCTCATTGATCCTAGAGCTTCGGCTGCTACAACACAAGCCATGACACTTCGTGGACATACCAACTTCATTTCATCAATATTTGCGGATCCTGATAGCAACTATGGATTAGTATCAGCAGGTCACGATGGAACTTGTAGGGTATGGGATCTTAGAAGTACAAGACAAGGAACGAAAGATGAAGGACTTGGTGTTGTTGGAGAGGCAGTTTACATCATTGAGAGAGAAAGTAGGAAAGACAAGACGACTAAGACAGTTGGTGGTGAGGGAGTAAAGGTATTTGACGTTAATTGGGATAAGGATGTTGGAATTGTTAGTGCTGGTGAAGACAAAATGGTTCAAGTGAATAGAGGAAGAGGTGTTACAAGACCCGAAAATTAGTTTATATACCCTTTTATAATAACCAAGTGGATTTATACTTGATATAAGATTTTTGATTTGCATAACCATCTTTGGAATCTTGGAAATATAACCACGTGAAAACAATTCTGTTTGTTTGATACATATAACTACGTCTAGACTTTACGAATTTGGCTACTCTACAAGAAATTTCTACATAGCGTATAGCAATTCTCGTGTCCAATTTCATATACGCCCTTTTCAACGCTATCACGGCTATGTTACGGCCCTTTATTGTTTGTAAAATGTTAAATAAGTCGAAATAAAAATGATCCTTTCCAATTTTAGTCACTAGTCCCATAATTTTTACTTCAAACGATTGTAAAAATTGGGCTAGTATGGCATCATTTTTTTATCCAATTATGGTGAAAATCGTCCACAGACATCCCGTGTAGTGATCATATTTATATATCAGATCCCAATGGCCGCTGAAATCGAAATGGTTTTTTCACTTTGTAAGTTCTCGTTGATTTATATCACCCAGGGTCGGTCAACTTTTCGCCACCAAATATACTTTGTTGGGGTTTTGTAGAATAGAGAATATTCATCATCTGTGAGATATTCAAGAATGTAACTTCCAGATCGAAAGGATGGTATTCAGAATACATCCGATGATGTGGGAAATGATACCCTCCCAATTGACCCCAATAGTGGGCTTTCTCGGGGTCTCCAAACTCGTCATTTAAGTATGATGGCACTAGCAGGTAACTACAAACCCCCTCCCCCCACCTTCTATATCATCAACCTAACACCCCCAGGCATCATCGGACCGGGCCTTCTCGTCGGTGCAGGCGGTGCGCTCGCATCCGGTGGTCCAGCATCTCTCCTCATCGGCTTTGGCGTAATTGGACTCATCGCCTTCTCCATCATGCAATCCCTCGGAGAACTCACCACTCTCTATCCGTCATCCGGCTCCTTCATCTCCCTCACATCACGTTTTTTCGACCCCGCCTTCAGCGTCGCCGTCGGCTGGAATTATTTCATAATCTGGGCTGCCGTTCTCGCAAATGAATACAACACCCTCTCCTCCATTTTTATTTTCTGGAGCGACAAAGTTCCTCTCTGGGGCTACTTTCTCATTTTCTGGTTTGCTTTTCTCGCCTTTCAGTTACTAGGCGTAGCCGCATTCGGCGAAGCAGAATTCTGGCTCGCGTTGTTGAAATTGGGGGGTTTAGTTGCATATTTCATTTTCTCCATTATTTATGCGGCGGGGGGGTTGAAGGGTCAGGACCACACGCTGGGATTCCAATATTGGCATGATCCGGGGGCCTTTGCGGACGGGTTTCGCGGCGTCGCAAAGGTATTTGTGTTTTGCTCTACTTTTTACGCGGGGTGCGAATCGATCGCCGTTGCGGCGGCGGAGACGCGCAATCCGAAACATGCGGTTCCGCTTGCGATTCGTCAGGTGTTTTGGCGCATTATTTTTATCTATATGGGCTCTGCACTGTTTTTCGGAATGACCTGTCCGTGGAATGCGGAGGGATTAGCCAGTGCCGGATCGAAAGCGCTCAGAAGTCCCATGACCGTCGCGATACAAAATGCAGGGTGGGAAGGAGGCGTGCATCTCATCAATGCGTTTATCCTCGCGACGTGCTTAAGCGCGGTGAATAGTTCTATCTACATAGGCTCGCGAACGATATTATTCCTCGCGCAGGAAGGACACGCGCCGAGATTCTTGAGATTCACGGATCAGAGAGGAGTTCCGATCTACGCGATTGTTTTCACGAATCTATTCGGCGCGTTGAGTATGATGAATGTTTCTTCTGGGGCGGGAGCCGCTTACAATTATATCGTGAATCTTTCCGGCGTCTCGACGTTTCTTGTTTGGGGCTCGATCTCATTTATTCATATCCGTTTTCGTTCGGCGTGGAAAGCACAAGGGAGGAGAATTTCTGATTTGCCGTTTGTCTCTTTCGCTTATCCGTATAATGCGTATTTTGGATTGGCGGCAAATATCTTTTTGGCATTGGTGCAAGGGTGGACAACTTTGAGCCCTTTTAGTGCGGGGGATTTTGTCGATGCGTATATTTTGTTGGCACTTTTTCCATTGATTTGGGCGGGGTATAAGATCTGGTTTAGGACAAAAATTTGGGATTTGAGTGAGATTGATTTGGATGAGGGGAGGAGAGATGATTTGGATCCTATAGAGGCGGGAGGTTTCGAAAGTTTGGAGGGCGGAGAGGGGAGTGAGGTGGTTAAAAAAGTACCGTTGTGGAGGAGGATTGCGAAGAACTTTTAGATGTCGGTTTGATGTTAATGATAATGAAACTACCAGAGCTAGTACAAAATTTATAACGCTTAGGGAAAGAGTGCTGAAGGTTGTCCATCATAATCATTGATAAAATGTAATCTATGGTACACTAGAACTGTCACTTCGATGCGCAATATCGCCAGTCCGCAATAATTGTGCAAAAACAACAGAGTGGAAGTGGTTGAGATTTTGGATCTGCAAAAAACTAGCGAAATGGAAATACAGAACGTACTGTGTCGTTGACTTCAGCGTCTGTAAAAGAAGAACCCTGGTTGTTGAAACGTGGTATGAAGATCATCTTCCCACCTTGTAGCAATATGCATCCATCCCTTAGACATACTCTCAACTCTCGAGCTTAAATCCTATATCTCTAGCAAACGAACAGGGGAAAATACATAGACAAAAACAAAAACAGAAATAGAAATAGAAACAAACAATACCTTTGCAGAAGAACAACAATAAATTTTTGTCATAATGCAAGACTACACACAATCCCATCCACTAAAGAGACTAAAATGCCAATTACATTCACATCCTTTTTACTTCCGTCCTTCTTCCTACTCATTGAAGTACGGAAATGACTAAGATTCGGCTTGTTCTATTTGTCCAGTATCATAAAACACTTTGGGTCGATGACTGCGGATCGTAAGCGACCGTGGTATATATTCCAACCCACACATGGGACATTCAAAATATGAGGTGCTGTGTTGAGTAACACAATGAACACAATATATTGAACCAGGGGAGCTGCTTGGGGGATGACGAGATTGCTTACTGGCAGATTCGATAACACCGTGAGGATATTGATTATGAGCCATAGTATAAGAAATTTCTAGAATAAATTTTGTGTCGGGGAAGTGAATCAAACGAAAAAGATGTGGAAAGAAAGGGCAGTCTTGAATCAGATACGAAGATGGCTGTAGATTTTTCTTCCCAATTTGCAAAAGCGGTTCGTTCTGGTGAAGTCTTTAAACAAAAGGAGCGACCAAATACAACCAGAAGAGAATGCGGCACAACCCGTGATTATAACCCCGCTCTGTGTAACCCAATTCCCACTGAAAATCCAGGTAAAGAAAACGCCATTATATGCATGAATTAGCAATGAAGGGTAGGCGAATGGAGCATTGAAATGGACGGATACCGACTTCAAATTACTTCGGTGGCCAATTCCAAAAACGAGATTTGAAGCAGCAGTTGACAGATTTTGGCATGCATCATATCATTAAACACAAAAATCCTGAGAAAGCTGGTCATTAGACTTTTAGAATACCTGATACATTTAAATAGGTACACCGACGTCATAATGATAGACATTTGCGCTGAAGACTCCAAAGAAAAATTTAGAATGATGAACGTCCAGCCGTCGTATAATTTCCAAAGAATAGATCATCAAACACAGATGCTCAAATCACACTACAGGGATGTAAAAGAAAACCAAAGAGCGTTGAGCACGTAGCCCGAACGTTCAGATCCAAAGAGCATTATACCTATGATGAAACAGTAAATGAGAAACCCCAGGTTCGTAAATGAAATAACAATATTTCCAATAAATTGGAGAGAAATGAAGCGCGAAAGATCCCCCATTCATGATAACCACAGAAAGGCGTTCTTGAAAGGGGCAAGAGGACGTGAAATTGGTGAATACTTGGTGTACCCTTACATCGCAAGCAATCCATTACATTTCATATACTCGGCCTTCTTCACTTCGAATGCTACTTTGGCTTGTTCGAGCTTTGCTTTCATTGATGTCGTTGTGACGATCAAGCTTCTGATGACTGGCATCTCGTACACTGGTGCTCCATATGTCACACTACGGCATTTCTCTAACTTATCGAATTTGATCGATGCTAGGCTTCGAAGCTGCGCAGCATATTCTTTTTGTATGGATTGGATAGACGCCTCAAGCTTTGGTTCGTACAGGCCTGTATAGAGCTTCAAAGAAGCGTCGATATCTTGAAGCTCAATGAATGAAAGATCTTTAGATCTCTTAGGTGTAAAGACATATGTATTGCATGGGTATCGGCCAGTGACGAGTGTAAGTTCCTCGAGCCTTCCTGCGTCAATCAGGCAGACATCAAGAAACACTTCAAGGACGTACGGGTTCTGGAAACTCCACCACCACTCTTCCGTGTCGTACTCCTTATCAAGAGCAGTTACCGGAAGAGGTTCGGCAAATACAGCTAAGCGTTTCTAGTTCTCGATACCAGGTAGTCTATGGTGAAATGCTTCGTTAGGAGCGATACACAAGGTGTCGAAGTCGAAGTCGAAGTCGAACCAAGTTTTAAAGGGTGACTCCGGTGAGGCGAAAGTTTGGGTATATCTCGTAGACGCGACATTGAATGACTCACGACAGACATACAAAGCTGTGACAGGATTTGATGATTGAACAACATAGTCTGGGACGCGTATAACTTCATGTGACCCAAAACACCTTGACGTTTTCCATCCAAAAATCCAGGTCGGGCGAAGAAGCACAACACGTGGGCCAGGGAGCGATGCCTCCCACACCATGACCCTAATCTCGAGCGGCAGTTCCATGAAACAAGTGAACGTGGTCCTGTCATTAAAATTGTCTTCATAGTAGTTCGCAGGTCTTCGAGGGCGGATAGAACCTTCGTATTGAGGGAGTGAGCAATTTGGACATTTTGGAACAAAGATCTAGTACTCAGTATCGCAGTGCATGCAATATACAGCATGGGTATTGACATTTGACCTTAAGCTACGTTGCTTGGGCAAACTAGGTTTAGGAGGCTTCGATTTGTTTGGCATGATCGAAGTATAGACTGACTGTGAGATTTGATACGAGTTTGTGTGATTTTGCGAAGTACTGTTCTTAGATGCCGAAGGAACGTATCCCGAGCTCTATGACTGCGCTACAGCCCGACTTTATAATTAGAAGAAGTCAACAAAAATTTTGAAGGATAAATTTTCGCGCGATTACCATAGCACTTCTCCCGCTGTGTGTCACAGTAATCTTCAAACGAAAAGACAAACGCTTTGCGAATGTTTGGTGGCGCTTTATGTCAAGGTAGGATACATAATGCATATAATCCTTGCATTTTGCGAGGAGTGGCTGGATTAGGGAAGAATAGGCATACTACTGACTTTCCTCATCTACTGGGTAAGGATATCTTGCCAAATAAGCAAATCTCAAAAGTAAGTCACCTGTGGCTCGGGATCTCGAGTTCATGGCTGACTTGGCTAAAATTGATCAAGTTGATTGAAGAGTGATATGAGTATGAGAAATATCTCTTAAAATCATGTAGAATGATATGTAGTATCAGATTTCATGATCGAAACGTGGTAGTTGCATTAGTAATCCTTACATGCGGTTGAGAAAGATGAGGTTTACATGCACGCAATACGCGCTAGCGCCATAGCATCACGTGTATATCTACTTACACGTCGCAATAAATTGCTAGAAAGGTAATTCTGAAGAAAGGAAAAAGACGAAATACTTCTGGTCTACTTTTGGGGTATAATTTCCAAAACCATGCTGAGCAGGAGGAATCTAGGTCACGTGTACCCCCTGATCTCATGTTCTTCAACACCTTCAATCGACTGATTCCAGATTGAAATATTTTTTCATTGACGTTAACAATCAATTTGAGAGTCAATCTCAGTCCTGAATGGTAATTAAGTTAGAGCGTCGTACCCCGAGTGGCGCCAAAGCTCACGCTCACATGATAATCCTGTTTTAGCTTTCAAGGTCAAGATTTTGGAAAGAGTAGTGCAGAAGTATGCTATTTCATTACAGCTTCTTTTTAAGACTCAATAAAGAGATGCGATAGAAAACATAAACCGGAGCCCAACTCATCTCATCCATCAAAGCCTTCCAATTCATTACTCGTACTCCCACTTCAAACCATCAAGAAAATCAGAAAAGGAAAAGTCCTTGAGCAATGCACCTAAGAATCTCTGACATGGCAAACTTCCAGATCCTCCAGAACTCTGTCTATCAAGAAATGACTCTAGATTGCAGCCTTGACGAGGTTGTTGGCGAAGTTGTGGTCATTGAAAGGACAGTTGGCCTTTCCGAAGTTGGTGTTCTGTAAAGCTGTCTTGCTAACAGCTGGCAAGAAGTCGTACCACATCATTGGCAAATCTCTGCCCAATGTGTTGGTGAACTGCAACTCGTGGTTGGTTGGGAAAGAGACATAGTATTCGACCTTCAATCTATCACCCTGGCGTTGGGGATTGGTCGTCTTCTTCACACTTCCGTGACCAGATGCGGCGGCACCGATCAAGGAGGGGTTGGCGACGGAAGGGTTGTTGACCCAGGCGACGACGTACTCCCAGTCGTGACGATGGCCTCCAACGACGTTTCCAGCTGCTGGTTGATCCTTGGGAAAATCTGAAATGGGTTAGAAGGTATGAAAAGAGTGGAGAGAATGGATGGGATACTTACACCACGCGTACATGATACCATAGCGACCTCCAGACCAGCCACCTCGGACATAGGTTTGACCCTTGCTCTGATCACGGCAGCCGGCTGAGACATTTCCAGTATCTTGGAGTCCACCACTGCAGGATGTATTAGTAAAGAGATATTAGAAGGGAAAGGAAAAAGTATTTTTCATACCTGGTGTTACCATTACCATCAACTGCACTGTATGGTTGACAACCATGAGCAATGTGAAGGAATGGCTCGAATTTCTTCAAAGTGTTACCCAAGGCGTTACCAGGTACGTTTTCTCCCCATGGGTTGATGGAGTCATGAGGAACGACGGCACGAGCTTGGATGGTGTTCTCCTCAATGGGAGCACCCTTGACTGCTGCAGCGGCAGCGAGGAGGGAAAGGAATTTTGCGTTGGAGAAATACATATTGAATTAGATTGCTGATTTTAACGATTGTGGTGATTTGGAATGAATGAATGGATGAATGAATGAATGTGGAAGCTGATGATAATGCTGATGATGCTGATGATGCTGATGATGCTGATGATGCTGATGATGCTGATGATGCTGATGATGCTGATGATGCTGATGATGCTGATGATGCTGATGATGCTGATGATGCTGATGATGCTGATGATGCTGATGATGAATTGAAAGAGAAGACATCGTCGATACTTATATAATATTTTGCTATCATCACTCGATGTATTCAACCCGCACAAAAAGTATCTCCACCCAGACAATTCCCAGCAACATATTCTTGCATTGCCTCAATTCCATTTCCAAGAGCCTCAATTCTTCCTCCCAAGAGCTTCAATTTCGGTGTGTACCCATGCCGGGCTTTTGCCATTGCCATAATATCTCTCCAAGCAAAGATTCATCTCTAGTTGTCCACCTTCTCTGACATTCACAATGACAATGTAAAGTGGTCAACAATCTTGGCAATCACATCTTTACCAAAATCGTCCAACGTTTGTATATAAATCTCTTGGCCTTTTCCGAATACGATAAACCATTTCAGATGAGATATAGAAACACGTGAAATGAATGAGGCTCGTCGCACCCATAAATTCGCTTGGCATCACAATGGGTTTCTGCTTTTAACTTTTAACCTTAAATTCTTTCAACCTTATTTTAGGCACAAATCCTAAATGTAAAATTGTAAAAATTATGCTTCGAAGATGCAATTCTGACCATCCCAGATACATGTTTGTGGTTTGAACTCGAAATCGTTGGAATACAGGGTTGTACCTGTGCTCGAGCGGTGGGTGGGTGGGTGGTTCGTCCAAAGCACCGACTATAGTTAGAACAAAGCAATTGTGTGCTCGGAGAAGCTGTAACATTGTAAACTCCGCATTAAATACTAAGGCTATGTATGGATTTTCAATGAACCAGTACTTCAATTCGAAACCATAGTATAGAACTCGAGTAATCAAGATCCCAACCACCAATCACAAACATAGAGAGAAACAACCTTCACCCCTTCTTCAACAGTACAAAAAGCTGTCGGAAATGCGGACATTCTTCAATTTCTTCCAGATATTGATCAACAAGAAACATCACATTGTAAATCCACAACAAACAATCCCCATATAATTTCCTTATTCGTTAATGATTGAATCAATTCGCTACCCATTTCTTAAGCTTTCGCATGACATAACTCATACCTTTATCCTCACACCCGAATCTAAATATATTAATCGAACCATTCCACCAATGTTCGAATTTTCGCTTAAGCACAGCCTCCCTCTCTCCTTCTTCTACAGATCATAATCTTCGGCAGACCAGTACCGGTAAATCACCATCTACTTATTTCTCCAAGAAAACATCGTGCCTGCCAAGATCATGCTTAACTGTGATCCACCGTTTAGCTCATCGTTGCCTGGGTCCCATTGACTTTCTCGGTACTTGATTGCCCGGATTTCGAGAGCTTCTACGACCGTTACCACCGAATAAGAGAATAAATTCTAAGTAATTTCGTTCACAGAAGGAAAATTCTGCTGACAGGTTCAAGGCATTATCATCGGCATAGGATACTCACGCTATAGTCTTTCTCGAACGACATATTCCTCGGACTATGTATAAGAGTTTCATGGGACTGCCTTCTCTCCCACACTGGAAGATGATGCGAGTAATGACAGTACACTTTCATCTACAGTAGATAACTCATGAAGACGGGATTGAGAGCCAAGTATGGATAACACTAGGTAGTCATGGATATCGTATTGTATATCGTATTGCTGCGGTTGTCAAGCTATCGAAAGATCTTTGGGCAGTCGATGGAAAAAGGGAGTGAAACTATTCCCATCCCAGATGAACTTGAGCATGATTTTGAGGATACAAGAAAAGGGAAACTCTCTCTCGATACCTCTTCCCTGAGAATCACAATCAGACGTTCCAGATCTCAATTCCAACCCTGACAACAAAAACTAACTTTGAAATTGAATAAGATGGCTAACTGCCAAGTTGATTTTGCAAAGTTCTAGCCCTATTACAAATTCTTCAAGTTTTTAAGCCACTTAATTTCCAATTTCCATCAGTTTCAAGGGCAGAAATATTGCATGAAGCGTCTTCCCCCCCTTTCTCTTCTCTTCCTTTCATATTCATTTTTCTTGACTTGATATTGTGCTGCTGCTTCCTTTAACTTCATCTCCATCGCCTTTTCCATCATGGTTTTGCATTCAAAAATGGACAATTTCAAAAGGAGCTACACTGCCGGTCGCGGCAGCTTCTTTTTGTCTTACAGTATCCAAACTTTGAATGTTTGCTAAGCTTGGTCCTATCTTGACACTACGATAACAACATCAATTGTGGAAGGGTTCTTGTTCTCGTTGTATTGTCCTTTCAATAGGGATTGCATAGACTCTCGTATATATATATATATGGCAAACGATGTGGTAGTGTTTTGTAAGTCGATAAGTGTTAGATAATCATAGACAATCAAAGGATGGCGCCTATTGACGAAGAGAACATTGGTAATACTGACACGAAGTACAACCAATCTCCCCAAGCGAAATTACGCATAGAAAAGTTCCTGATATGATGAGAATATTATCTATATGTTCTTCTGAAAATCAGATGATCAGCTCACACGATTCATCTCTACTTGTAAATGTTTTGTGATTGCTCCACCATCGAGGTAAAGAGTACCGATTAGCGATATCAAAATCGAACCATGTCTGAGAAATAGATCCAATACCCTCATAGACGACGCGCTTGTGCTCTGCCATTACCACTATATATGCTTTGCGCCATACATATGCCATTTGAATGGTACTAGGTGATTTGTATCCAAAACTTCTTCCCCATTTTGTAAATGAAATAATCGATATCGTAGATGAGCGATACGTGGTCCTGATAAAGCTTGTTTACAAATGAGGTATCTCGATTGCTCTGATAAACAAGTCAAAATGATGAATGAACGAGTATTAAGTTCTTTTTTGGTAGGATGCTACTCAGAAACTCGTTTGAAAATAGGTATATCCATACCATGCCAAAACAAAAATGCTGGACAGCATACTGATGGAAGTATACACTCGGCATATACACTCGGAATCACAATGAATACTGTAGATTACATGAGTACTTGGGTCTACTGAGCTTCTATATTAATCAGCTCCACCAGTGGGTGTGCGGACTGATGAGACACTGCAAAAATGGAGTTGTGAATATCTCTTGATGTATCAAATCATTTATTTTAGGAATTGCTAAGATTGTTAATTAGATATAGAATAACCAGAACACGAATTCTAACATCAAACAATCGAAGAATAAATTTACTAAATTTACTAAAAATATCGAAGGTTGGGAAGTATTCAATCAGTCTGTATAGGTACCCGCTGGTTGTCCAATGCTCACTGGACAAAAGCCAGGGACACAATCCATTGTTCCAAAGTAATCCATGATAGCCAAAAGACATAGCTGTATATGATCCCGAGAAGAATATTATCTTTTTGAAGGGAAAATAGCTACAAGTCTGAAGAACACTAAAGAATTTATCTCAAAAGAGGGGTACGGCTAGACTACGACACCAAAGAAAAAGAAACAAAAGATCAACATTATCTTACCGAGAAGTAATAAAGTAGGATTCTAGCCATGTAGATAACTTAGGATATCATGCGATGATTGGCTAATTGCTGCGAAATCATAAAAGTTGGACTCTAAAGATATGGGAGTGGGAGTATGCCTGGATAGTCGAAAAGGATTTCTTTATTAAACGGGAATTAACCCGTTATTTTTTCTTCATGAAGATTTCATGCCCTGAAGAAGGATGGGAGAAGAGAATGATAATTAGATGATACATAACAGATATCGAGTAAGTAATATCATTCTGCCACGCTAAAATTTAGCCCCGCATACGTCATCACTCCTAGGAACTAGTAGTTCAATAACGCGGTATCGAGCCCGTATCTTAACCCTCCTGTTTCTATCATTTTGTGTTTCTGTAACATCAAGTCTTAAGTAGCAATCATACACACCCCTTTGATATCAATAAGCGTACAAGAAATACTGAGAATGTCTTGCGGAGTACATCACGAGTAGTTCAAAGACCTTCTACTCTGGTTTCCAAAAATCTGCTACTGTGAATTCAGCGAGCCAACTATTATCATTCCGCAGGTTACACTCTGGCTTCGACGAATCTAGAACAATAGCAAAGCACTACTTCTAAGAATATCCACTAACAAACTTTCTCCATCTCCTCATATCTGATGAATCATCCTTAGGTAAAATAACAGCCTCCCCTTTTTTGCCCTTTGATCTCATCCCAAGCTGTATTCAAACGAGATTCCCCTTCACGGCAAGTTTCCCAGCATATCTCATCATAACCAACCCGTTTATACTAGTTACCATCTATCCGAGCTTTAGATCTCTCAACAGTATATATATCTCATATGCTCTTCTCGGTCTCTAGTTTCATTCTAGACATCCGATATCCAATCGCCAACTTGATTCGATAGAGATTTTTCAACTCGAAATGTTTCTCAAATCTTAAATTCACTCATTAACTTTTGATATGATTTATTATAAAAGGAATATAGTTGAAAAGACAAGAATATTTATGTTGAAAGTGATTTTTAATAAAGATCTGAATGGAAATTGATAATAAACTATTCAACTTATATAAAAAAGAGAAAAATAAAAATAAAAATAATGATTAGAATGATTAGAATGATTAAAAGAATCAAAAGAATCAAAAGAATTAGATAGTAAATATAAAATTCAAAAAATTATTTTGGTTTGAAAAATTCATATGAAGTGCTATAATGAAGACCCTAACACTGATTCATCACCAATACAAGAAAAACCACTTCTATAATCTACTCAATTAGCTTATTGATATCAAAAATAGTTAAACTCATTTTACAAGTATAATAATACGATGAAGCAACAAGTATAACTTTCTTCATACACAGAAAACGTCATCTTACAAAGAAGAAATTCTGTAGTATACTTAGAAAAGGGAATGTAAGAATGTGGAAAGACCATGCACGTGAGATTCTCTGTATTCGAGATACCAATCATCGAGAATAAGATTATTGCGAGTTGACTTGTGTAATGAGATGACACTCGATATAGCGCAGAGAGAGTATGAGTGGAAAAGCAAGGGTAGAAGATAGGGTTTGGGGGTTGAGATTACGATGATTTGTATCTTGTGTAAATGGATAGCAATTATCTTTTCTTGAAGATGAGATGTGATAGGATAAAGTAGGATAGAGAATTGGAGATATTTGCAAGTGCTGGAAAGAATTTTATATCATTCGTAGTGAAGATTGATATCTTTTATTTACTCGAAAAAGAAGTCTTTTGGCACTTGCTATCAGATCTAATGATATTGTAGGATTTGTAAAGGGGGTTATCGTTTATGATTAAAGAAGGCAAGATAAGATACTCAAGGAATTTTGGCGAGCTTTTCTGAGGGGGGGGGGGACAGGGCATGCTGGAAGTCGTTTGAGAGAATGATAGAGATGCTTGCGAGTGTGTATTATGAGCATACGAAGACTACAAGCATCGCTTTTATATTTTACGTGTTACAAAATTTGTACACTCGAGGAAGAAAGTAAGAATCTTCGATAACTGTATCAAAAATTGAAATTCATTGCTTAATTCGACGTTCTAAATTTATATCCTCCCATCACTCCTCCTAATCTCCGTTCCCCTCCTCCTCTCCCTCTTCTCCCCTCTCTTCTCCTCTTTCCCCCTATCTCCACCCTTGTCCCCCGTAGCACCCGCCGCACAATCACCCCCCTCCACCCCCTCCAACCCAAACGTAACCATAAAACTCGACCCCCTACTCACTGCCCCCAAACACACTCGATCCCTCGCCACACTAAATCCCAACTCCCCAAAGCCTCCCGCCGGCCCCAACATCTCCTTCATCTCATTCAATGCCGACGCATC
Organism: Botrytis byssoidea; assembly: GCF_014898295.1. Classification (NCBI taxonomy): domain Eukaryota; kingdom Fungi; phylum Ascomycota; class Leotiomycetes; order Helotiales; family Sclerotiniaceae; genus Botrytis; species Botrytis byssoidea. Next base: position 280,887 of record NW_024065861.1, on the reverse strand, counting down.
AATAATCAACTTCCAATCCAATTTTCGCTCCTGAGTGCCCTTTTCCGAACTCAGACTTTCGCTTCGTTGGCGGGATAGCTCGATGATTTGTTCTTTCTTTTGGTCGTGGTTTTCATCGGGTGATGTCGATACGTCACTACCATTTAGTAATTGCGCATTCGACGATTGAGAAAACTCAAAATCATGACTCCAATCGATCATAAACATGAACTTATAAATCTCCCCCGTCCTTCTCCCCACGCTTCTCAACATTCCTCGAAAATCAGAATCTCGTCGTAGCTCCCCCCAAAACGGAATTACCGTATCCATCACCCATAGAGATACTTGCGAAAGAAACCAAGAAAATATCACTTCCAGCACGAGAAGTTTTGCAAAGCGGTAAATGGGAGATTCGTCACCCATGCTAAAGGCCCAGTAGTGGAGATTGTAGATCGTAGAACGCCATTCGAGATAAGTGTGTATGGTTTCGGGGGTGGAGAGGAGAGATACGAAAGTATTTAGGAGAGATATTAGGAGGGTATTGAGGAGAGAATGAAGGAGCCAGAAGAGTGTGACGAGGAGGTAGGATTCGCTGGGAGAAGGTGCTTGGATTTCTGATGTGGGATTTTCGCAATGTGAGGAGCGTGAGGGTCGGAGGGGTTTTTCATTTCGATGTCGAGCCCGATTTTGAGGTTGATGTTGATGTAACACTTTAAAAAGGAAATATTGAATCCCAATCATCCAAAACCAGGCAAATAAATTTTCAATTAGAAAACTCGTAAAGGCGAGATTGAGAGGTATAGATGAGATAACTTCGCCTTGGTGTTCGAGATCAAGACCCTGTAGTTCTCTGAGTGAAGAGTCGTCCATCTTGGATAGAATATCTAGGTGATTGGTGGACGTGAGATGAGATGGATTCAAATACATAAGTATGTCTATGAGTATGTGAGATTCCAATGCTCCAAGAAGAGGAAGTTGAACGCTCAAAGATTAATAAGTAAATAAATAAACTAAATAGTTGAATCCAATGTCTATAAAGAAAAAGATAAAAATTAAAAAATAAAAAGACAAACCTCATGATATTTCTATAAAACAAAAATACCTTCGACGTTACATTCCCTGCCATCTACCAATATAAAAATCAAACCCTTACCCACATCTACACCTACCGCTACATATAAATACATCCAAGCCAAGCCTCAATTAAACTCAACACATCCCCTTCCCCTTAACACCAAACCGCGCAGCACAGCACAGCGTCAACGCACCGTTCAACGACCCCTCCAAAGCCATTGATAAATGTCACCGGCAATCAAACAGGTCCAGCTCAGCCCTAACCCACAGCACACTAGTCCCAAAACAAACTTGCAATCCGTCAAATACGCTTTACGAATACCCCCATTCTAATACGACGTATCGAATACGCCTGCATTGCGGCACTCCTTAGACCTCTCCATAATTCTTTACGAACGCACCAATAGATCTGCAGACAATACGAAAATGCGCACTAGACTTATGCACGTGGTTTGTGCTTCAGGGGTTCGATCGACAAGTGCGAGGTATGCGAGATGTGCTATGCGAGTTGCGAAATGGGACCTGGATGCTGTGGGTGAGCGAAAACGAGAGCGAGAACGAGAAACGAGGAAAGAAAATTGAAGATTGAGATGGAAGTGTATCTGTCTATTTATCTTTTTACTTGGGTATTTGAGGATTCATTCTTTTGGTATTTTGTTACTCCAGAGTCCGTTCGCTACGAGAAGTGCTTAATTCACGATATCGCAATATTAAATAAGCTTTATACATAGGTAACCTTAATAGGAAATCGAGGGATAAACCATCTATTTATCCGTAAATATAATTTTACTTCACCCAAAATAGTATCGAACACCTCCTCCACCAAAAAGATATCGCAAACAAAATGCCTCATCCAATATTTCTGATTCATTAATCTTCTTCCATTTCGGCGTTCATTGCAGATGTAAATCTTAATCACATCACATCACATCACGCGTCAAATCTTCTGCATAACGAGGCTGAGACCGTTGACTTGATATAACCTGTCATACCTATTTTACTTATCATACCTCTCACCCAGTCATTCAACCTCATGCATTTGAGAACTGGTGAGCCGGACTTCGATAATAAAAGACTTGGGAATAAATTTCCCATTCAAATGTCGCATGTAAGATTACATACACCACCATCAATGGAACCCACAACCCATAAGTCTTTCGAGAATCATGGACAGGAGAAAAGTACACCCAAACCTTCGCTTACTTAAAAGCAGAGTTTCTCATTCAAGGGCGCAATTTTATGGTATGATCAGACTGATCTAGAAAAATAGAGGTAAGAATACTAGATAATCAATCGGAACTTCGTTCATATATTTTTACTCGTTCCAAAAAGTTTCAGACAATAGAAATGGCGAGGTATACTGTGATCTAACTATTCGTAGTTTTCTTAAGCATCCAGCTCGAAACGTAGCATCGAGGTATATACAAGCTTGCTTAGATCCCCCTCGTCTCCCCCATCCATTTTGACTATACCTCCAATTCAATCCCTATTCCTCACGCATGACTAACATCCGGTAACGGCTTCTCCTTGATATCCTTAATCAACGATCTCGAATTCGCATTATTCTCAAAACTCAACTCAATCAAATCTCGCACCTCATCTTTCGAAAAGTACAAGCTAAGATGACTTTCAAACCAAAGATACCTTATATCCTTCAAATTACTCTGTAGAACTTCACTCAGGAATTGCATTTTTAGCCAATCCCCTGCATAAGTTCCAATTTCATTTTCTTTGAATAGAGATTCTAGAGCATCAACTTGTTGAATCAGCGCTGCTATTCTTTCAGCGTCATCCACTCCCAAATCTGTGAGTTCAAAAATATCGCTGATAATTTTAGTGGCTACCGTGTTGACCAATGTACCAACGGCCGATGCCCAAGTTGAAGATGGAAGTATTTCTTTCCAAGAGGCAGATTGTTGTTTGATATGACCGATAACAGCACGAATTGCGTTCTCGCTGTCATTATATACAAAATTTTGAGAACCTAAGTAATGTTAACAATTGCATAAACTAATATCTATTATACGTACCACCAAGTAAATCGTGTAAGATTGTCCTCTGTGTATCCATTTCGTTTTTATAAGCTCTCTTTCCAAAGCTTTCAAGAGGTCCAATCTCTGAATCAATATTCACAAGATTCAAAGCACGGGGGGGTATGTCTTTTCGTAGATGCCATTCTTTCGAGAAACTTTTCAATTTATCAACCAACCATGTAGCATCGTTGTAAGCAAACCTAGATAACACCAGTGAGAATGCAATATGGAGAGCGCAATGCCAAATTCAGGACTTACATATTTCCCTTTGGATCATCGACATAGTAACATGGAGATACCGCACGATACATTGCTAAAATCAAGGTAGGAATCTTGGACAAAGCACCAGCTGCAGGTGATACAGGAAGAAATTCGCGTCTGTGAAATGTTGATGAGTGATTAGCAGGAATTTGACTTGGCTTAAAGGTGACATGTACGTACTCTGGCTGCATCAATTTGGCGCCATCTTCATAGATACTGACAACGTGGCCAAATACTTCCGAAGGAATAGAAGATGTCCAATACTTCTCTGAGAGAGTGAGATTTCGCTTCTCTGTTGGATCATTGAATGTGGTAGGACTAGTAGGAAGATGAGGAGTCTTTAGGGTCCTCTGTGTGTCAGGGAGGTCATCGGTAGGTGTTTCGACGGCAACTTCATTATCATCACCCCAGCCCCATGCATCATCTTCATCTACTTGAAGAATATTTGGATCAGGAGCAATGGACACTGAGCTTGCTCTTCGTTCCTCGTCAAAAGAAGCTCGGCTTCTCGTGGTAGGTTGAGTTTCTTCCTCTTCGTCCTCTTCACCCCAGCCCCACTCATCTCTCACAGTCTCACCATTTGAAGTGACATGCATACCGTCATCCCTGGTCACCATACGCATTTCCACTCGTTTAGCTTCAAGAGGCTGGCCAACGCCTAGCATTAGAAGTCATTAGTATCAATACATAGAGGATAAGTGTTTTAAATGAGGAGATGAAGAGGTGAGGTGAACATACCAAGGGCTAAAGCATTACGAACTCGGTCCAGAGATGTTTCTCGCTTCTTAGTCAACCAAATTCTAGCGGCACTAGAAACCCACTCATCGAATCTCTCTGCTCCTGGCCATCCTAGTGCTCTCAAATTATCGGCAAATTCACTTGTACGACCTAACGCCTTTTGGTAATCGTCCATATCGTCTAGGGATGTTGGTACAGATGACTCTAGCCATGTTCCGATTATTATTTCAGTTAGATCAGGCATCATAGCCCTAGATAAGGCTTCGACCATTGTCTTGGGCAAGTTCTCGTCCAAAAAGCGAATGATGTCTAAGATGTCCTTGAACAAAGATTTTATGCTAGTATCTGAATGATCTTCAGTAATACGCAAAGTGTTATTTTCAATACATATTTGGAAAACAGTAGGTGATGATTCCAGGCCAGTACGAGGTCGTATAATTGTTTCAGACAATTGCTCCCAAAGATCTTTGCCAAACTTGTCAAGCTCTTGAAACCTCTCCAACCCAATTGCAACATCATCTAAAGATGTTAAAATACCGTCGAATTTCTTGTGGATCGTAATAGAAGCTTCTTTGGGTTGAATGTTTATCAACGATTTCCGGATCTCACTGAGCTGATCATTTAAAGAATTCTTCAACTCATAATATCGTGTATCCAGGAGCCGGACCGCTCTTACAGTGGTTTCCGCTGGTATTTCCGCAATTTGATGACCTGCAACATCGAGAGATTTTAAAGCTTCATGAATTTCTTGTCTGTCCGACTGTTCCACAGCTTTGTCCAGGGAATCATTCGCACGCTTTATGGATTGTGCACATTCCAGTAACTGTGCATTAAACTCAATCTCCTTCACCAAAAGTTCAACATGATTTTCATGATTGTGTACATCGGTAACTCGAGATTCGTCTGCTTCTGCTTGTTGAACGACTTCATTCGCCAACTTTCTTGACTTGTCGATATCGTCCTGGAGGGCTTGGGCATGTTGTATCCATTTATCGATATCGGCAGCGGAATCTCTACTGATTTGACGAACTTCAGTCTGCATGATGCATAGTCAGTAAACAGAATAGTGGTTTGGTAGTGAGAAGGAAGCAGGGAAGTTTTGGACACACCTCGAGAGATAATTTGGCCTCACCTAAAGCTTCTATAGCTAGTGGAAAAGCTTCATTCCCGACCGCAGATGCAGATACTTCCTCATCAGGAAAATCTCCATTTGATGCAAAACCAATGAGAGTTTTACTAAGTTGATCAACTGCCACTGTCGATGCCATGTTGTCAAAATCTTTGGAGATTAAATTTCAATCGCTGCCAATCTTGACGTGTCGGATACTTCAACCAGCACAGAGCCGTTATTCGTAAAGTTTTTTTAAGGCGACAAAGACTTAAGGGTATGAAACTTATGTAGGTACCTAGAATTTATCTGAACATCACTACCATTTTTCTTAGAACATGGTCAATGAGATTATGACAGGGTGGAACCAGAAGCTATGGCATAATCATCTGATGACTAAGAATTATGCTATTAAGCGCGCAGTTAAGCTGATGCGGTAAGGGTAGGTTATCACCCAATGATAATTATCTAGGGCGTCTATTCATTCCTTCGTTGTAAGGCTATTAACTTTATATTTTTATATTGTTCATCGTTCAACCTATTCATCTACCTTCCTTTCTCACCAATATCTCGGCCTTTCTCTATTTTGCGAAGAAACTCATAAGTTCTAACGACATACTTAAATAAGAGGCGATACATTCATTATTTGCCTCTCTATCTATTGGAGGCTACTTCTCGTCTTCCCTGGCGACCTCAATTCTCCAGTTTTCCCGTTGGACCAGGCTAGGATCCCAAATTACTCAACAAAGGTACGACAATCCTCGCCAAGAGTACCATATTTCTTTCTCTAATCACATTGTTCTTCCTCTTCCTTTAATCTTTTTCAAAGAGATCTTTGTCCGCTTCAGAATACCATCTTTGTTGTTTTTTCTGTCTCACTCATTCTCATGGCGGGGTACAACCCCCCCCGCCAATTTCCGTATATGGCAATTGCTATTATTCCTTTAATTGCTCTTGTTCTTTACCAAGCGGTGGATCCATCCTGGTATGCTTTGCTGCGCTATTCCAATTGATTCTATACATCCTCTTGTTCGCTGCAGTCCGGCTTTGAAACTCTAGTGGTTTCCAAAGACTTTGTCATTTGTGTGATGCAGACTCTAGCTTGATTCTACAACGACTGAACTACTCCAAGGCGAAAAGTTGTTGTTTTCTTTTCGTTCTTTTCTAAATACATCTCACGCTTTTTCTTTGAACTTGACACATGACTTCTTGTGGATGTTGAAATTTGTGTGATCAACCTCAATCTAACAATATTTCAGGTACTCTTCTCGCAAAGGGCTCCTCAACTTTTGGAAACACAACTCCTTCATAAAGATGCCAAGTCAAACGAAGAAAACTTATTTTCGTACGGTGCAGAATTTTAAAACTGATTACGCCCCTACCGAAATTACCCAATATGTCTCGGAACGTACTGGCATGAATGTTGTTGTGGTTGATCAGAAGGGTCCTCAAGTTAATGGATATTTTGCATTGGCTACGGAAATTTTCGATGATTCTGGATCACCACATACCTTGGAGCATCTTTGCTTTATGGGATCAAAAAGCTACCGGTATAAAGGCTTACTCGATAAACTTGCCACTAGAGCTTACTCTAATACTAATGCATGGACTGCTACGGATCATACTGCCTATACATTAGAGACAGCAGGATGGGAAGGGTTTTCTCAAATACTTCCTGTTTATCTTGAGCATTTGATCTTACCAACAATTACTGAAGAAGGCTGTTACACTGAAGTCCATCATGTTGATGGTGAAGGTAACGACGCAGGTGTTGTGTATTCAGAAATGCAAGGAGTTCAAAACACTGGTTCTGATATCATGGACCTCCGTGCTAGGCAACTTCTTTATCCAGAAAACATCGGATTTCGTTATGAGACCGGTGGCTTAATGGAAAACTTGCGTATCTTAACCCCAGAGAGGATTCGTGCATTCCACAAGGAGATGTACCAACCTAAAAACCTTTGTCTCGTTTTGATTGGTGAAATCGATCAGAAGGAATTGCTTGAAATATTAGACACTTTTGAGGAAGGTATCCTGGATGATATTCCATCTCCAACTGCTCCATTCAAGAGGTAAGTGTGTCCAGTTTTAACTATCAACAACCAGTATTTTAATGTATATAGGCCGTGGGTGGATTCTGCTCAACCACCACCGCTTACTAAAACCATAGTAGAGACTGTATACTTCCCAGAAGAAGATGAGTCAATGGGTGAAATTTGGGTTGGTATGTTTGGCCCTGATTGTAAAGATGCTGTCGAAACAGGTGCTCTTAATGTTCTTCTTGCATACCTTGCTGGATCTTCTGTTTCGATTCTTGAAAATATCATGGTTGAGAAAGAAGAGCTTGCAAGTTCAATTTCATATTGGTGGGATGCGAGACCAAATTCAGTGATTTGGTTTCAACCAACCGGAGTAGAAACTGAAAAGCTTGCATTCGTAGAGAAGCGTCTGTTTGAACTTCTCAGAGAGGCCCTAGAGAAACCCCTAGATATGGCATACATGAAAAATTGCCTGGAAAGAGAACGCAGACAATGCAACTTCGAAGCCGAAAGCTCTCAGCGTTTCTATGCTGAAGCAATCATTAATGACTTCCTCTTCGGTAACAGAGATGGTTCTACTTTGAAGGATTTGAAATCACACGCAGAATTCGATACACTTGATAAGTGGAGTGAACAACAATGGAAAGATTTTTTGAAGAAATGGATCGTCGATGCACCTCACGTTTCTTTACTCGGAACTCCTTCAGAAGAGATGTCGAAGAGAATCAAGAAAGAAGAGGAGGCTAGAGTTGCAGAGCGAAAGGAGAAGTTAGGGCCAGAAGGGCTCAAGAAATTGGCTGATAAACTCAAGGCAGCAATTGCTAAGAATGATGCCGAAATACCTGCTTCACTTCTACAGAAGTTTTCCGTTCCTGGAACCGATTCAATCCACTTTCACAAATCGACCACTGCTAGATCTGGTTTAGCCAAGAAATTGGGCGCGCCTGCCAATGAAATCCAGAAGGTCATTGATTCGCAAGCATCTGAATCTCCATTGTTCTTACAATTTGAGCATGTCCCAACAAACTTCGTTCACTTATCAATGCATTTTGGCACTTCAGAGATCCCTCTGGAGCATAGACCACTGCTCAGTCTATTCATAGACAATTTCTTCGATACACCTATTCTTCGGGATGGAAAGAGAGTAGAATTTGAGCAAGTCGTCACAGAATTAGAGCATGACACTATCAGATACGAAATGAGAGGGGGCTCTAGTCTTGGTGACGCAGAAGGTCTTATGATCCAATTCCGAGTTGAGCGAGAGAAGTACGAAACAGCCATCGAATGGATCCGCACCATGATGTTCGATGGTATTTTTGATGCCACACGTCTCAGCACTGCAGTTACCAAGATCCTCGCCGACATTCCCGACAACAAGCGCGATGGTAATGGTATGCTTTATACCGCCGATGGTATGCTTCACATGTCCAACGAATCGAGCATGAAAGCAAGGACTACCCTTGTCAAGTCAGTTTATATGAAGCGTCTCAAGAAGCTTCTCAAGAAAGAACCAGAGACTGTCATCGGCTGGCTCGAATCCCTTCGCAAATCTATTTTCAAATTCAACAACATCCGAGCCCTCGTCGTTGCAGATATTAATAAGCTTCCATCCCCAGTACAAGCTTGGAATCCACTCATTTCTTCCCTCGATAAACCTACTCCCGAAACAGATCTCCTTCCCATCCGCAAACAACACACACTTCTTTCCCATGATGGACAAAATCTCGGCCAAGCAGGAGCTATCATTATCCCAATGCCTACAAGCGACTCCTCCTTCCTACTAACGAATTCCCGTGGTCCAAGTTCCTACACTGATCCTCAACTCCCTGCTCTCCGCGTCGCTCTATCTTTCCTACGCGCTGTCGAAGGACCCTTGTGGACAGCTATCCGTGGAACAGGTTTGGGATATGGATCTTCATTCCACAATGATCTTGATACCGGATTTGTCCAATTCAGTGTCTACCGTTCTCCAGATGCTTTCCGCGCTTTTGCTGCTGGTAAGAAAATCCTCGAGGAGTATATTTCAGGAGAGAAGAAAATGGAAGATTCAGCATTAGAAGCGGCTATTAGTGATATAGTGGTTGAAGTTGTCAATACACAAGTCACAATGGATCAAGCTGGGCAAGATAAATTTGTCAAAGGGGTTATGAAGGGATTACCTGAGAACCATAATGAGGAATTGTTGAGAAAGGTCAGGGATGTGGGAAGAGAGGAGATTAGAGGAGTTATGAAGGAAGTTTTGTTGAAGGCTTTTGAGCCAGGAATGAGTAATGTTATGGTTACTTGTGCACCGATCATGGAAGAGGTATATTTTTTTCTTTCGTTCTTCCTTCTCGAGTTACTCTCATCATTCCACACTATCCCCCCTACCCCAATCACTTGTTTCTCCTTCTTCAATCAATCCTTAAACCATACACAAAAAAATTACTAACAAACATCCCCATCCAAAAGGCAATAGTAAAGAACTTCCAATCCCTAAACTTCAAAACACAAATCCGCACCCTTGCAAGCTTCGAAGATGATTACGGCTTAGCAGCCCCAGAAGACGATGAAGATGAAGATGAAGATGAGGACGAGGATGAGGATATGGAAGACGAGGAATCTGGCAGTGAAGAGGATGGCGAAGAGGATGAGGAAAGTGATGTGGAGATGAAAAATTAGCGTCCTGCATCATATGCTAGCCTAGCTTGATTAGACACGTAGCTGTAGTTGAGATATCTTAGAAAGTAAAATCGAACGGGCAGCAGACATTATTGTCGAGCCTGAGCTTGAGTTCTTTAGATATACATCCAAGAGTCTTGATTTTGCATTAGCATCGATGTTCATTTAATATTGCTGTCAGTATGCATTCGTATTAATCGTGATATCTATCGAATACACTTCGCACACAACCATCACATAGATGATAATCCGGATTCTGGATCCCACTTCTCCTAATCCCAATCACTCAATAAAGAACAAAGATCGCGGTACACATTACATACCTAGGTAGGCACTAAAATCGAACTCCACTTTCCCCAAGAATGGTCGATAACCCCGAGTCAAAATGAACATAAATCACAATATCAAACATCACATCACATCATATCAAAAACCTGAATTCCAAATCTCGAATGTCAATCTCAATCTCCGTTTCAATTTCAATCGAAAAAATCTCTCGATATAAAACTCCCATCTATTTAGACACCTCACACCTCCTCTCCACGTCGTCCATTTATTATTCATCATTCGTCCATTCACCCGCTCACTCACTCACTTGCAGCCCGCTGACTTACTCACAGACAACCACCTAAATCGGACGAATCCTCTCATTCTCAATCCTATTCCTATTCTCTCTCTCCCGCAATGACCGGTGATTGCGCCTTCGCCCCTTCTAAGTTAAGGGGGCAAAAAATCTAATCTTACAATAAATACAAAAGATGCCAAATCCCCATTCTGGCATTTTTCCACTTCGCAAGTCTTTTCTTCGACTTTTCATTTCCGACCTCTGACTTATGCCCATCTTCTCATCCTTTCGTTGCTATCATATCGTATCAGGTTTCCGCCATCAATTACAAACGAAGAGGAAAATGCCATTCATTATCTTTCTTCATGCGAAAAAAACTTTGTAAGTCAAAAGAGTCAAAGTTAAGAAAAGAAAACCAGACCAGCATTAACGCCAAACGACTCGATATGTTGAAAAGAGTACATGTTGTTTTTTGATAACCCCCAACCTTTCCCACCCCCATAATTGTATGCCGAAAGCACAGATGAATGACTCCCGTAATGATCAAATTGAGCCAATTTATTGTATAATCACAAACCCCGGCTCTCAAGAATGCCGAATGTTGAAAAAAGTGTATGATGTTAAGGAATGAAAAGAAAGTAATTGAATTAGTTAAGAAATCCTTTACACGCCGGTGTACCACAGAGACATGGAATACGATCTGTACTACCAATCTCACGCTCGAATTTGTAATCGTAGGTGAGTTCCTCATCTAGAACGGGATGTTAGTATAATCATTCGAGAAAATTGGGTATTATGTAGACTCACTCTGTGCGATATCACGCAGCGCATAAATGACAATTCTCTTACTCTTCTCCACCGTGATGATCTTTGCAGTACAGTTGGGCATACAGCTATGATTGATGAATCTTGCGATACCGCCTTTTTTTGTTGCATCGATGACTGTGTTTTCATCGATTCTGAACAGATAACTACTTCCAATACCACTCTTGAGATATCTGTTTTCTCGAAGATCTGCAACTTGTTGTCGAACCTTCTCACCGACATACTCAATGATCATATCATTCATCGCTATATTCTCCATGGCATATAGACCCCAGTTGTGAATAGCAGAACGAGCGAACTTGACAGGCTTCTTACGTTTCTTAAGTTGATTGAAACGCAAGACATCAGTATCACCACCAAGAGTCTTCTTCTGATCATTGAGGTCCGCAACATAACGACGATTATTGACACGGGTGGCACGACCAGATGTGCGGGCAAGCAACTTCTCTGCCGCAATCTTAGCTGCCTCTGCTGCTTCTGCAACGACATCTTTACCGGCTCGTTTGGCTTGTGCTTCACGTTCTTCACGTGCCCTTTGAACTTTGATACGATGAGGAAGATAGAGAGACTTTTCAGAATTCAGAATCTTCTTTGTACCTTCAGTACGAGCACAGCCAGTCGAGGTCTCAACATAGTATCCAGGTATAGTTGTCTCATCTTTGACGATACCTTTGTATCCATTACGATTGAGCGACTTGATTTGACCTTGTCTCCATGCCCAGGTAGCAGGATCGCTAAGTTTGAAATCCGTCTTGAAGATTTTGAGTGCGGGTCCAGCGTCTTCGTCATCCTTGAGGATATTTTGCAGCCCGTCAATATCAAGAATATTATCGAAGTCATCATCGACGGTCGGATAGGGTGCATCACTAGAGATGCCCCACTTGACAGAAGTTACCACAGGTGCTGTATCGACAATATTTTCCTCGAATTCAGACTCTTCATCAATTTCTTCCGGAACAATCTCGTCTTCAGTAGTACCCAGTTGTTGTCTTTTAAGGGCCTCCCTTTCTTCAAAAATCTGCTTCTTGGACTTCTTCCTCTTTGCCGATTTTGCAGCCTTCTTTCTAGCCGCCACAGCAGCTAGAGCAGCTTCTGTCTCGGATTCTGTCTTTTGGAATCCATCAAGCTCAGAAATGCCTGCCTCAGTGGGAGTTTCTGAAAGGGGCTCAACCTTTGCCACAGGCACACCAAAGAGTTCCTCGTCGGTTTTCTTCTGTCGCTTTTTCGCAGCTTCCATATGCAGATCCAGTTTTCTCTTCTTTGTTGATACGGCAGGTTCAGAGAAATTGACTTCACTTGCAGACTCCCCATCTCGAGTGTCCAATGACTGGGACCTCTCCTTCACATTTCGGCTCATGGAATCCGTATCATCATCAGAAGCTTCGTCGTCAGTACCCACACGACTTCTCGGGCGTGACTCAACCTCTTCAGTGCCTCTTGTCCTGGAACGAGCTTCATTATCATCATCAGAATCTTCATCCTCCCTACCAATGAGGAAATGCATGGGTCGAACGTAAGCCTTCCTGGTAGGCCTGGCGAAGGGATCAGTAAATCCAACATTGCGATTCTTTTCCGCCTTGGCTCTTTTACGAATCCTAGGTAGAGCAGTGACATTAACCTTCCCTGCTGTTAGGGAATTGCGATCCTCAATTCGTGAGTTAGGTGTAGCAATAGCGTTATTATTATCCTGATCTTCCTCGTCATCGATGAAGGACGTCTTGGCGTTAGGGTCATGTATGTTTAGCTTGCGTCGTTTTGCCACATGATTCGTTGGATCCATGAAATTTCGGAGGCAAGGATTTGCTATCCGCTCCTTCACCTTGTCCATCAAATGTGTCATTAACTCTCGCTTGATGACTTCAATAGCTTCACGGGCAGGGTCGAAGTTTTTTGCCCGTTCACGCTTCTCCTCCTCAAGATCAGCCTCTTCCTCTTTTCTAATCTCCTCAATCTCCTTCCTCCTTTTCTGCTCAGTCAAGCGCGGGTCAGGGCTACGAGTGCGACGATGATGGCCTCGTTCGGATGCGCGATCGCGATGTTCATGTCTTCGACCTCCAGTGCCCCATAAGTATAACTTCATAATCATCTCATAGGAGAACAGCGCAGTGCCATTGCAAGAATTGTAACACCTGTCTGCCTCAAATCTTCCCTCATCACTGAGCGCGAAGACTACATAATAACCTGTTCTATCAACTCTAACGTCCTCCAGGAAATGATTCTTAAGCCGCTTTTTCAAATGGAGGATTGTTGCTGGAATAACAGGAACATAATCTTTCGAAATAAAAATATAGGGCTCATCCTCGAGTTGTTGCGCAATTGGTTCATCCTCGATCAATGTCTGTTGGCGCGGTTTCGTAGGAATCGCAGCTTGTACTATGCTGCCTGGTCTAAACTGCGGTCTGCCAGAAAGGGCAGCAGGTCCTTTGGGGGCACTTGGCGGGGGTCCAGAGGATTTGACAACTTCAGGTTTAGGGGGAGGTGGTGGCTCCTTGGGCGGTAAAGGTAAAGGTTCGGGTTTCGACTTTTCCAAAGCATTCTCAAGCATACGAGTACTGCGCTTTCCCTGCGGATCAAATTGAACCTTGATTCTCGGTCCCAGCCCTACCACACTGCTACCTCTCATGACGGCTTTCTTGGCAGCCTCTGCCGCCGTCAAAATTGTACCATCCTTCCTTTTAGTATCTCGATATCTGAATGTGCCAAAGCCCAAACAACTTCCTGTCTCTGGATGTAATTTATTACTGCTCTCTGCGATTTGTCCATAATGAGTGAAAACATTAGTGACCTTCATAAAATTTATTAATGGATCGTATCCAGTGACAACAATTTCGGTTGGTGGGCCAGGTCCATAATGAGTTTTGGGGTTGTATTTGTACTTTGGTAGCATAAACGGCGAATGGTTGAGTCGCGATAATGCATTGTGGTAATCGGTATTGATATACGACAATCTGCTTCCCTTCGCTAGCCGCGGATCCGCTGGGGGAGCGTCATCTTTCTGAAAAGCTATTAGCCAGACGTTCTCACACGCAAAAGATGACACCCCCCGCAGCAGATTGTATACGTACCAAACCAAACTCCTTATAATGTGGGCGGCGATTATGTTTCTCTTTCGTCGAATGGATATGAGGATCGTGGAAGGGATCATATATGCACTTTTTTCCCTTTATACCTCGTGCTGGGTCTCGAGCGAGGACTCGTGGCTCGGTGGAAGTATGCTCTGCCGGGGCAGAATTGGGTATGGCAACGACATGCCGAGATTTTGTATTATCAAGAGCGGCGCGAGTTGTAGCGGTGACAGACATATCAGCCTTGGCATTGCCAGGACTTGCAACACCATTGGGTGATGAGTCGGCATTTGTCAATGGTGTTAAATCGTTGGTATTTCGAGAGCCAGCAGATGCTTGCATGCTGTTGGAAAGCTGATTGTTGACACTGAAAAGGGATGATCCAGAACTTGAATGTGAGCTCGCTGAGCCTACAACATTCAAAATATCGCCTTGTACAGATTCGTTATCTTCTGTCGTCAGGGTAGGAGGATCCGCAATTGGAATTGATATATCTTCTGAAAGACGTGTAATAGAAGCATTGTCAGTTAAGGCTTTCGCATTAATTTGGGTATCAGTGACAGAAAGGGTGGTAGGCGAATCTGCCTGCTGTGCCTTTGACTTTTCCCTCTCCTTTGCTTTGTCTTTCGCAGCTCGAGGAGCCGATGGAAAGAATTGTGCGAAACTCGCCCCAGATGCGCGAGACATCGTGTGACTGTATTAATCTACCTCTCCTTCCTTCTGCCAACCACCATCTCTTTGTAAAAGATCAATGTGCGACTGCATGCATTAAAAGGGTTAATGGCAGATGGCCAATACGCGCAAGAAGCGGTTGGTAATGACGCGATTCAATTCCCTCGGAACAGATTTGACCAAGTATTGCCGATACTTATATGATGATAAAAGTATAGAATAACTCGTCGATATCGATGTGCGAATATTGGCAGATCAAAATTAAGTGTTGTGCGACAGATATGAGATCTATCTTTTGACGTTGGGGGTTGGTAATTTCGCGAATATGTATAGTTGAAGTTGATGAAATGGAGGGTTTGATGAGTTGAGGTTTCGATACTATCAATTTCTCGCTTTCCCAATAGGTTAGATTCTAGAAAATAGTGACGCTTGACTCAATTAGGAGATTACGTAAGAAATCAAGGAGATGGCAGGTCAACGTGATGGTTAACTTTGATATCATGTGCTAATTATAAGTAGCCAACAACTTATACAAATTGATATTTAATTGTACTGATTATTCAATGCCATATAATGATTTCCTATTAGTCAATTCTATACTGTTCGTTACTTCGAATCTTGCTATTAATATCTTTATGTTACTATTCACTCTATTCAATGTGTTGGTGTTGACTGTACGCCTACTCTATTCGCTTGAAAGGCACAACAATGAATCCGTTTTCAGTACAAAAAGTACTTAAAGAGATGAAGGCTATGACTAAAAGGTGGCACATAGCTACCATAATAATATTCGAGCGACTCACATATACCATGATTATCCGGCTGAAATAGCCTGCTTCGAGATTCAGATCTGCAGTGTCTAAAGATGTGGGAGAATTCCAAATTGAAAATTTCTATCTACCTTCCAGATATTCCTGAGTATCTCATTCTAATTAGTCTGCCTCCATGGAAATGGCCCTCGGAGAGTCGGAGAGCCAGCGGAGCGTCACTTTTCTACTTAACTATCAATATCACGAAACACCTACTTTGTCTAGGAAGCAAAGAGCCAGCGAAGCCCTATCCAATCACTTACTAACAATTTCAACAGCCCCCAAATTCCAGAAAACCCTCATATTCCTCTAACACGTATGATATTCGAGAATACATTTACATCTTGGTGGTGTTGTCAATCAAATAGATGACACAATACGAACCCCTTATTACTTTTCGTTACATTTCTTCACTCCCTCGGTACACAATTGCACGTGCTTCTACTCCAGTGAAAGATTGTACTACACGCAGGTACATGGATATATATGAGGAGCCATTGACATGTATAATTTATTTTATCCTTGAATCAAGCTTCTACTGTTAGAATCGAGACATGATGTCGAATGAAGGTTATAGCATATCTAGGTACTCGTAATGTCATCAGTAGTATCATGCAATCTTCAAGCTCACTTGTTGATGCAATATTTTTCATCACATATCATCACACTTCAGATACAGAATATGGGATCAGCCCAAGATTTTGATAGGTAGATAGATATGCAGTGCCTATTTCATTGTACCATCACGCAGTTGTTGTTCCACGAACCTGCTGTTAGCCGATCGATGCTATGTAAGGGTTTTGAGGCAGAGGAAAACAATGGGAAACACATTTCATCATGGCATATTTATCGCCATGTCGAATCGAACCCTATCCTATTCCATATGTAGAAGTGAGCCATTCATAATTACAAGGACATAAAAAGACGCAAAGTGATTGAAAAGTCATATACAAGTCCTAATTACTACTCTCTAACTTATAGCCTAAAGAATGCCTTCCCCAATGTATCATATCATACAAATATAGTAATCGTACCGCATCGCACCAAATAACATAAGAGAAAAATAATGTATACCATGTAACACCTAGGTAAAGGTATACAAGTTGTGGTATCTTGTCCATCCGTACTCCATTTTCACACCTTTCATAACACCATAGTCATCATAATACAACCAAAACCAAGATCGAGATTTTCGATACAAATGAAAAAAACCCCTATTCCGTACCTCCAATTGTCAAAACAAAATCCTCTTCATCCTCATCGAATTTAATCAAACATTCTGGCAAACCACATTTCAAAGCTGGTTCCAAGTCCTCATCGTCAACTTCAAAGGCACTCAAGAAATCCAATTTCTTGTACTCTGGATTCGACACATTTTCTTTCTGGGCAAAACGGGCGGGAGTAATGGTACTATCTGAGTCATGGGAAAGATTGCTAGTCGAGCGAGGTAAAGTATTTGTTCTCTTCAGCGTGAGAGGTGGAGCATCCTTCTTTTGAAGAATATTAGAAGCTGATCTACCCTTGGTATAACCAATGGTACTTCTAGATGTAGCTGTGGCAGCTGTGGCACGCATAGTGTTATTCGTGACAGGAGCAAAAGTTGGTGTCTTTCTACCTCTCAAGAGTGATGAAGTTGGTCTTGGAATAGCTGTGGATGGTCTCTTGTAAGGCTCCATTGCAGATCTTGGGAGAGTTGATAAAGCGGATGCTGCTCGACGAGATGCGACTGCCGAAGGACCTCTGGTTGCGATAGGAGCCTTTGGTCTCTGCTCTGTGGCAACTGTAGCCTTGGTTTGCTTCGTTGATGCTTTCCTTTTCAAATTTTTGAATGTTTCAGGAACATCACCAACAGTCCAATCCTCTTCCATTGATGCCATTATTTGCGCATCCGTCTTTTTCGCGCGCTCAACTGAAGACCGTTCTAAATCCCGCTCGAGTTTTGATCTTCCGGCCTTATCATTGGTGTTATAGAATTCGCCTAGCGCTCCCTTGGTAAGGTTTTCTGGCTTGAGCATATCGTAGTTGAGGCAACCAGTAGGGAAGGTATCCGAATCATATGGTAGATCCTTGGGTCTTGGTGGCATGTATTCGACTTCCACATCATCTAGAGGATTCTCATCTCCATGTACATCGATCTTAATCTTCTCCGAAACCTTATGCTTGGGTCTGCGAGCACTCGTTTGTTTTGATACAGTCTTTTCGAGGTCCTTCTCAGGTGCAGGGCCAACGGGAGTTTGGAATACTTTGGTTTTCGCATTCGTAGTTTTCATACCAAGGGGAGCTCGATTGCGAGGACCTAATATGAATTAGTTATTGATCCTATTATTATGCAGTGGAAAATTCTTACCCACGGGTGTAACAAAAGCATTCTTATCAAAGGTCGCATCTTTTCCACCTAAGCCCTTGCTTTTTGTACCTAGTACAGATCCTTTCCCACCGAATCCTCCTGGCGCGTTCTCGTCATTCAATGGAACCTTCAATGGTGTCTTTGGGAATTTGTTTCCTGGCGTCTTTGGTTGTAAACTTCTAGTGCCTTGATTGAGGGGTTTCGAGGCAGCGACTTGTTGATGACCATGGATCAAATTCTCTTGATCCCTAGCTGCAAACATATTGACTTATTATCCTGTGCAATGATGGTTAATGTGATTTATCTTGAGAATCTGTATTACATTAGAATGTATAATAAATTGGTTGTGTTTGTCGACGTATATGTAAATTTCGGTTTACAGAGTAAAGATTAAAGTTTCCGTGCTTGACATTTATTTTGATTTGTTTCTACGGCAACTCTGTCATACCCAGAGCTCTTCCCATTTTTGATTATACAGCCCCGTGAGCCCCTTGCTCACAGACCAACCATTCACCCCTGTTTATGTTCGGTTGGCAATAATACTCTCTTTGGTCTCTCACCCTTTACCTACTATCTGCAACATCTCAAACAGTCGCAACTTCTTCAACTTCTTTCATACCATCGACATCAACCATAAAGATATTCTTTGTGATATCAAACCTTTCCAAATTCAACCTCACCAAATCGTGTTAACCAACAAATAAACCTTCAAAATGGATCGCATCAAGGAAGTAAGTATGGTCAACGAAACTAACCCCGCCATTTGTCCCTCCAGTCAACGAAATTCCCCTTTTCATCCGGATACAATCGCCGACACTGCTTTCGAATGATCTTGAAGGAAAGATGCTGATTTCTGTCTTCTTAGAAAATGAACACCCTCCGCATCGAGGCCGATGAAGCTACCGCAAAGGTTCAAGAGCTTCAAGAAAAGGTCAAGGTTCTTGAGCAAGAGAACCTCCAAAAGGAGCAAGAAATCACATCCCTCACACACAAGAACAACTTGTTGGAAACCGAAGTTGAGAAGTTAGAAAGCGGGATTAAGGAGGCCAAGGCTGTGGCAGAGGAAGGCAGTCAACACGGTACACAGAACGAGACTCTTCAACGAAGATTACAACTTTTGGAGGAGGAAGCCGAGGAAGCTGACAAGAATCTCCGCGAGACAAATGACAAGTAAGTGATTGAAATCCTGAAATTCCTACAAAAATAGGGGGTTGCTTCATAAGTTTTGCACATGTGCACATCTTGATATCCACAGTAATATAAGCTGACCTTCATGTGTCTTAGACTCCGTCAAACCGATGTTAAGGCCGGTCACTTCGAACGTAAGGTCCAGGCGCTCGAGCAAGATCGTGATCAATGGGAGGCAAAGTTCGAGGAGATGGCCAAGAAGTATGCTGCTGTGCAAAAGGACTTGGATGACTTCCAAGCAGAGATTGGCAACATTTAAATTGGTTTCTATGTCACAGTCGACATTCTGTTCTAGAGCTTTTAGGTGCATGGGTTGCGGAATAATTACAGTTAAGCCTCGTATGCGCTGGCGGTGGTACGCTGTTTTTACATGATTTGCTTCTCGATCGATATCGAAGTCACATACCAAATTTTACTGCGGGTTCTGATTGTGAAGTTGTTAATAGATTCCATTTTAATTATTACCTCGTCGCGCATCTGCTGCTGCTCTACTCCCAGACTTTTGTTTTTGTCTCGTCATTTTCCTTTCCGCCTTGGTCTCATATGTAAACTTCTTCTTCCGTGGTTTCTTGGGCCAAACTTTCTTGACCTTCTCTTCTTCTTTTATGACCTTCCCCTTTGCCTCGTGTATACCATCATCGCTATCCTCTTCATCCGCAGTTCTCTTGATTCCATCTTTCGATATTTCTATTCCTTCGACTGTGACCGTTGTGTATTTATCTTCATCGATGTATTCCTCTTCGTGATCTACCAACTCTGGCGCTTCCTCCTCGGCTTCTTCTTCCTCTATCCCTCCCCACTCATCCCCGTCTCCGCCATCAAATCTCTCCTCCACATCCTCTAATAACGCATTCACGGCTTTAACATGCTCATTTAACTCTGCTCTTCGTTCTTCTCGTAACTAAACATCAAGAGATTAGCCAATGATCATCCCCAAAGCATCAAACAACAAACCTGTTTCCTCATAACAATTCTCTCTTCTCTAGCCTTCTTCTCTGCCTCCTCTTGAGCCTTCTTCGCTCTCTGAACCTTTCGTTTGTGAAATCCAGTTAAATAATCTTCGCGAGCACTTAAATCGAAATTGATTTCTTCAATCTTGTGGTCGAACTTTCTCTTCTTTTTGTGCGCTGGTAGGACTGATCGCTTGGGACGAGGCTTGACTATGAATGAGGATTCCATGGTGATTGATTTGTGAGGGGGATGACTTGCGGCGCACTTGGAATTGGATGTCTTTTCGTGATGAATTTAATATAATCCTGGGGAAGGAATAATTTGGGCAGTAAGATCTTACCGCCTTGGCTTAGTCAGTGGAGTATGAGAATGTTGTGAATGGTGATGGTAATAAGTATTTGTTTTCCCTTAATGAGAGTCTTAAATAACTTTAATATACAATATGATTTTTGTGGAGGTTTAGATATCAGCTGAAATTTGGATCTTGAAATGTAAGAAGATTTGAGAACTGAAGATATCCAAGAACGTAAATCATGAAATGGTGATAGATATCTGTTTGCTTACATAATCGTGTAGAGAGCTCAAGGTTGCACTTATCGAAGCTTAATGAAACAGCTTCATCAACAAGATCATCTCGCACGCATCACAACTTTCCAACCACAGAGTCAAGATGCGGTATTCGATTGCTGGATCGCTATTATGCTGCGCTGCTGCAGTGCAAGCATTTAAAGATACATCACCTTTCCTTTTATTCTCATCATCGGAGTGAGTTATACTTCCAACTACCAGCTCATCGCCATGTAGTTACTAACGTGAGAATGGCAGATTGCCTTCTTCGATGCAAATTGAGAGTCAAGAACTAGATACCGCTTCATCAGTTCTTCAGAATGCCAAAAAATTCCTTTCGGCTTGCCCCTCTGATGTTTACATCATTATCCAACAAGATGCACTCGCCGCCTCTGATTTCTCGGCTCCAGGATCCGTTCCTCATATGAAAGCCGCTATTGCCGATTCAAGAGTTCGGGCTACTTATAGCGTTCTGGATGTTATGCACGAAAATGGAAATATGGCTGGCGAATTGGCAGAATATATTGAGAAGACGTGCGGCCAGAAAATCGAACGACGTATTGTTGGTCATGAGTCCACTGATGGCACTGGAAACGGTGTCATTGTATCACAATTTGATGCATTGTCGACGGAGAAAGTGGCAAGGGCTGAGAAATTCAATGATATAGGTTTGTGCTCGTTCGAAGTACAAGTAAGTATTCACAACTAACACATACGTAGATTACATGCTCAACAATGTTTACTACCAACATCTCCCCAGTGGTCCAGAATACACCGTCATTTTAACCACTACTCCTGTCGGCTCTGTCCTCGAACAACAAATTTCCGAATTGCCAGTTTATAATGCGGAGTTTGATTCCACTTCCCATATCGATTTGAAGCGAGATTTCAGAATCAGAGCAGACAATTCAACCACCGAACCAGACCGTAGACCACTATTTGAGAAATATCAATACTTTACCCCTGGTATCTTCATGGGTTTAGTAGTTGGTATCCTCCTTCTTAGTATCTTGTATGTGGGATTGAGCGCAGTATCCAGTCTCCAAGTTTCATATGGAGCATTTGATAAGGAGATGGGACCATCTGCGCAAAAGAAACAGCAGTAATTTTCGGGTGCAGACGCTAGGAAGGAGAGGAAAGATTGATTGTGGAAAGGAAAGGGATGGATGGATTGGAATTGGAGTTTTTGCGAAGTAAAGCTAGTGTATGATTTTGTATGTATAAAGTATGCATGGGTATTCAATAAATGGTATGGGATTTCTGAACTTGCTTCCTTCGTTTTTCTTGTGATGAATGGAATGTGAGAAATAAATGGAGAAGCTGAGGTGTTTTTTTTTCTTGTTTGCGTGCTTTCCTTTCTCTTTTCGTGTGCGATGTAGAAATTCTCGATATCTTCCCTACTATGATATGATATGGTCTGAACATCTACTAGTGTCAACCACGCATTAGTAAAATATCTCAGGACTTCCATGCCAAGCAGTACTTGTATTTTATATCTTGCTCCTGCATCTACTGTAGATATTTAGGTACCTATACTACTCTATTTCTTGTAGTTTCAATGGTGTTGGTTTTGATTGGGAGGCTTGGTTTTTTTGGGGTGGTTTGGGTTTTGGGGATTGGGGATTTGGGTGTGTGGGGGTGTATTGTGTATTGAGGAGGTTGGTGAGGTGTGCGCATGGAGGGGATTAGGAGGAGTGGAGGGGATTGAGGTCTGCGGATTGAGGTGCGCGGATTGAGGGGATGGATGTATATGTGTATGTGTGTATGGATTGGAAGGGGTTATGGAAAGTTGGAAAGTAAATCGTTTGTTCGGGTTGTGGTTTTTGCAGGAAGGGAGATAGGAGATGAGGGAATAGAGAGGGGAAAGGAGGGAGGGAGAGGGAAAGGGGGTAAAAGGGAGACACTGAGGAGGTAATGAATGGTTTCGTGTTTCTGGGTTTGGAGGTTAGAGGTTCGGAGCTTGGTGATTGGGGGTTTGGAGATTAGAAATTCGGAGCTTGGAGCTTTGAGGATGAATAAAGGAAATGGAATTCGTCGAAAGAGGTGGAATAGGTGTGACAGTGCATACGCAACTGTGAACGAAGGACAATTCTGTTCAGTTGTTTTTTGCTTGCTTGCTTACTTGCTTGCTTGTCGATTGGTCGATCATTTGATTGATTGATGGATTAGTTTTGTAAGGGTCCGATCCGGTCCGGTCTTGAAGACTCAAGAGAGAGTGTTGAGATAGGGGTGAGATGCTTTGGGTTGGGATTAAAACTAAGAGCAGGGAGGGAAGACAAGAAAGGCAGAAAGGTGGGAAAAAATAGGGAAAGGGAGAGAGGGTGGAAGCGCTACGAGTTTCTAAGACTTTGAGATCTAAGGGGTGGAATTGGAACCTGGATGGATGGGCAGATACTTACAGGCATGTATTGTATGTATTAGATTCTCCGGAGGCCGTGGAGTTTAGTTTAGTTTGATTGAATTCGATCTGGGGATAGAGATGGAGATAGAGATGGAGATAAATATTTGGCACATGAAGATGCGAATAGAAATGCGAATGCCAACGCGAATGAAACTCAGATGACCGGAAGCTAGATACATCTGTAGAGAATGTTCTAGAGAATGTTCAGAAACTGGATATTGTTATTTTATGGTGAGGAAAATAGGTATTAGATGGATATATATAGGTATGTACAGAATAGTCGTATAGAATAGTCATATAAACGTGGAAACATATATCTTATCTTACCACAGAGTATGATATGTTAGGAGATTTTTGTATGGTATATAATGTTTTGGGGACGGCAGAAGTGTAGTTATTGGTTTTGATGGCAATTTTGATCTTGAATCTTCGATATCGGATGACTTGTTGATTTAGTGGAAGGGAGAGGATGGTAGGAGAGGGTAGCTATCTATCTATATTGTATTGTGGGAATATGAGGGACGGGAAGAGAGAAGAGGACTCGTGCATATCATAGGTATAGGATATAATGACCGCTGAGCTTGATATAGTGAGATGAAGGGGTATGGAAAATAGATTGAGGTGAGATAAGATGGTTGGTTTGGAGAGGATTGCTTGGTGTCTTTTTTGGGGAGAAGGATGGTGATCGGACTTTGTAAGCTGAGGAATAGATGTCAAGCAATGTGGTAGGTTTGTAGTGGTAGTCTTTTAATGGTATCGACTATTCGGATGTGCTGATGGGACTTTGGTGATAAAGGGGGCATTCGCTTACATGCCTGAGAAGGTTTGATGTGATATCTTTGTGATGAAACCATCCACATAATAGTGACACGATCTCTAGGGATCTTGATATCAGCCATCGAATGATAGGGTACAGCACGTGTTTTCAATTTTAAATAGTATTTCATAAAACTATACATTTGAAATACATAAAATTCGGGACACTCGAGTATATGAGGTTCCATACTATTTCCCCAAGCCATTCCCAATATCTTTAAAGAATTTTGATTCCCTTTTCCTGAACGCCAGACTTCCGGATATGCATTAACCCAGCTACCATGATCCTGTCATCTTGAAAGAGACTCTACTTCTCTGGAGCATCTGGTAATCTCTCAATGACATACTTTCCTCTTGCCACACTCATAATGGGCACACCAGGAACCTTTCTAACTCTTCTCTTCAATTCCCTATCGTTCGTTGCCACAATGTAAATCTTATGCTTTTGTACTCGGTCCACAATACAATCATCCGCATAAACACCCTTATGATCACATTGTAACCTTTGCCATCTCTCATCACGCGCAATTCGAAGGGCGATACGATATCTTGGACCGAGTTTTTCCAATTCGGCCATGACGCAGGAAGTGATGATGGGAATACATTTGGCGTAGAGACAATCCATGAGGGTTTCCAGAAGAGGAAGTTTGCGTTGAACGGTATGAGAGAGAAAATTGGTATCAATGAGGATAGAATATGGAGGGACGAGAGCTTCGTTGTATTGAAAGAAGAGAGCGGATGAGACTTGAGGTCTAGATATGATACGTCATTAGTGAATGAATTGTGCGAATAGAGGTGGTATAGCATACGCTTCTCGAACAAGTTCCTTGGGTTTATTGGCTCCTTCTTCTCCTTTATCTTTATTTTCCTTTAGACGCGCATCTCGTTGTCCGATTACTCGTTTGACCTGAGGGGAAGAGGGGAAATGTAAGTAAGATGGATTAATCGATAAGAGGTGTGTGAAATGGAAGAAGAATACTTACAGCACCAAATTTGCGGGTTTTAGCTGCTTTACCCATTGTTTACACGATTTGAATATATGCGCGATCAATTAATATATGGTTGTGTAGGTTGCGACAAGATGGAATGTTTGGGTAAGTTGACGGAGGTATGTTCTCGATAATAAGTATCTACGACAATCAAGCAAAAAATGATAAATTTCGATAATTTTGCCAAATTGATCTTTTCACCGCCTTGAAGACTAGGGAGCTGCTAGATACCGACTAGGTACCTAGTTTTAACACGTGCTTGCTTACTCTTTCATCCATCACGGATGATTACCTAAGTACCTACTTACCTAGTATTGTTGCCCCTAGTGACTCTTCATCACTATTTATAGGTGATGGAGCAGATCAAGCGGTTAGTTTACATTTTATCCATAATTTAAGTAATTTACTAATCCATTTTAAGGAATTTGAATTAACTTCTGTCTAAGTCATGTCATGTGTCATGTATAATTCTTTGACTGGGGAATGCAGGAACACGAAGAGAGGAGAGAAGCAAGAGGCAAGAGGGAGAGAAAGGTCAGAAATAAGAAAGGAAGAGCCAATAGGTACTCACCTAGTTAGGCAAAATACGAGAATTACATAATCAAAATAAGATCATTTGAGTTGATTGAATTCTTCTCTTATTGACTGATGAGACTATGAATGAGTACAACCACCACTACATCTACAATTACAGCCACCAACTCAACAAATCTTTGAATAACTTCATTTATTCAATATTGCTTGCTTTTCTTCCATTCGTTATTGCATTCTCCTTGCTATGCTATTATATCGGTCACGGCTTTGATCCTCTTGTCATTAATTCCTTAATTACCACTCATCCTTCTTTGCATAACATCAAACATACCCCATAGATTTGGATATCCTTGTAAAGATTAATTACTCTGTTCCACTACTGAATTCGAGGATCCATTCTCAACCATCAATTTCCTGCTGCACAACGACAAACTTAACGTCGTGATCGACTTTGGAAGAATTCTTGCGACCAGAGAACAATTCTAGAACTGGGAACTGAATCAAGATTCGACTTTTGGGAGGAGGATTCGAAGCAAACATAACTCGGGTTTCAAATCATTTCCCCTAGGAACGCAATTCTTCGATCGACCGGTCGCTGCGACAACATTCGATTCAGTTGGAGTGTATAACCTCAACTTTCTATCACGAGCACCAACGATTTCTTCTCAAACACGAATTATAATATATACAAAATGCGATTCAATCAATCAGTAGCATCTGCTGCTTTTGCAGTTTCACTGTTTGTTATGCCAATCATGGCAGCAACTACCACAACAGCGGCTACAACAGCGACTTCAGATTTACCCAATCTTTCCAGTGTGGCAGCTTCGGAATCTTCAGCCGCTGCAGCCTCAACGAAAACCACAACCTCCAGTGACACAGCCTCGACAACAGCGCAATCGATTGCCGTAATTACAGGTGGATCTACATCAACGGGTAAAGGAACTTCAACTTCCGCTCTACCAACATTGGCTGGAGCATACACAATTCCAACGGCTGCTGTTCCTCCAACCTCAAATGCGCCATTCATGAAAGAATCAAGTTATCCCGAAGGTACGGTTTTTATTGCAGTCGGCGCAGTTCTCGGATTCATGGCCCTATCTGTTTTGGCTTGGCGTATGATGGTCGCATGGGCGTTACATAGATCAGTCAAACGCGCAGCTAGACAACCGAGCCATGTGGATAAAAAGAAATTGTTTCAAGCTCCACCAGCACCATTTTACAAATATGCCGATAAAGATTCAACTCTTTCACTAGGAGGAGGAGGATTGGGTGGAAAAAGTGGCAAGAAGAGACCAACCACTGCTAACGCACCACCATCTCAAACATCTTTATTCTTTAGTCCTACGGCTCTCGCTGGTGGCAATACCCCAGGAAATCGTGCTTCGAGTTATCTTCCAGCAGGTTATTATGCAGCAGGAAATGCACTCCCAGGAGCATATCCAGGTGATAGACAAAGTATTAATATGTCAAATCTCACGCCACAAGGATATGCAAGAGGAAATCAATCTCCACCTGGTAGTCCCGGTCATAATACTCATTCCGAATCCAGTACATTGGAATCGAGACATAATGATGGACATGTTAGGGCGCCAAGTGCTTATTTGCAAGATCTTTTTGATGGAGATAATCCACATACTGCACCTCAACAAGGGCGTGATAGAAGATCAGCTCGTTATTGATCGGGATGAGGAGAGGAGCAAGTTTGATTTTGGGAGAGGTTACATTGCTCAGTACCAACTTTTGTACAATGCGATTGGATTTGGATTGATTAGGGGCGTTCTTTGAATACATGCATGCATAAAACATGAAGAGTTGGTTTACTAGTTTACAATTAGGAGATTTGGTTTAATGCTTTTAGGGTAGTTGGTGGTTGTTATTAATGAATGTTGTGAAGCGTATTTGCGTGAGTGATTGGAGCGGAGCGTGGCGTGTTTTTGAGATGCCTTGATTGTTTGTGGTCAGATTGTCTACGGCAAATGCATTGGGAAATGGAGGAGGCATTTTGTATAGACGAGGGGTGGAGTAGAGTGGATGATGGTTTGAGATGTGCCGAGTATGGGTTGATATGAAATGGGGGTGGATGGGGCTGCTTGTTGACTTGTATATAGACGAATTGATACGATAGCGAAGCGAAATGAAGTTTTGGAATCTCTTTTTTTTTTTTGATAGAATGAGGAATAGATTTTTGTGATTGATAGGGAGACAGGTAGCAAGCTGTTGTGTCCATGGCGAAGTGTGTAAAGGGTGAAGGATAATGATGAAGGTTCGGGAGTATGATGTTTGATATTTGATATTTGATGATCGATAATGAAGGGTTGAGATTTTAGGTTTGGAATCTGGATCGATGGATGGAAAGATGGATAGATGAGTATCTGGGTAGGTAGGTAGGTAGGTATGTACTCGAGTATGTAGGTAGGTATATAATAGTCCAATGCTTTATTTTTAATTCCAAGCGGAAACATTGCTAGGTGGAATGGCTGGAGTGGGTGGAGTGGATGGAGTGGATGGAGTGGATGGAGTGGATGGATGGGAGTTATCTAGGTATGCTTGTTAGGTTGTTGGATTGTTGGATTGTTGGATTGTTGGATTGTTAGATTGTTAGATTGTTGGATTGTTAGATTGTTAGATTGTTAGATTGTTAGATTTTTGGATAATATAATTGCTGGATTAGTATATAGATGGAGGTTTGATGGGAGTTGGTTGGGGTTAGTTGGGGTTTTAGGGGTTGGATGCGGTTGGAGGAGAGAGGGAGAGGGAGAGGGAGAGGGAGAGGGACGGGGTGGAGTCTATACAATGAACAATCAAAGTATTTGTATACCTCAGTATCAATCAAAATCTTCGCAGTCCAAGGAAAGAAGAGCAAAGCAATCCGCAAGCCATCGGCTATATAACCATAAACTTCTCTGGGACAATATCTCGTATCAGTATCAATGTATGTGTTTTATATTTGCGATGTTGAGGATTCATAAATAAGGTCATGGTACGGATCGACTTTTATCTTTCGGACTGGGACTTGAGGATCCATGGATAGCTAGGTAATTTGGGTTCTTTGGATATTGGATATGTGATGGGGCGAGGCAGGTTTCTTTGTATCGCCATGTGTTGGGCTGGTCTAGGTGAGAAATTTGTGGGTGGAGAAGAATTAGACTGGAGGGTACATTTGGTCTTCCTCGCTACAGTTCCACAGGACAGAGAGTTGCTTGGTACGTGTTCAAATTGTCTCTGGTTCTTACCACTAACGCCTACTCGTCTAGGTGACGCTAGACAGTGATAATGATGGATGGAAAGTGATGTATTCTTGCATTTGGTTAGAAAGTAAGAATACCAACGGTCAGAATATCGATCATATGATCATAGTGGGCATTGTATTAGCTAGTGGGGCGCTAGTGCTTCTTTATATATGTACTAGCTTTCTGTAATGAATAAGGATCGAGAACATTTACAGCAATAATAGACTAATGTACTTGACACTTATCAACTAAGTAGATGCCAACGCTAAATCAACGTATCAAGTACTTAGATAGGTTATACAGACTGAGATCCCTGACACGCAGAGACTACAAGATAAGTCTATTTTCACACTTGAAGGTCGGCCAAATCTGTTGTCTGAGGTTGGATTAGTAGGAATAATAGACTTAAGCTCCGTGGTACGGTATTGGAGGATCAACTAAACACAATAAAGCTAAAGCAGAGATATGCAACACAGAGACCGATAAATAATACCTATTACTCTCAAAATATCCACGATTTGTGCTTGAACTAGAATATTTTTATTTCGTTTTATGCCCATGTCTTCACAACTAACTCGAAGAATAGCCTGTGGATACTCAAGTCTCAAGATAGAAGTAGAATCTGAAGATCCATTGATATCTCTTATCGTCTGTGTCAGAAGAACTGAAATATGAGAATAACTATCCACAAGTCACTACATGAAGTAACTACTCCTCCCTCTCAGATCGCCTTCCTGGCTATCACGATTATAATGAGTTAAGGCGCACGCACTCATCCCCTCCGCCACCCCACACTCCACTCTACCACCCCTCAAACATGTCCTCCGCCCACATCTCAACATATTCCTTCAGCAGTTCCGCAAAAGAGAGCTCAGAGTGATATCCGTACTTCGGTCCCCAGAACGCATACACATACAATGCCCTCACAATTTTCGCGTCTTCTCCCTCCGCATCCTCTTTATATCCCGGAAGTAATCGCTCGATGTGTTCATAGAAATGTCTTTTGATGACTCCGCGGTGCTTTTTGTTACGCATCTTATTTGTCCAGAGCCAACAAGGTGGTTCGCGCGTCATGATCCGGGGAAGCTGGATAGATGGACGGAGGTTAGCTGGGTACATTCTAAAGCTCTCGTTTAAGTTTCCTGAGTGAAAATTCATATATAACTCACAACCATCGTCTCATCCCAATCAATCACTGCCGTCAACTTCATCTCTCCATCCGTCCCATCAAAAATGACATTTCGCGCATAGAGATCCCGATGGTAGAGCGTAGGCACGGTGCTGAACTTATCCAAAAGCTCCCATTCTTTCATCTGCTCGAAGATTTTCTTTAACTTCGCCAACTCCTCGTATGCAGCCTGAGAAATCCCTGTTTTTGCAATA
Source organism: Botrytis byssoidea (assembly GCF_014898295.1). NCBI lineage: Eukaryota > Fungi > Ascomycota > Leotiomycetes > Helotiales > Sclerotiniaceae > Botrytis > Botrytis byssoidea. The sequence goes on along the minus strand of NW_024065861.1, from coordinate 250,649 downwards.
CGAGCTCTGATTAGACTCTCAAAAAAATCAATATGATTTAATGAACCAGGAATCTGCACGTCACCAACATATGGTCCTCTGATTCTCATCTCCATTTCCTCCCCTGAAAACGCCATATTCTTATCCGGCATACTCGCTCCATGGATCAAATCTCCATACTCCTGGAACTGGAAACTATTTTCCATATTTGCAATAAAAACTGCCACTTCCTCGGCAATTTTCAACCTTTCCGTCAAATCATACGGTCCATCAGCCGGAACCGCCGCATTGAGATCTTCGTACCATTTTTGCAAATCGTTTCCTGCGGCTCTTCGTTGTATGATGTAGGGACATCCAATCGCATTATAATACATCGCATCATAGGCAAGAACGGCAGGTATAGGGAGTTTGGATGTATGTGTGCCTCCTTCTCCGTAGCTGTGCATTGCCGCCACGGTTCTTTTTGTATTTTCGCACGCCATGTCTGAAGAATCCTTAAATATTTCCTTTATGGTACGCAAGACACAGAATTGGCGTTGATTGGATGGTGGTGGACGGGTTGGATCAGAGAATGCGAAGGGGACATAGGAGAATATTATGACGTTGTGATTTCCACCCTGTCTGACCTCGCAGTCTTGAATATCGTGGCCAAATTTAATATTTCTGCAGAACATCTCGATAGCAGCAGCAACATTATCCATGCCGTTCGAAATTGGTGGGAAGGGGTTGATTTTCAAGGTATCAGTCGACATTTCGAGGGCTTGTTTGGAAATGAAACGTCAAGTACAGAATAAAGAGCTGTCAAAGTATTGAAAACAAATAGATGTACAATCAATCAAGGTTCAAATTGATTGTTGTAGGATGGAGAGTCTTTTTGTGTTTATTTTATCAATCTCTCATGTACTATACAAAAGCAATTCGTGTACGTTAAAATTTGCTCAAAGCTCATCGGCGTGGTGATGAGATCTGGTTGCTGTTTGTTTACTTGACATAATCCGAGCAACGACTTGATCATAACAAGAAAAAACGTTGAACAACTTTTGATGGACCTGAATGGTCAATGCCAGCGTCTTAAAACTTCCTCTTCATGCATTGAAAAGAGATTCTTTAGGATTTATCACAATAGATATTTGATACTCCATTTCTATACATGTTAAGCGAAGATTAGATCATGGCTAATCCGTAGTACTAGTTTCTGAACTCCAAATACCTCTTGGTAACTTCGGTTGCACAGATTTAATTCTACATTGTCTGCAAATATGATATCATCAGTCTTACTCTCGCCGTTTCACTCCTTGAGCAACAGCCTTGTGCTCTCCCCAACCCCTACCATTCTTGAAAGTTGTTTTTCTCTCTCCCCTCCCCGCCCTTCTTCTCCCTTTCCCATCCGTTCCTAAATGCAACTTCCTTCGTTCATCTCAGACTAGCATCTCAGTAATTCAATATCCTCGCCTCTCTAGCTCGACCCAGCTAAGATATTATTAACTCTTCCTTCCTAATCCACCCTTTCAAAAATTGCATTTCATGCATTTCCCACAAATTCATTCCACAAATCCAACAATACACCAAAAGAAAGCTGGCAATAATTCCAGTCAACACCCTTCAACGCATACGTTCCTATCGCTCTAGTCATATTTCCCCAATCCGAATATGCATCCGCACAATACCCCGGCAACAATTGTTCGATCCTCTGATCAAAGTGATGTTTGATCACATTTCTCTCAAATGTCGACAAATCATCCCCTTCATCCCACAAAAACACAGGAGGTCGACGAGTCATGATTCTCGGAACAACCATAACACCATCCCAATCAATAACCCCAGTGATCATAACATCCTGCTGATTCTTCCTCATCATGATATTCCTCGGCCAAAAATCAGGATGCCAAAGTACAGCTGGTTCGGGATCTTGTTCCAACCCACGTGTGAGTTCTAGTTCATTCAACCCATATGCCATTGAAACAAGAATATTGTGTCTCTCCTCTGCCAACGGTCTTCTCGCATCGTCCGATTGCGAAGACAAGATATCGATCAGGAAATGTCCGATTTTGCTATCTTTTCTCATGAATGGATTCCCAGTCCAGGGTATTGGCGATAATCCAATGCGCTCGGAAATAAGAGGAGAGCTTGGATCAGAACACTTTGCTGGCATTCGTGGGGAGATTGCAAAAGTGCCGTAGTTTTCGAATCGAAAACTTTCAATGTGTTTGATGCACCCCGCCACTTCGTAAGCGAAGTTAATCCGCGTTGAGATCAGATCGCGTGAGCCACCAAGTGGTGTGTATAGAGACTGCATATCGTGACCATCGATGAGTGGTTGGATGACATAGGGACATCCGAGGAGATTCCTACATGTTGCGTCCCAGGCGTAGATGGAAGGGATGAGTGGTGAAGACTTTCCCATGACGTGGTGAAATGCGGCCATTTCTAAAATCCCCGGATCGATATAGTCGTGAAGGTTCCATCGTAATTTCCCGATTCGTAGAATGCAGGAAATTGGAGAAGGTGGTGTAGCTTGTGTGGGGCTGTTGAAAACTGCGTAGCAGAGAATGATGGTATTGTTCCCTCCTGCTTTCACAGAGCACCCCAAAATGCGGATTGGGAAGTCGATGGAGCGACAAAATCTATTGAGAATCTCTATCATTGTCGAAATGGATGCCCCGGGTGGTGGAAAGGAATTATTAGTCAATGCTAATTTTTGGGGGAATTGAGATTCCATTTTCTTTGATTTAGACGTGGTGAAAATAGTATTTCGAGGAAGATGGTAGAATTATGCTATTTAAGTGGTGAAGGTCAAGGACTTTGTGGCAAGGTAAGTCCTTTGGTTGGGAAGAAGCAAGTCAAGATATGATGAAGTAGATTTCCCTCGAAGATAATGGTACATATATAATAGATGTTCTCATAGGATACACTTCATACGGTCTTCACGAATTTTTCGATAGACAGTATCTAATTAGCCTCATCATAGCCGTAGTGATTTGTTGAATACGGTTGTCAAGCGAAGAGACTGTTTTGAACTCTTAGAACAGGTCAGAGAAGGGTGCACGGTATGAGATCTCTCTCTATGCACTTACGGCTCTTTGAATTTTCGGATACTTTAAATAGTTGCTCATTACGGGTTGAGAATGATATATACGGGGATAACGTATGCATTTGTGACTTTCTCGCTTATGTTATTAGACGAGATAGTCAGCGTGAATTCCACGTAGAGCTTCGTCTGTAACATTTTGCAGAAGGTGTTTTGATTAATCAACTCATGGGAATCATTCTAGATTGATGAATACTTGAATACTGTACTGGATCTTGACATACCGAAATTTAGCTCATTTCTCAAGAGGCCGTAGTGCTTAGTCGTACAAATGATACCGCGTTTCATCATGATATCATTTAGTATTGTTTATTTGGGTGTATGCACTCGATACTTGTCACTACCGCCATAAATGCTTGGTTACGGTCTCTATCCTATTAAGGAATTGCGAATGCTGATGACTAATTATGTAGTATGGTGTTGTAACTTAGGTTGATATGCAAGAGGTGCTAGACATGATTTGTTGTTTGATAGTGTATGATTTCTCTACATACACCCGGATTCATCTCACCAGCCCTTTGATCCGTCATATTATCATACTAATCAAAATATTACATCGAATCATCTGACAAAGCCAACCGCTCAACATCAAATTGAAAATAATATCATTGTATCATTATATAGTTCAAAAGTCCTTATCCAGAATTTGATTCTAGATAAGACTAATGATGTAAGTATACTATTATCTTAAGTAAATCCACTAACCAGTATGATCCGACAGTGCAGTATGGACTCACAGTCATTCGTAACACCGACCTACCCACACATCTGCCGATCCATCAAAAGAGACATTACAACTCCTTCAAAAACACGCAAATCCCTACTTAGTTGCATACTCCAAATTCCTCATTTCAGGATCGATACGCGCCCATGCATCTATCAAAACCTCAAAAGGAAGTTCATACCATTCAAAATCCACACCAAACAATGCATAAAACCCCAACGCCCTAACAATCCTCGACATCTCTCCATAAGCATCTTCGCACCATCCAGGTAGACCCTCTTCTATCATCTCATCGACGCAAGTATATTTCCATAAACACTTGTCTGCCAAGTGTACTTGAGGACCTTCTCCCCAACAAAAATAAGGAGGGCATCGAGTCATAATACGAGGGAGTGTCATGACACCTTCCCACCCTAGTACCGCTTCTAGTTTGTAAGATTCCTTTAGGGTGGGGTCGTCGTTCAATACGCCGGATACGTCTTTTTTGTACGGCGTAGCAGTCATCATTATTTTGCTGGGCTGGAAATTCGGATGCCAAAGAACAGATGGTTCGGGTTTGTGAGCAGCACGATAAATTTCATTGTTGTCCAAAACCTTGATACATAAAGCGATGTGGCGAATCTTCCGATATTTAACTTCCTGCTCCGGATTTCGCTTCTGGGACTCCGACGTAAATAGTAATTCGAGTATGAAATCGATAGCCTTTGAATTAGCTTTCATGGATAGTGTATTCATGAATGGTTTAACATCTAAGCCAATTCGATCCTTGACCCTATCAGGAATGGAACTCTGGAGAGCCATTCCTGAAACGGGCTGAAGAGTACCGTAATACTCAAATTGATACGCCAATTCTTGTCTCTCAATATACATGGAAATGATAGATGCAGCTTCTCCGTAATCAGAACATGGGTTGTAATGGTCGTATGTGAGATAAGTGTGGTATAGTACACGATATTTTTCCAGTAAGGTGTACCCTTCCACTTGTTGCTGTATAATATACGGAGATCTGATGGCGTTACCGCATCTAGCATCATAAGCGTATAGTTTGGGAACTTCAAAGTGCTTGGCGGAGATGAAATCGAAAGCGGCGGTTCTCAGGATCCAAAGGTCGGGGATTGCTCCTTGCATTTTCGGGGTCCGCAAGACATAGTGCATACAAGGGGCCATGCGACTACCAAGGGGAATTGTGGTTAGAATCCATGTAAATAATATGATATTGTTCTTGCTACCGCTTTTTATTTCGGAGATTCGGATGATGCCGGGGGAGAATTTGTTTTGGTGGCATAGATGAGTTAACATTACTTTGATTGCTGGAATATCCTTTGGCGGAAAGGCATTTGGTATAGGAGGGAGGCGTTGAGATGCCATTGTTACGTAAATGAGCTACTGTGAAAGACGTATGTTGAACGTCGTCAGTTTGAAAGGATTGAGAAAGTTCAATAGATCAATTCCTTTATATAAATTTAGTGCTGCCGTGTGAGAAGAACACAATCGTATTAAGTGAAGCTAGTTATAAGACTAGTGCCAAAGTGGATTTGAACGGGAAAAATTGTCAATCGAGTAGACTTCAAGAGACAGGGTTGTATAGAGGGTATCTTACGACTCCTAATACAAAAAGATTCATTGAAACAATCGATAATGAGCAATTTACTAGCTGTGAAGGGGTGCAGTGAAAGCAAACCATATTATAATTCTACATGGGAGAGACTTTGATAAGCAATACGATTTCTGTGGAAAAGATTTGTGACCTATGCATTCACTTTTTGGCAATGAGTAAATTTATATCAATTTTCAGACAACAGACAAGATGAACCTTGGAGTAAATAATAGAACTACTACAATCTTTCATTGTGCCTCTTCATACAAAGATCATTCAATGCAGAAACAGTAGTCTGATATATTTTTCTCTTACTTCAATTCACCATTAGCATTAAATTGACAATCTTTTAGGACCATTTCTACGAGGTGGTAGTGGTATATCGCATACGACTTGCTAAATCAACAGTTTTCATGGCTAGATAAACGAAAGGGTTATTTGGTAATGGGTATCATGTCTAGTAATAAATTGAATATATGCAATTGTCTAGTTTAATCTGCCCTATCATTCCTTACTTACCTAAGTTAATAGATAAATCATTGAATATTAAAATTGTATAGATGTGAGTGTACAATTTATAATACAATTCATTCTTTACACACAACGATATTTCTCTCAATGAACGAAGAAAGTATTATGTGAATTGTATTTCGCTGACATTTTCTGATCCTTCATCATTCAAAACCTCCGCTGGAATAAACAAATACTCAGATTGTCGCTGTATTTCTTATAATGATATGAAATTGATCACATATTGGGGAATCGCAAGTCTGATCCAAAATGACTTTCACATTCCAGTAGGAATTCGTCAAAAGAGATCTCCCCATAATGCTTCCATTGGGGGCCATATAGTGAATACATGCCCATTGCTCGAATGAGAACTCGAGATCTTGAGTATGCATCTTCTGTATAGCCAGGAACCAAGTGCTCTATAGTCTCATCGAATGCTTGTTTGACCGTATCAGCCTCTGGCTGTGTAAGAACGCCTGGCTGATTCCAGAGAAAAGAAGGAGGCTCTCTTGTCATGATACGCGGTAGCTTACTGCGGATTAGTTTCCCAATTATTGTTGTGGAAAAAAAGAGGAATCACTTACAGCCAAAGCATTGTCCCAATCGATAACACCTGACAGACGAACATCACTCCCATGTCGTACAATCAAGATATTTCTTGGATGAAAATCTGGATGCCAAAGTGTCGAGTCTTCATCACCGAGCATATTCCTCACAGCCATTGCTTGCCATACACATGGGAGCTTTATGCCTTGATATCTCTGCCCCAGTGCCTGTAATTTTTTAAATCTAAACATTTCTTTGACCGCCAAATCACAAATAAAGCTGCGAAAGTCGAATTTTGAAATTGTCCCACCCGCTATGTTAAACTCATCCACGGCAAGGTCATAGTGAACATTTGGGTCTTCTCTGTTCCAGATTTCTGTATCTGTTGCATTTTTAACAACACCAAAGCCTGGAAATTTAACTCTTTCCTTCTTAGCAATGAAATGTGCTATTTCGCGCGCAAGTTGACAGTGCTGCAATACAACGGGGAAGAAATTTGGTGATCGTTGTATGGTTTGATACAGTTTTTGTAGTGTGGTCCCAGATATCATCTGCATGACCACATATGGACAAGAAATAGCGTTATCAAAACCGGAGTTATGAAGAAGGATATTAGGGATGGGTAAACCGAGTCCATGGACTCCGAATTGATGTGTCAATGCAACAAGGGTCTTGACTGGCTGATAAGTTGGATATTGGCGTTTCTGGGCAAAAGAAATATATCGCGGAGTCCGTATGCAGTACTTGAGGTGGACATAAAATGGAGTTGCTTGGCAATCGAAAACCACCAAGTTGTTATTTCCTCCCTGTTTAGATTCGCAATAAGCAGCGGTTTCTGGGTGTCCGTGTTCCAAGAGTAGCGCATTGAGCAATCTTTCAACATCGGAGTTCAGTAGAGACGGAAATGGAATCATTTTGCCTATCTGTTCGGGTAGTAAGTCTACCATGACTCTTTCATAACCCGGTTCATTTATCAGGGGGAGTAACTCGACGTGTGGATTGCGGGTAATTGCACGGCTCATGTCGAAAGTTTCTAAGCGCTAGAATTCTATGTTCATGTGGGCTACATCAGTATATATCTAAGGAAAATCTGGAACTTTGACATTGGTACTATCCAGAAGATTTTATGAGAAAAAGATGCAATCTTACAAGATATTTCGAAAGGTTATATACTTGAGGTGATGAATCCAAACACTCTGTTGATGTAGTCTGAAGAATAAATGATGTTTGATCTCCAAGTATACAAGATGATTCATAAAACAATGAAATTCAGCAATGTTCAAGAAGATAAAATTTGGAATTAACGATCACCGCAGATTTTTCACTATGTTGTAAATTTTAAGTGGAAGGTCCAATGCTGCATTGTTGTTAGATCGAATGGTCATAAATCTGGGCAGGGAAAGTGCTCTCAGATTAAGCAAACAAAAGTCAGGCATCCTTTATACGTAACCAATGACTATCAACAATAGCATCGGACTTGGAATATAGAAGATGGGGAAGATAGAATCTTAAATCAGGAATGCTAGATCGTGGAGAGATATGTATGCTCACAGGAATTACTTAAATAACATGTTTTGTCTGCACTACTCATACTAATTGATATATTGAAGAAGAGAAAGACCTCAAGATCAAAAATATCATAAAAGAAATTTATCTCATCTGTATGAGGGATATACTAAACTCGCCGCAGCTCCATGGCCTATTCCCATACTTGAAAATTGTCTGCTCTCCACCAAATTCAACCTCTCTTAAAAATTCCATACCAAAATAACCGTAATGACACCCCAAACCTCTCAAAATTCTCAACCATTTCTCATAAAGTCCTCCCAGTACCCTACCAAACCATCAAAAGACAACTCAAGGTAATGTTTAAAATTTACCCCAAAGACCGCATACATGCAGAGAGCTCTAACTGCTTTTCTAATTGGCAGACACGCATCGTCTTTATATCCTGGACGCAGTATTTCCATCTGACCGTAGAAAGCATCCGCAATCGTGCCTCTTTCTTCTGGTGATAGCGGGCTCTCGGTCATAGACCAGAGCCAGCTGGGAGATTTTCTGGTGACGATGCGAGGAAACGATGAGAACGTTAGTCTAAAATCTCAAGAAGAGGTTGGGATATATGTGAGTGAGAAAAATGACTTACTGCCCTGGCTTCATCCCAATCTATAACTCCAGTGAGTATTGCACGACCCTTAGGACTCTTGACCAAGATATTCCTTGGGTAGAAGTCTGCGTGCCATAATACGGCCGGTTGGTCTGTCAACAACCCCTTTTCTGCCATCTGCGAGCCTATCTGTCTGAGTTTTTGAATCTTCCAAACTTCTACTAGCGGCACCTTGAGAAAAATATCAGAAGCTCTCTGCATCTGAGCATTCAGATTATTGTTGACCCAATTAGGAAAATTAAGCTCCGAGGGAATCCTAATACCATCGATGGAATCTCGACTTAGCTGGAAATAGACTTCTACTTTGCTACCCTTTTGTGGCATCTTGGCCGGAGCGACGAAGAATCCATATCCCGGAAGTTCAGTTTGGTCCATCGCAGCCACAAAATCTGCAACGCATCTCGCGTATAAGCATCGACGTTCCACGCGGGCGTCGCGGGGAGTGTTGTTTTGCAAACCATAATTCAGCTTGAAATACTGATATTCCAGTGTTTCTCCTTTGACTTGTTCTAAAAGAGAATATGGACATTTGATGCTATTATGATAGGTACAGTCCCATGCTAGAACGAGTGGAATTGGTAAATTCCTCTTGTGGCGGAAGTAATGAGTGGTGGCTACTTCCGACTTCATACAGACATCGACAGGAGGGTTTCCTCTAAGATGATTGTCTAGGGAAGTACGTAACACGCAGTAGATTCGTTCATCTTCAGTCGTTGCTTTGAGAGGAGTACAGGTGAATAAAATGGCGGTATTGTTGCCACCGACGAACTTATCCAACTCTTCGACCTTGTGGCCGAAATTAATGTCGATACACAGTTCTTCGATCATTTTTCTGGTCTCTTTCATGGATTTGGGTGGAAACAAGTTCTTTGACCCATGAACGAACCCTATGACGGAAGGAGCTGCGTTTGCCATACTGGAATGTTTCTAGATTTGAGAATAGGTTGCGAATGTTATTTGAGAAAAAAGGAAAATTAGTGAATATAATGTCGAGTAATGACCGAGTAGAGTTTTAAATAGTTAGATTTTAAAATGAAGCTGTACAAACATGAACAAGCGATGTGCTAAAAACATCTCAACAACTGTACCATATGATTAGTACCCGAGTCAGTTAAACGCTAGCTTCTAGTAAGAGCTTGTTACGGCTCATAATGACTGGGTGCTATTGCTTGGTACTTACTAATTCCTTATCCCTGTTTCGTTCTTAGTTCCGAGAGAAGAGCGAAGAAAAAGATTTGAGAGGATTAAGAACATTCTATGATATCTTGTCCGGTTCATTTGTACTGGAAAAATTGCACAAAAGAATACGAAAAAATGGCAGAACGACATATTTTGGGAGTTGAATAAAAGAAGACAGCTCGAGTTATCTTCATCGTAAAAAAGAAGGCGTTTGATATGTTCAAACCAAGATGCCTTCCATAGGGAGGTGATCTAGTGATTTGAAAACGTCTTTGTGGACTAGCAACTTCGCGCTCACTGTATCACCTCAGTTTTATAGTGCCCCCGAGAATAAGATAAAAAATATTCCCACACAGAGAAGGCGGGATAAGGACCAAGAATCAATTCACTCAGGAGAAACATATTCAATAACTGTCAAATGTACTTGATTCGAATTCCGCTGTCTAAATTGTGAGCAACAACGATGCAAAACAACACCCTTTGAAAGTAGATGTAAGAAAGATGCTCTGATATCAACACCCTATATCTAGATCAAAGAAACTTCCAACAATAATTCAAAATCTGGAAAGACAGGATATCCGCAAAGCACCACAGCACCAGAACTTTTCCCTAAATCCAATAATCCCTAAACACAAACACCTGACTCACTTTGAAAGAGTGTATAATTTCGGACAACCAAGAAACACAATTTACGGCTTCTTATCCTTTCCCGCGGATCGACTTCTAAACAAACCCCTGGGAAACGGTGCTACATGAACTGTGGCAGTCTTAACCTTCTCTCTAAGACTGGCTTTCTTCCCCACACCCATGTTAGATTGTGTCTCAACTCCGGTAACATCGCCATTAGATGGCTGACTTTCATGTGAACTCTGTCTACCACGAATGCTCTCCGGCTGCTCGGAAGATCTATCCCTACCCCACCATTTGATGAGTGTTCTCTTTTCTTCGTCTGTCAATGGTTTCACTGGGTTGTTGGTGAAATATGTTTGAGTGACACTTGATGGACGGACTGATTCCCATTCCATTAGGTCTTGTTGACAGTGACGATTTACTTCTGTTAAAGTTGTCGTATTTTCCATCGGACTTGAAGATGGGCGGAGTGGGGTAGAGGAGGGCTCTATAATATAACTTTGTTCTGGAACATTCATATTTTGAGACCATTCTAGCTGCTGGTCTGAAGGTTCTATTGAAGGCTGATTGAATGTGGGAAACTGTTTATCTTCGAGTTGGAATGTCTCCATTTGCAAGGTATTCGACATCGCGATGGGTTGGTCGATTGGCATGAGATCATTGAATGTAGAGCCAACGGGATCAAATTGCTCATTTCGTGGCCACCAATGATAAGTCTCGTAATTAGGAATATCGAAATTCATCTCGTCATAGCCCGCGAGAAAGTTCACATCTGAACTTGTAGATAGCACTGACCCGATGGAGTCATGTGATCTCGAACTGTATTCGAGAGAAGGTGTAGGAAAATCCAATGACTGAGCGCTCGTGTGGAAACCCTCTAATTTGTAGAGCGTTGCAGGATCCACGAAAGAAGAGGTTGTCCACCTTGGCGATGTATCTAAAGAAGGTGATGAGTTCACAGTGAGTGTCTCGGTGTCTATCGTGGAGTTTATTTGACTTGCAGTTTCGGGGTCTGGAATGAAGGAAGAATGTCGTTTGTCTAGAGTCGATTGGGCCTCCACTTTGGCGGCCATATTTTCTAAACTACTCAACCGTTGTTTGTTCCTTGAACATCGTTCCGGATCACACTAGCGACTGTTAGTGAGGCGTCTGATAACTGAAACTGATGTTCGAGTACCTTCATCTTCTGTCTTCTATGCCTAGCACATGCAAATCCTCTATTGGCGGCAACCTTCACTCGCTCTTCCTTGTCGTATCGTCTCTTCTTTATTTTGGGACTGAACTCCTTCATATCGGCATCCCACGTTAAGAATTGAATGGTTCTACTTTCCGGCATCGAAATACGATGGGACGCCAATGATTTAGATTTGACATGTGATGATGAATCTGGTACTTTCACGTCTGGTCGCGTGACCTGATTTTCTGTATTCAAATGTAGTGGCAAACCATCGAGACCCATAGTCTCAGAGATTCCATTGATCTTGGAGTCCTCCGATGCTGTCTTTTGTCGTTCATTTCGAAGAAACTTCCTAGTGGCAGCTTGCATTTTGCTTCCAAGGTCCTTCTCCAGTGGGAAATGATAACTTAGGGCGATAGATAATTCTTTAGACCCCGCTGGAGGATCCCATCGTAAAGTATGATCATCATTATAGCTTATTACATACTGGGGTAGATCAAAGATTGAAGATTCCCTCTGAACTCGATTGCTTTCTTGCTCATGGGGTAAGGAGGAGTCCATAATCCGGGGTGCATCTCAATGCAAATGCAGTAGATCGTACCGGGGATTCAATTTGAGAATCCACTGTACGCGGCTGATGCAGGTACGTACAGTACTGACGCTATCACTACCAGTAGCGATGGAGAGTGGAATCACCCTTGGAACTGGCGGTCAAGGAAAGTTGATGTAGAAATACTTGGGACAACGCGAAATCATCCAGTCGAAGTAACTGAGATCAGATAAATGAGACAAAACTACTGGTAGAGATCATCCAAACGGTTGTGGAGTGAGAGAAATGAAACAAAACGAAGAAATCCCAAAATCTTACTCGTAGACGTTCTTCCCCTTCATCCCATATTTCTGTACCATGTTACTCCGAGGTTGCCTTTGCTTTGACCGTGTCCTAATACGGATAGTATCAGGGATGAAGTCCGATGTGGCGCAGCTACGGTCATGTGATATGTGAAAGCCACTTCATCTGATTTTATCTTGTCCTCTCGTTCATACATCCACCGGCGATCACCCAATCAATACACCACTGCCATTTTGATATGTGTACAACTAGTCTCCTACTGACTACTTGGTGGAAACTTAGGTTACAACAATGATTTGTTCTGATCCGCATGGCTTTTCTAGCCTATGTGGCCTTGCGTGAAGAGATACAATGGAGGTGATTCGCACCCATTTGTATTGAATTAGAAGGCACGCATTCTGCGGGCGATGAGACGGGTACTGGGCATGCTATTCTAGAGAGCTTTATGGTGGGGTATGAAGGCTTTGATAGGAGTGGATATATGTGTCCTTTGGGGTTTGTGTTTGATTCGATATTCATCGGAAGTGTTTGTTAACAAGTGGGAGCATCTGATTTCGAGTAGAATGAAGTGTATGTAAAGATATTAAGGTGAGACTGCATAACGATCTTAACAGACTGACAGTAAGGGAATATATAATGAACTGCAAGCAAGCGTTGCCATAGTACTTAGGAATTAAGTGTGAACCCCGCTGTGCCAGTCTCATGGCGAGTGTCCAAGTGGATGTATTGTCTCTGCAACAACGCCAGTTAACGAATTCTTTAAGATGATAAAGTGGAACGTATAGGCACTTTTCGATGTAAGAGGTCGAAATCTCAAGAGATGGAGCTGTGAATCAAGAGATGAGGTCAAGTGACGCCTAAGTTTTGAGAATCCTTATTATACCCTAGATCATCGCTCATTCCTGCGTCTGATGTCCGTCTAATAAGCAGAACCATCAGGGGCTTTGCTCAGTTATACTGGAGATCCTGCGATACCATAAGTACTGTATCATCTCTCACGTTCTCGATATCAAGACATTTTTCATTATTTCCTTGAACCCCGCCTCGTAATTCTATAGTAAGTTCAAATGGCTGACTGGCGAGCCCCTAATGTTCTGATATAGTCCGCATCACTCAAACTTGTCACCTTCTCTTGTCGTCTCAAATGAGTGTCCAGACAAACATGGGGTCCTTGTATATTTATATCCGATTGTCTTCTACGAAATTCATAGTTCAGTTTGTTCTTGTCGTTTTACATTCAGCACATTACTTGCACAGGTGCGGGGTAAAATACTTGTCCTTCGAATGCTTCCGAGTTCAACCACACAAGTCGAACTTCTGTTGAAGATGTAATTGAATAAAGATTGATTTAACATATTCTTATTCAAATCAAACAATATCTGTAATGATATTATGAATTCAGCAATTACAGATATAGACATATTTTGATGAATGGATTTGGATTATTTAAGAATACAATTGAGGAAATGTATATTCACTCAGGTCGAGCAAGTTGTTTTATAACATACATACTGAGGTATCGTAAATTTCCTTTTATCCAATAATAAAGATGAAAGTCCATCATAATAATGATGTCGCATATTTAATAGAGGCTTTATTACATATTGGTCTGCATTTGTACGAGTCAAGACAGTGTCAGGGGTGAGAGAATCTCATTACTAGTACTAATCAGCAATCTGTGCAGGATAATATAATCAATTAGATATCACAGATCACTGGTCATACCATTTACAGCTCAACAATGCTTACAAAGATGTCTAATCTAGAAAACTTTTGCAGATTATCTATGATAACATCTTTGAAGAAAGTCCATAAATACAGAAGGTGATATCGAAAAATCTCCCTCCCATCTTAGAATCATTTTTCTCATTGAGATTCAGTAACTTACAAGATCTCTTCTTAGATATTTAAATTTTCATTTTCCAACTACTATCGGTAAATTCCTCAAACTCATTTTTATTACCAGTACTGATAATTTAATGTACCAGATAGCTTTTCAGTAAATCATCATGGGAAAATTGACGACACCTGAAGAGCGCGCCGCGAAATTGCACGCTCGACTCTGTGGTCAAATTCCAAACCGAACTTCCAGAAGAAGCAATCGAGTAGCTTCCACCCTCCCAAACCCAATGTTTGCTGCAGTTCTTTATACTGCCTCTCGTGATACAAATGGAGCGGAACTCTTTCCCTTGGAAGCTTGCTTAATTGGGATGCTAAAGATATTTGCAACTAACCAGGAAGTTACTGAATACGGAAAAATGTATACCGAGACTAAAGACCAAACTGGCAAAGGTACTTTGAGTAACACTATTTTCTCTAGCGCAGCTCTCAGTATAAGTGCGGATACAGTATATACTAATACTAATATGGTTGCTGACGCAAAAGCAATGGCGAGCGACTTTCTCACCATACCCAAGAACAAAATTATAGATATTACAATAATTGATAAGGAGTACATTGACAGCACTGAGTATATAGAAGCATTTACTGAAGCAGGAAATGGATTTATTGTGTTAATTGCCCCAGAGATTGAGGAGGAGGATAGCAAGCCAATTCAAGATAGTGAGGAGGAGCAAAGCAGCACAACTTCGATCAGTCCCAACTCGAGTGCTACCTTGAATACTGTGAGCGAATACAAAATGACTTTGCAGCGGTTCAAATGTCACCATCAACAAAAGGATATCGCGTTTGGCCCCAGAAACGAGATCTATTGGGCCGTTGCATCTGGATCGGATGTTCCCGATGAGCGAAATTTCAAAACCGGTGAACACGGCTCCGTTGAGAGTGGAGATGTACAACAAGTGGGCTAGACTTACTTTCAAGGCGCTGTCCAAGATCATTTTGCAGGGCGCATTGAGTGCTAGGAGGCGGATGATAGTGGTAGTAGCTTCTATAACGAACTGGTGTAGACTTTAAAAGATATTTCGAAGTTTTCTATTGATACAGTTGTTAGGGCAAATGAGACTGACAATTGGGGAGACGAATATAGATCAATAGAAAAGGCTGTAGCGATTCTTACACTAATCGCACTATATGGGTTACTTATTACAGATCTCCTTGAATAACTGATAAATAATAACAACTTGGTATTCCAATGTGAAATCACTTTCACAAGATTAACATTATCTACTTAAAGTAAACAACCCAATGGCGAATTATTATTCATGTTTAATGAAGGTAACCAAGGAAAGTATGAACTATGGATCAAGTGTTTAGGGATTCCTTGTTTAAATAATGTTTTAACAGGGTGGAAATATTCTGATAGGTGTTATAGAACGGCTTTAATAATCGCCGGCAGAGGCTTAGATGGTATCTCATTGGCAAACTTTAACAATGAGTTATGTGATGTCTTCCGAGAATTAAACGGCATTTATCATTGGACTAAGTACGACAGCCAAAACAGAAGATGGTCGTCGCCTATTCCTATATCCAATGGTACAATCAAATCAGCATCTCGACCTGCAGTTGCCACATTCAACGATCGTTTGTATTGCTTATATCGTCATCACCCGAGTAATAAACTATATTGCATATCTACTAGCAATGGGAGCAGCTGGACCAGTCCCGCCGACGCAGGAGGAAATGGCGCCTTGACAAATGATGGCCCAGCTCTTTGTGGATACCAAGGCAGACTTGTCAGCGTGCATCGAGGAACAGACAATCATGTGCACTGGAATCAATCTACCAACGGTACTACTTGGTCAAATACATTACGTATCTCTTCCTCCATTTCAACAACCAAACCACCAGCCATAGAGGTTTTCAATGGAGCTATATACTGTTTCATAAGTAATTATGGCCAACATAGACTTTATACCTCCAAGTACAATGGTAGTTCGTGGAATGGTTTCCATGATCTTGGAGGCAACTTGGATTCTGCTCCTCAAGTGGGAATTTCATCAGGGGGCACCATGATTGTAATGCGGAAATCGAGAGATGACTTTCTTGTCAGAGTAAAAGAATGTGACAAGAATGGCAATTGGATCCCTGGCATTCGGTGGTGGCCCGATGTCAATACTTCTGGCGCTCTGGGTATGGCTAATTGGGATGGGGTACTTTGGGTTTATGCTGGCTCGGCATCAATTTAATTTTCACAAAGGCTTATTGAATGATGGGACAAGGGATGGGGACGAGAACCATGTCGGTGGGAGAGAAAGTTGATTGACCTGGACGGAGAAAACGATATAGTTCATTTTGATGTAGATTCTCATAATTTATCTCGAAGTTGTTTTGTTCCAAAAGTTCCATACTTTCGTTACAGTTTCGCGGCCTCAGTCGAAAATATAGCAGCCCAGTTCGGGTAGAGTTTTATAGAGATCACTAAGTTCTTGACCTAAATCAATCCTATCTGTTTTCAGAAAATCGCCTACTCACGTAGGAATCTCGCGTGACTTTTATGGGGAAGCTGGCCATTTGATAGGTGATGGGTATGAGGATGGCAACTGAGGCGCGAATGAAAGGAAAATAAGCGAGTGAGGCTAGGTGAAGCGCATCTCCGCTGGAGGAGAAGAGATGAGGAGAACTTAAAATATAGTATGCGTAAAATTTGTGTTTCCCCTCTATTGAAACGAAGGAATCGGAACATCAAACTCGCCAAATCCAAAGTCCTTTTGATAGAATGATTATATAAAACGATAAGCCGGTTATGGCAAGGTTTCTATCAATATCGATCATAAGCTTAAGAACGTTTTCTATTCTAACCTTCTTTCAAATCATTCATGAGATGATTTGATGTATAATTTGTGTAAAGAAGTATCATTTTCGTTTCTCGTTATTTTCGTTCTGCTGAACTCCTTTATTGGGTCCGACCAAATTTCAAAGACTATTCCATCTCCCAATCTTTTCTCAAGATCTTCACCTCATATCTATAGCGCTCCCTTTCTCTTTTTTTTTGACTTCTTGGACAGACCGGAGATATTGCGGAATAGTGCCAATTCTATGCGGATCGGATGTTGCGGAATACCACCCTCAAATCATTATCCTTACGCAACAAGATAGAAAACCTAATTGGTGAGTCCACCAAGACCCCATAAATAGTCCTCATTTGATCCACTCAAAACTCAACCGAACTTTGATAATTGCTGATTTTTGATTATGACAACCTGACAATTTATTCTTTATCTGATCAATCCTTCTCGGTCAATTGCTCTAGAATTGTTCTAAAAGTTTCTAACCCGAGTTAGGGCCAGCATGTCATGTCTCAATATTGGATATCAATATGTCTACATTCGTAAGCATAAGAACACTTTACATATGCAAAGTTCAAACCTTAAGCATCTAATTGCGGCGGAATGACTATCTCCGCTGCAGAACAGTTTCTGTTCCGCTGTTATCCCGACCCCATTTGCTTATTACTCGGGTTGCGTCACATCACCGACGGAATATAGATAACCGGGACGTACGACTTTTTGATAACTTTGGACTTCTTCATTTACCGCGTGAACAAAAAGGAAAGGGCGGCCGAAGTTCGAATATTCAAGACATCTGATTCGGATCAAAAGATAATTCCCGGTACTGATTTTCTTGCTATTTTTACAGCTACCTGGAAATTTGCTATGGAAACTCTATTATCACCGTCTTCCTCTTCCGAGATGATGGCAGGTCACGAGTCTCTCAATATCGAGAAGACAAAGTCGAGACCCGAGTACGCCCATCCGAACACTCTCGTTCCTATTCAAAGTAAAATCGAACATTTCAATTCTCGCCCTCGAGAGTATACTTTCATCGCAATAATATATATGGCTCAACTTATGACGCAAGCCGCATTGGGTCAAGCTATTGCTCCGTTACATATCATTGGATCGAGTTTTGGAGTTACGAATCCTGGACAGCTGAGTATGCTTCTCTATGTTCCGTTTGATATCTGGATCGTAACTAACATTTCGTGGTAAAGGTTGGTTTGCGGCCGCATACTCACTGACGGTCGGTACATTCATTCTTATTGCGGGACGTCTAGGTGATCTCTATGGCCACAAATTGCTCTTTATAAGCGGCTTCTTTTGGTTCGCACTCTGGTCACTTCTAGCTGGATTTAGCGCTTACTCGGATGCAATCTTTTTCGATGTTGCTCGTGCCCTCCAAGGAATTGGACCGGCTTTTCTTTTGCCGAATGCGTTAGCAATACTTGCTCGTATCTACGAGCCAGGAAGAAAGAAGGAGATGATTTTTAGTCTTTTCGGTGCCACAGCTCCAACAGGCTTTACTCTTGGTGCCACTTTCTCAAGTATATTTGCGGAATTTGTCTGGTGGCCTTGGGCTTACTGGGTTACTGCTATGGTATGCGTCCTACTCGCTGTAGTGGGCATAATTGTCATTCCTCACACACCACCTCCGCAATTTGATCGTTCAGTTAGCATGTTCAAGCGAGCTGATGGTCTTGGAGCCTTGACTGGAGTTGCAGGATTAGTTCTGGTTAACTTTTCTTGGAATCAAGGGCCAGTAATTGGTTGGACTACCGTCTATGTCTATGTTATTCTCATCATTGGGGCTCTTGTGCTCGGACTTTTCGCATTTATCGAATCTCGTGCGCTCTACCCATTGGTACCCTTTGGTGCGTTGAATTCTCACACTGGTTATACACTTGCATGTATTGCAGGTGGATGGGCTAGTTTTGGAATCTGGATCTTTTACTTCTGGCAATTATTGGAGGAAGTTAGGGGAATAAGTCCACTTCTCGCATCAGCAATGGTCTCGCCTACGACTATTAGTGGACTTTGTGCATCATTGACAACAGGAAAGATTCTGAGCAAAGTCCCAGCCAGTACTGTGATGATGATTGCTATGACTGGTTTTCTCATTGGATCAATTCTGATGGCCACGGTCCCTATCAGTCAAACATATTGGGCACAAACATTCGTTGCATGTCTTGTAACTCCTTGGGGAATGTAAGTTCAAACATCATTTTCTCTCCGAACCATTGGATAACAAATGCTAATAAAATCAGGGATATGTCATTCCCAGCAGCAACGATTCTCCTGAGCAATTCCATGCATAAAGATCATCAAGGACTTGCCGCTTCTCTTGTCAACACTGTTGTCAATTACTCAATCTCGATCGGTTTAGGTATTGCCGGAACTGTAGAAGTTCAGATCAATAACGGCGGAAGGAACCCAAAAGATCTTTTGAAAGGATATCGTGGAGCTCAGTATGTAGGGATTGGACTTGCGGGACTGGGAGTGGTTTGTTCAATTTTGTTTTCGTTGTCGGAGAGGACGAAGAGAGCCAAGGATAGAAAGGAGGAGGGGCGGATAGAGGAACCTTGATTTGTTATGAAGCGATTGATTTGTAAAGATACCCGAGAGTTTTTCTCTTTTTTTAGCTGTTGTTGCTTGACGAGTAGTTGATTGCTCATGTTCTTTCACGGAATAAGAATCATAAGAAGATATAATGCATATGATACTTTGTTTATCGACAATATTTTGGTGATGTTCAAGGTAGTGGAGTCGGATTGATAATTGAGTAGCACTAACCCCACATCAGTTAGCCAAGATCTAACTCCGACGAGAAAAGTTACTTTTTATTCAACCTCAATTTCCTCCTTCATCATCACATATTGAATCAAAATGTATCCATCAAATAATTCGTCGGCTTCAATACAACTTGTATATACTTCATTACGAGTCAAATTGAAGAGCGATTTATCGGCTCTCAAATAATGTCAGAATCAATTAATGGGTCATCGATACAAACCCCACGCGTACCACCATCGGCGCCATTGCCGTCGACGCAATCGAGCAATCCGGATCGTCCAATTCATGGACGTCAACGAGCGAGGAGAGCTTGTCTTCCATGTCGGCAACGGAAGAGAAAATGTGATGTAGAATTTCCCTGTTCAATGTGCACTCGATATGGATACAATTGCCGATACTCCGATGAACATAATCCGCCAAATCCCAATCTTTCACCTATACGGACAATTCTCCCTGGTCATAATGAAATGAGGCATGACTTTTCGCCATCGACAACAAATCATACACCTAGACGTCGGAGTATAACAAATCCTCAATCTCCATCTACATCATCACAGGATGTTGTTGATCGCGGTATTCTTGATCCTTTGAGATCACGATATATGAGTCAGCATTCTGCAGTCGCTTTCCCCAGAAGTCTTGGTGTTGAATTTCAATCGGCAAATCCACCACCTCTTCATTCTTTTGCTTGGAATTGTGGAATCAGAGCTGAAGAAGCTGCATCTGCCCATACCAATCTAACTCAATTGGTTTCTTTTGATGAATTTAAGCGGCTTTCCGACATATATGCGGTAACAGTTCATGGACCATTTGGATTCCTAGATTGGCCGTATTTTATGAAACGGTGCAATGATTATTGGACTAACCATGGAAGAGATTTGACATTTGGTGCTGTCGTTGGTGGGGTGGTAGCTTTGGGATCATTTTTTGCATTCCGACATGGTCATCCTCGGGAATTGGAAATTGTGCAGCATGTAAAAACGGTGCTGGAGGATCCAACATTTAGTCGCCATCCTTCAATTGATCAAATAAATGCATGGATTCTACGGACTCTGTATCTTCGATCAACTACCAGACCTCATGTTTCGTGGCTTGCTAGCTGTGTCACTTTACATTTAGCTGAAGCTACAGGTTTACACCAAGAAGTTCACTCGGTACTATTGACCACGGAAGGAGACACTCAAGCAAGGCGGATGGATCAAGCAGAAATAGAAAGAGCCAGAAAAACTTTCTGGATGGCTTGGTCTGTTCATACGATTATCTCGTATGAATATGGAAGATCTGCAGTAATTCTCAACAGTATAACATGCAAGCCAGTGAAGGATACTATGGGCGACAGTACGATTTTTCATATCAAGATTGCTCAACTGATACCTCGCGATAATATGGTCGTCAGTTCCATAACACATAAAGAGGAACTCATAAACGGCTTGAAAGAATTGGCACAGATTCCAGACGTACATCCATTTCTTTCACTCTCCAAAGCAGATGTATGTTTTTGTTTCTATAGAAGGTTAAGGCTTATGAAACAAGGACTGGAGAAAGAAGCAATCCAAGCTATCATAGATATAGGAAACAAAGGCGCCGAAGCAGCAGATACATTCGCCCGTAATGGTCATCCTTGGTGGAATATCCTCTCAACTACCTTCCAATACTTTTGTGTCCTTCTCGCTATCGATACCTCGGAAAGTTTGTCAAACGTTTCGTGGGTCCTAAATATATTTGAGAACATCGTAAGGATAGTAGATACGCATTTAGCACACGAAGCGTTCGACACTGCAAAAGTTTTGCTCAGAGACAGTATGGCGAAGAAGAAGAGGGACTTGGGATTCTTGGAGAACGCGGATGGACAGCATGGACCGGAAGTAGAAAGGCAGGTCGATATCAATTGGGATGCATTGTTGGACCCAACGTTCCCGGATGCGCTGATGAGTGAGGACTTTTCGATATATAATAGTTGATGTGAAGATTTCGATTGAGGGTGGGAACTGGTTTGTGGGTGGCGTTGGCTGGGGACTTCTCAGGATTCGAGGATACGTGTCCGCGTGATACAGCTCTGACATGTCGATTCTGCGACCTCAGATACATTAGTGTATGTACACGTGGATTATTCAGCAGGAAAATGGAATTGGGAATGAGCTTTAGTTCCTGGTTTGGGAGAATTGAATACATTAGCACGTGTATGTCAATGGTGACTTCAAGACTAGAGTGAATAGGTACAATCAATCCAAATGAGGAGCTCACTGAGATTGATCTTACCTTGGTATGCCTTACGGTTTTGAAATTTACACAAGGGTCCTCGAAAAACAGCTTTTCACTTCAAGGTATCTATTGTAAGTTCTTTGTTTTAGATTTCAAGTTTCAAATCTAGTATGTCAATACAAGCACCCAGATTCACCCTCTCAAGGCTCTTTGAGAGTAAAAGTTCTTGAAGTTGGAGTTGAAGTTGTTAGCTCTTACAAATCCGGACAAAGTCTGATCATACAAGTCCCCCAAAAATTCACTCTAGAATCTCGCGTATTCACTGCTTTCTCTTGGGAAATCACACCATTCCATCAGGTTTTGATCAACGAAAGATTTTATTTGTCTTCTATTACGTTTTATTGTTTCATGCTATTCTTTTCTAGTACTAGTCTGATTGATCTTCCAAAGGTCATTTGGTACTGGAGCACTTCCATATTGATTGCAAATTATCTAGAGTTACAAGGCAATACTTAATACTTCGCAACTTCCAGTCTTCAATTCTCCCACCCTACCCCACCAAGCTTTTGTCAGTTGTTTATTCGCAGTGATATCTACCTTTACCATTACCTTACACATACGTTCTGCTTCTTAACAACCTCTACACGTAGTTCAGATTTTCAATATTGATTTCCCGCACTTTAATTTCTGCAACTTGCTGTCTATTCTTCCATCTACCCCACATTTTCTGCCTTTAGCAGCCATTCTCCATCAACTATCCAAGCCTCCGTTCAATCTGCCACCCTCTGGACATCGTTCCTGGAGGTGGGAGTTAGTCTGGGCTACCAGACTATTTGTTCTTCGTTGGCAATCCTTTCCGCACGAAACTGCGACAATAATCGAACGCCGTCGTTGATTAGTTAATCTGGGACTACCAGTTGACTTCATACTCTTCCTTCTTGTACCACTCTTCGTGGAAAACATTGACGTCATCTCTGTGAGTTGGTCTACAGCTGCTAGGTAACTTTTTGTTCGTTCAATAACCATCCTCTTGAGATACTTGGCGGCATCCTTCTAACGTCTTCATCAAATAGTTGGCTTCGAGCTATTCGTCAATCCTTCCCCTTCTTCGATAAGAACCTTGTCGCAACCGTCGACGTCGTCCTTGAATATTTGTCTGGAGTCACCAATAATCTCTCTCCTTCTTCGACAAAGCCTTGTGGTAAGTCATTGTCAACACCTAATTTGGAGCTACCAACTAATTTCCCTCGTTCAGCAATCATCCTCTTACGATACTTCGCGACAACCCTGATCATCGTCGGTTATCTAGTCCATAGCTACTACTTGACCTTTTGTTCATTCAATAATTATCTTATTACGAGGTGTCGCAGCGACCTTCGAACGTAGTTCTTGAGTTAATCTTGAGTTATTGGTTGGTCTTCTCCTGTTTAACAATCCTTATTCCGCAGCATCTTGCAGCAGATCAATTTTCTCCAAACAGTCTATCACAGCATATCATACTCCTCTTTGAAACTTGCTGTGCGGTTTTCTAACTTATCTATTTCAATAGTATACAAAACAATAGCATAGCTACACTTCGTGTTCTTTACACATCCTCCACCTTGCTCTTTCTACGAAATCCTCGAGCTTATCCAACTCTATTCCGTCATTCCTTGCTTCCTATTGCGCGACGAATACGATTACGATCACCTACACTTAAACCAATATCATTCAACAGTCTACAAGACTAGTACAAGTGGTCCTTACCGGAACAAAGCTTAGTCGACCACGATGTCAAACGAGCCGGAGAAGGAAGAGTCTCCTTTCCAACGTCTACCCCCACTCCCCCAAGTTCCGCAATGTGGTATATTGTTGCCTGAAAGTTCTCCTCCGGACTCAATTGGTCGACCTTTCCCTACATCTTATGTGAGAGGCGGTCCTCCTGTTGCTGATGATGGTTCTCCAGCCTCTGGTATTGATGCACCTAATATGGTGGTCTCTGATCGTGCTGAACCTGATCGTGGTCGTTCAGCCTCCGGACTATTGCGGGCAGGAGGTTCTCTCCGGGGCCGTCAACCCAATCCGTATGGTATGAGCAGATATGACCCTATTCATAACAATGCTCGCACATTTTACCCCGTCAATAGCGGTACCATGATGTACAATGGTCCTGCCGGCAATCCTCCTCCATACAACTTTGACTTCGTAAACGGTGCCCGTGGTCACAGTCGTTATCGTACTCGCCGTCCCCCGCACTCTGGACAGACACAAGGTTCTGTGACGGATCAAAGTCACCCTTCCTCAGCCGTTCGACGCCAACCAATTCCTCCCCCTTCTCTTGCTTCTGGTACAGCTAGTACAACCGTTCGAGCTACTCGCATGACTGCAGTTCCAGCTCCAGCTCCTCCAATTGCTCCAGCTATTCCAGTCTCTAGTTCTACTCGTTCTCACACCCAAAAGCAAGCTTCCGCAGGCGTCAAAAAAAATATGAAGAAGCCAGCTGCGAAGAAATCAACTGCGAAGAAATCAGTTGCGAAGAAATCAACTGCGAAGAAATCAACTGCAAAGAAACCAGTTGCGAAGAAATCAACTGCGAAGAAATCAACTGCGAGGAAATCAACTGCGAAGAGGCCATCGAAAGGTCGAAGCAGCTTTTGTATTCCCCGCACCCAACTCAAGGAGGTCGAACTTGCAGCTATCCGTGCTGGTTACGGCACTCTTTTGCCACGCAAGAAAGCCTTCAAAAATACTCCTCCCGGATCTTATGTAAACATCGAGATCACGATTGGCGAATGGCAACGTCTTCGGTCTATCAGAGATAATGGTGCTGAAGAGCGCCAGGCTTACTACGATAAACCAAGACCAAAAGAAATTGAGAACGCGATGGTTGAGGCGAGTGCGAGGTATGAGAAAACTTACGAGAAGGAAAGAGCAAAGGCCAGAAGCAAGGGTTATCCGGAAGCTATGCCCTTAGCAGATAGATTCCCTGTTGTTGCCCTTGCTGTTGCTCCAGTCGTTGCTGCTAATGCTGCAGACTCTACTGAAGATCAAGAAATGGTCGATGACGATTCAGTCTCGCCTGAAAGTAGTCTCTATGGTGAGAGCGAGGATGAGGATATGGAGGAGGAATAGAGTGCTAGAGTTGCTTCCTATCTGTACGGGGTGGAGACTGGGGCTAATATCTGGCAATCAGCATGGCGATGCACACATTGTACAATAGTTACTTGGCTTGTTATGCCAATGATATTATCAGGAAACGTAAGCGACTGCTCCTACTAGTGCTCCCTCATATGCAAGGACTAGGAGTAGGGACGAGCTAAGGGGTTTGTTATGGGGTATGGGGATGGAGACGAAGTAGGGGTACTGAATGTAGCTGGTTCTATTCAGTATGATAATGTGGAAGGAATGACCTTGGGCTATGAGCAGTACAATTGAATAATTTTCCTTGCTGATTGACTTGTATTTGAAGTTCTTGTGACCCATCAATTGCTTGGTTGTAGTATTTCTGTGTATCTATTGTGTGCTATACTGTATGCACTACACGCCTAGTATGTATTTACTTCTTCTATCATATCTCATTAACTCATTCTCCCGTCTTCTTGTTTTGAGTCCCAGTTAGTCAGCACGTTTACTCAATACTCGTGATACCTCGCGAGAATCACGTATACTGATCACGTTCGCGACAGCCACGTGCTATTCACGTGAGACGATGACCCGAATCTAAATTTTCAAGTCATTGTTTAGCGAGAGATCAGTCTAAAGATTTGTCTCAATCGATAAAACTGAATGATAGTTACTTTTTCAACTAGTTAAGATGAAGTAGTTATATCCATCTAGTCTTGATTTTATATACGATTAGCTCTTTTATTTTTTAATCTAGTCTTACTATATCGAGATTCCTATTTAAAGGAGATAAGAGTAGTAAATTAATTGATTCTAATACGATTTTAGCTATTCTTGAATTTATAGCTTATATAATATTAACACTTTCACTTCTACTAATACTATGCGAGAATAAGTATCTCTCGTTTCGGTTATAGAAGAGGAGAGAGTAAAAGATCAAGAAGATTTTTAATTAATATACTCTTTTTATAAGCGGATGTTCGAGATGATAGTCTTCAAGGATGGTTTTTTTTATTGCTTTTGATGTTGGATAGATAGCTGAGGTATAATAGGGATGAGCGGTTATTCTTTTGATTTAGATAAGATTATTAGAGAGCTTTAGATTGAGATTTTAGTGATTGGATTAGAGATTAATAGATAGAGCGAATTGAGAATTTAAGATAAATTGAGCTGACTGTAATGTGATTAGAGATCTTGGAGATTAATCTTAGAATATAATAATAGTATTAATAACATAATTTATCACCGAGTAGGCCATATCACTAAGTGGGCTATTTTCACCCCAATTTATATATTCAAATATATATTATTCAATAATAATTAAATCAATTAATTAAAATTATTAGAAATCTAATAATTTAGGATCTATTATATCATTTTGATAAATTCTTGAATTATAATCTGATTTTCCATATTTATTATAATATCTAATAGAAAATACTTTTTTATTAGAATTTTCTTCATTTTAATACTTGTTGTATTAAATTTGAATATCAATCTTTTATTGAGATAATATATTTATTACTTTCTATCCAGTAAATACTCCTTTTTGATGTAATTGAATCTTTTTTGTATATCAATATTTATTTAATACTTCATTTGTCTTTCGAAATAAATGGTTTTTTATACTCAAAAATATATTCTTATAAACTAATCTTTTAATATCTTTAATTAGAATTAATACAATTTTGAATATAGATATAAAAAAGCTTAATTAATACTAATCTATTCAAAATTTTATTAAAATTGATTAAAAAAAGACTTTAATTGGATTATAAAGGATTTAAGAAATCTAAAGATTTAAATCGAAAAAGAAAGGAGTAGATATATAAATTCGAATATTTATTTTCGAAAATACAATTTCGGGATTAAATAGTATTAACCCAACTCCTTGAAATTCAGTTTTTATATTCTGAGAAGTAATTGATTATTGATATATAACTTTGAAAGTTATAAAGAATTTGATTTTAAAAATATAATTAATATATATTTTGATAAATTTATCAATTTAATTATTATATAAGTATTTTAGAACACTAAAACATCCAACATCAAATAATTAAATTAAATAACTAGAATATACTAATAGCTTTATATATACTATATCATTTGCTTTGTAATATAATTGAAAAGGTATTGATTCATAGCTTTCATATCCATTTAGTACTAATATTTGATATTTGCTTTTTTTTTGATAAATAGTATATTTATTAAAATACTTTAATTATTCTAGCCCTGTTTTATTATTCATTTATCTATTAGAAATAAATTTAATAACCTAATCTATAGAAAAATCGGTTTTGATATATTAATTGGAAAGGTGAATTTGTTCTTAAACTATTAGAAATAGAGGTATAACTTTCCCCTCTCCATTACTATATATAATTACTATAGTTTATTCTCGATTGTTTAATTGTATTGTTTTGTTTCTACTGTGTTATTCTGTATTAGTTATAATTATTATAGTATTTATAATTTTTATTATAAAACTTATTTCATCAAAATTGTAAAAATCGTAATCGAGAATATTATATTTTGCTTACATTTCTATTATTACTCGAAACTATTTTTTTAAAAGTTCAAGATTTTCGTAGAGAATTCTTTGAAAATTATAAATACAATTAAAACGCATCTTTAATTCTATATAACACTTTACAAATCGATAAACCCAAAACTTTCCAATTTTCTTTGCCCCTCACAATTCAAGAATATGATTTGCTATATCTTTTATATTTTTGATTTTAGATGGAAAACCTTTTTGATTTATATTAAATATATATTCAATAATTACTTTTTCTTTTAATTTTGTAATCTTATAACAATTCGCTTATATTTCTAAATGTGAAGTTAAACTATTCATTCTATAATTAATTGTTATACGAGGTATATTATATAGTTGAGTAGTTTTCTAAATACTTAGTTTTTTGTCTTTTTGAAAAGCTTCAATAGCTAAAAGTAAATGTACTTTTTTGTTTGTTAATTGTATAATAAATAATTGATAAAATGTGTATTGAATATGAAGAATGTGAATTGGGGTGAAAGTGGTCCACTTGGTGATATGGCCTATTTGGTGATAAATTACGTTATTCTATTAATAATGGAAGACTTAATTACTTTAAGTTTAGAGATAAATCGAATATATAATATAGAAATTAAATTGAAGTTAAATTTATAATAATAAGCTGAATTGAGATAAACTTGCTTACTTTTTCTAGATTTTCTTTAAAGAATATTTTAGATTTATATAGCTTATAATGAAATTCTAATAGTTTCTATGCTTACAAATAAAATCGATTTAAATCGAATCTTATAGAATCAATTATATCACAAAAAAAAATACAACCAATCAATTTCTAATCCATTTTATCAGCAATCTTCTATATAATTCTATTTCATTCTATTTCATTCTATTTCATTATAAATCAATTTGATAAGAGATATTATTATATAATAATATAATAATATAATTTTATAATATAAAATCATATTATTCATATATTATCCATCAAAATATCGCTTGATTAATAAGATATTAATAAGTGATTTAGTATACTTATTATAGAGTTTCACAAGAGAGTTGGATTAATGATTTATTCTTAAAACAGTATTTAAAATCTCAAGTTATATATCTATTTTATTGAATATTATAGTATTAGACGTATACTACTTTTGAGATGATAATTACTACTGTTTTATACAAAGCTTATCTTAGAAAGAATATACCACTAATGATTTGAATCTATATTCTAGATAGCTATCATTACGAAATTATATATCTATATTACTCAGCTATTTATTATGATTATCTTACTTAATTCTAAGCTTAGCTAAGCTAGATGAGGTCGAAGAGGGTTGTTGACGAACGTTTAGTCTACTCAAATTTCTCAGTCTGATTTTCAATTGTAATTTAAGATACTCTACTAGAATTGAATTACTTAAGTATACGTAAGACTAGTCAATTATGTAGATTGAAGGATTCTTAATTAGATTTTAGCTACTATGACGAATATCACATATTTACGTGGTTACTTACTCATTATACAAACCTTAAGTCAAGATTGGCTTGAATTAAGCAATCTTTCAATTTGTAAGTGATGAAGATATGACAGTCTGTTAAGATAACTTCGGATATATCATATATATTATCCTTATCTTCTACATAAAGTTTCTAAATGTTGATCATGAAGATCATGCAGAGACAAAAATGTTATACATGATATATTCGAAGTTGTCTTAACAAGTCGTTGTATATACGCTCTAGTATGTGATTGTACCAACTACGAAATGAAAATTTAAAAAAGTGAAGCTGATAAAGTTACGTAATGTCAAGCATCACTCTAACATATCTTATATCAGTACAGGAACTCTATGGGTTCTCTTTCAGTCCTTTACAGAAGTTTATTGTTGGTATCACCTCGCTGGTGATTACGACGTCTTCATAATAGGTATACTGTATTGATTGATATTGTGTCTAATATATTCTAGGCTCTAGAGCTAGGAGAGCTATGCAGTACGTGGGTGCGCTAGTGAGCTAGAGCTCACACACATTCAATCTTATCGCAACATTTATCTACTACTCCTTGTACCCTAGTTTTCCGTTTGTACTATTACAGAAGTCTAGCGCAAGCGTACGTGTCTCTATCTCTACTCACTATACCCCGAATACTGTACTAGCATGAAACGTTGTGATTAACAGCGGGAGGGTTGTACATTTTAACTCGTAAAGTCAAAAATGCAAGTTGAATTCGACATATAAAGTAACTCGGGCTTAAGTATGCTAATGAATAACGATCTGAGTATTTTTGACTGATCAAGACTGCATTAATATGGTAGATAAGTACATAATAGGGTGCACCAGATGGGAGTGAATGAACCAGAGATTCAAAGAGGTATACTCTTTTATTCCGAAGCAAACTTGTAGAGATTCAAAAAGCTTATAGACATCTAGCGAGATCAGAGATTCTATACCCCCAAGTTGTAGGCGTTACATACAAAACACATATTTCACATTGCAACTAAACGTTTTCTGAATCTGACGTTGCTTCTGGGTATAAGTAGTACCTGTAGATTCCGTCTTGACTTTCGTATTTTCTTTAGCCGAGTTTTTGTGTTGCATAAGTCTCAATATCAAGCGAAGTACAGTATTAATGTATCGACATCCAGCTAAGCTTATTTCGATCATATCAAAACTACTCGAAATCCAATCTTAAAGGTCGAGGGACTTTCTTGATTTCTTCACACCGTCTTATATACCAAGTAGGGGTTCTGGCACACATGATGTGGATTAATGTGCTTCGATCACTTCAAATACTTATCAATTGGAAATGCCGGGACTGGATGTCTAATCTCGTCTGGAAGTTGATAATAGCATCCGGGCGTTAGATAATTGTTCAAATTTATGTCTAAACATTATATTGATTGTACTGATTATAAAGCAGTAAAAACTCATTCGTCAGACGAGCACCTATTTTTTACATCTTGTGTCTCATCAGCTTTCATATCATATTTCTATTCCTACTAGCTGTCGATAAAGAAATCATCATTATACCTTCTCATCTTTGCAAGATGTTCAATCGACTCAGCGTCACTCTTGTGCGCACGTCCCTACTCTCCCGCCCCCTTTGAAATTTGATTCTCTCCCTATTTATACCCGAGGATACGACTTAACTCAATATTAGAAATTATATCTAAATGATCGCAACCCTTATACTCATTGCTTCTTGTCTAGTTCTCTTCTAATAAGATCTATACAAATACCTAGCGAAAGTCCCCAACTGTCAACCTAAAAATCACGTTCAGAGTATCACATTTTCGACATATTAGATTCAAGAAGATAGATTCCATATTCAATAGAATCTCCACAGCCCAATGACCAACTACTGTTACCATCCCTCTCTTTTTCTGGAAAGACGACATATCAATACTTACCATACCTTTCCCACTAGATACATATGCTTCCCAACATCAAATCTACAAATCACTAAATCACCACTCAAAAATACGAATCCACACACACACACACACACACATCAACCAACATTTCAACGTCAACTTCAACTATAACTATCTACACCACCGAATTGATCCTACTCCAATAGGATCAATTCTAGACATGCAACAAAACCTTACAAATAGTTAGTCAGGTGACCCGCGCGATTCTATTGGTTGATGAATTGAATCTTAATCCACAACCCTGGAAGTCTGATAGCCTTGATAAAATAGGTAAGGAGATTCTTTTAGTGCTTAGTAGGTAGCTACATAACTGGTGTTGTCATCTTATAGTATATTATGAATCTTGAATTGTTTGGTTCGAGGTATGGTGTAATGGATGAGTTAAGGGAGTGTGACGACTCGGTATTTGGGATAGTGCGGTGTTATGACATGAGAATGCACTTTTAAGGAGCAAGAAGGCAGAGTTGAGTAGGGTTTTTATATCATACATAAATCATACAACCCACGTATCAACGAGAGAAATCATCCATGCGACACGGATCTATTACACCTCTATTGTTCCCAGACCATCAGCAATATCTCATCCTACACAATACATATGACTTCCATCAGTTTCCTCTTCTCCACCTGCGCCGACTCATCCATCTCAAGCTCAGGAATGAGAGAAAGCCCAACAACCTTATATTCTTCACTTCCGCATATACGAAGTATCAGAGGTTGCTCAACACCAGGGATAATAGCGATCTTATCATTAACTTACACAGCGGACAACGACCCCGACTCATTCTTCCCACATGCGCCTATTCCAAGATAGCCCTTGAAGTTGCAAAGATATTGTGTCCTTCGCCTATAAATTGATCTTTGTGATCTCTCCGTAATGTATCACCCTGGATAGGTCTATCATAATGCTCAAAGTGCAAGGCAGATCTTCCTTTCAATGTGGAAATTGAGATCCCTCTCCAAGTATCGGAGTTTTCATCATTACTAGTGCTTCTCTCCCATTGCCGTAGTTAAATGCGGCACATCCAACCCTCATATTGCTCCACACGCTCAAATGCACCTGTCAGCGTCCCAAAAACTATTCGAAAAAGCACTTTCTCGAGTCTGCCAAATTTTAATCCAGCGTTGTTCGTTTCCGCCGCTTGGGTATCCGCCCGGACAGTGAAGTGGATGTCAAGAAATATCTTTTCGAAATTCTCGGAGGAGAAATTTGGGTATGAAATTGTGACACTGTCAAGAACAAGACCCCAGGCTAAAAGAATGTCACCACTAATCACTGCCTTGTGAGGAGTGTTAAAATCCTTGAGTTGATTCAACTTATTTCCATTGAGACGATCTTGATGGCGACAAAATCCGAGCATCCAAACCCAAGACGGTAGCTGCAGTTTGCTATCATCTCGACGCACGCTATGGCTGTGGGTAAGACACTCTAAGCTTTTGTGGCTTGTGTTCACTGTAGCTTCTACTGCTGAGTGGAAAAGTCTTTTTGGTTTATTCTGGTACCCTAGACTCGGAAATGGCGCGCGTGTATCCTCGCTACACAGTCCAAGAACTCCACACACACGATCTCTTTCATTCGGAAAATGGACAAACGTAAACACCAAGAGCGTGTCGAAATTTTTTTCTTGTGGCAGCGGTGTGGCTTCTTGCATTCGACTCCTCAGAATTATCTCCAATGTGAGTTAGAATTACATTCCTTGGGTTTTCTCCTCGTCTTTGAACTTCTAACGTCGGAACCAACGGAGCAGAATCGATGGTTTACCAGAAAAAGTATCCCAAGACATCTCTACACGACCACAAAGAATCGTAACCTTGGCGCCGGTCGCGAGGCACGTTTCTCGGATTGTCCAAAGACGCATGAATAATCTCCGAGCAAAAAATGTGTCTACGATTTCAACAAAAGCAAAATGCTTGGAACGGTCCTTGAGCATGAGTCCAGGAAAAACAATCGTAGATCCATATTCTTCTTTATTTTCCTCATTCACATTGACTTTAAAACTATCAACCTGGTTGCCTAGTCGTGCCATAAGACCCCATACTTCCTGTGAACAAGCAGGTTCTTCACCCAGTCAGACAATAACCCTAGATGCGTTCTTGTGAATACTTCCCACCAAAGCTACTTATTGAGATCGCTAGTTCAAATTATCTTGATTGATACAAATCGCATCAATCCAAAACAGAATTCTCCCTGAGACATCGAATCGCGTCGAGTCCGGCTTGTGATCTGAAGCACGTCCATGAAATCCACGGAGTCTTTTCAGAGCTTTTACAATGTTCTCAGTCACCATGAGTGTTGCATTGTTGCAAATAATCTCAAAATCTCTAGTTCATGCTCCCCATTCATAGCTCAACGCGATAAATTCTGGTATATGCGATAAGATCTTGTGAACGAGACGGACTTGAATAAGCGACGAGGGTGTACCGGGAATCAGCTCAAACATTCTAATCTCGTGAGGAGGTTCGATGGCTTGATATTAGGATTATTCCATTGTCGGAACTTGAATGAGGAGAGGAAGATCAAAGACCGCAGTACTTTATCATATCATATCGCATGTTTGTTTGTTTGTATATAAAGATGAACAATGCAATGTTAGGTAGTGGAGTTTCATGTGACTCTGAGGTTGTGTCATCAGCCAAGAGGTGTATCGAATAGCTCTTAGAGATGAGAAAGATCCGATTCTCATAATCACTACTTGTCGACTATTTAAGTGATTCTTGATGATCGCCCAAAGGTGATGAGTAGCACCGTGAAGCGATTGGGGCTCCGACATAAGCGGACTGCGCTGTCTTCTGATCCCCGTGTTTTAGGCGACCCTTTGACACCAAGAACAGCTATGGCTGCCTACCTCTCTTTTCCTTTCGCTCTCCAGTCTCCACTCTCCGCTCTCTCTTCATTTCACAAATAACACACTCAACTCGCCTCAGCATACTAATAATAAACCACTCATCTCAATGATTTTATACGACATATCACTTCGACCTCCACCACCTCACCCATCCAACCCTTCACAGACTGTACACCCACCAAAATCTCACTCATGATTCAGAAACCCTATCTCAAAATCGTTACTGAACACATTTCTCATTATCGATTAATCTCTAAAACAGTAAATTTCCCTAGCTTTTTGCTAATGCCACAAGCCACTAAATAAACCAGGAATTCATCTTCATGTCCTTCCACTCACCCACCTATTATCCCTCTTAAAACTGTCATTTGCCGCCTATTAAGAAAGCCAATTGCGAGCAAGCTATCATAAATTTTATTCCCCTTTACGCCAAAAAGCTGATGCAAAGTCAAATGTAATACCAAACACTTAAATCATTGAGCAAGAAACTTTAGTTCCAGCTGAAACCCAGAAGAATTTACTCTCGCAATGAAAAAAGCAGAGCAATTTCTTCATTTCCCCCCCACTCCGTCTTGAACCACCCAACTCCATATTAACTCCTCTAATTTCCTCTGAACAAAAATTGCATGTCCTCTGGCGTTAAATTCTCCATCGCACTCTCATCAGCATTAATCGTACTATGAATCATGTTTGCCTTCTTCTCTTGCAACAAAACCATTCTACTCTCCACACTATCTTCAATACATAATCTAGTGATACTGCACGGTCTAGCTTGTCCAATTCGGTGACATCTATCAGCACTTTGCCACTCTGCAGCTGGATTCCACCATGGATCAACGATGAAGACTTTGTTGGCTTCAGTAAGGTTTAGTGCGACACCACCGGCTTTAAGTGAAACGAGGAAGCATTCAACATTGACGTCAGTCATGAAGTGATTGATGGAAGCTTGTCGTTGAGCGGGCGTCATAGAACCATCAAGCATAACAGTTGTGATACCTGCACGACGGAGACGCCATTCGACGAGTTGAAGCATGGTAGTGAATTGAGAGAAGATAATTGACTTGCTGGATGAGTTTTTAGATCGAAGTTGATAGAGATCATGAACCAAAGCTTCAATCTTTGAAGATGATGTCCAATTTTCCATCTTGATTCGATTGATGATAGAGGATTTTTTTACTTGTACCTCATCTTGTTCAATTTCTGGCTGTTCAAGATCAATTGCCAACGGGATATGACATTGAGGACAATCAGGAGATTCTATCAAGTTAGTGATGAAAATTTGATGGGTTAAGAAATAACTTACCAGAAGATCTCAAGTAGTTCTTGGCACATTCTCGACAAAAGTCATGGCGACAGGCAGATTTAATAGCTTCCTCTGCAGTCTCATCACAAATACAACAAACAAGAATATTTTGGCCACCTTCACCATTCTTCTTCAAGATCAGATCAGGATGATCAGCAACTTGACGCATCTGCATGATAAGACCAAAGATGTTGGCATAGTTGTTAAGCAAGACACCTTGAGCAACATATGTTTCGAACTTTCTAGCACCATTATTCATGATACTGCCAGCAAAATCATTCTCTTCTTCACCAAAGAATTGCCTGTCGACATAGATTTCCTTTGCAGGGAGCTCCATTGCAGATGAATGATCCCGCTTGACACGACGAAGCATAAATCTATCAGTCAAGATTCGAAGCTTTCGGAATGCTTCCTTTCCAGGGCCATTGTTACCGAACTTTTGTATAGGATTGAGTAGTTCTTGGTTGAAGACGGAAACATGTTGCATACCACTGTGATTGCAACCAGTACAGCGATTTTCACTGTTCATATCCCATTCCAAAGTCGAACAAGGGCATTGTTTACAAAAATAACACGCGAACGGTCGAATATCGAGAAAACGAACGAGTGAGAAGAATTCACCAATACGATTCTGCAGAGGTGTTCCAGACAAGCACCATTTGTGATTTGCCTTAAGAGCAAAGCATGCTTTAGCGGAACCAGAGGTACGTTGCTGAATATTTTAGTATAGGAAAACTAGAATAGGGTATTAGGTCTTACCTTAATACTGTGTGCTTCGTCAAGAATAACCCGATGAAACTTGATCTGATGGATTGGGCTCTTCTCCTTATGAATTCCATCCTTACGCTTGAAGCCTTTTTCTTGTTTCCGATACATAGACTCTAGACTGTTGTATGACATAAGAATTACATTGTACTTTTGCAATTGCTGAACGGTGATACCCTTTGTTTTGGTGTTGCTACCATGAAAGACAAAGGTTCTCAAAGTACCATCTGTATAATCGGCAATCTCTTGCTGCCATTGCATGAGCGCAACGGGTGGTATCAAAACAAGTGAAGGCTCCTTGGCAGGAAAATCGGACATGATCAAAGATACAGCTTGGATTGTCTTTCCCATGCCCATCTCATCTCCTAATAAACCCCCGCCCCAAGCCGTCTTTTCCATTGCTCTCATCCATCCAACGCCTTGAAGTTGGAAAGGCTTGAGTTCACGATTGATGTTTGTTGGTTGTTCTATTTTGCAGTCTCCAATCTTTGGTAAATCCTCCAATTCTTTCCACATTGTGTGTAATTCAGGATGTTGCTGCTCTAACCGCTGACGTTCTTTACGGCTACGTCGGGTACCTCTGTCTTCTAAGCTATTGATAATTTGACGAGCCTGACGCGCACTACGCACACGGGAAGCTGCAGGCTGAATACCAGCAGCAATCGGGCCTTCATCATCAGAAGTATCAGTCCCAATCATAGAATCATCGTCTGTGTCGAATGTGTCTGAATCCGACACAGGAGAAGGAAGATCCGTAAGAGTAGAACTGGCATTGGATTCCATGGTGTCCTCTGTCTTGAGTTTGGGGATGGGTGGCTGGGTTTCTCGTTTGATCGTATTCTTACGTGCTGACGATGACTTGAGACTATTTTGGAAACTTTCAGAATGCCTGTGAATAGCCTTTGAAATTTTGCTTGATTCTTTTTTAATTGAACTTCGTGGAGCAGAAGATAGATTTATGGGCACATCCGAATCTGAATCGATAACCATGAAATCTTCATCATCATTTGAATCGTTGTATCTTGTACTCTTTCCTCGGTTTGGGGTTCGAAAACTGACAGCATTGGAAGTACTCGAAATTTCAACTTTGGGCTCAACTCTTGCCTTCTTAGACACATGTGAAACCCTACGATTAACAAATTCATCATCTTCATCGTCCTCACTAAAATCCGCATCAAATGTCAACTTGACCGGTTGGACATTGCGTGAAGTTCTTCGTAAAGAAGTTGAAGATTCGGCTGCCACTGGTGCATTTGATTTCTTGTATTCTTGTTCTTGAAGCTGGCGAGCAAGTTGAGCATCTGGTGTATTGTCGTCGTCGACTTCGTCATCCTCAGAGTCGGCGTATCTTCTTTTATTAGGATTGAGAGAGTACATGCTGTTTTGAAGTGCGCGAGCTCGATCAATTGCGTTCAAGGAGGAGGCACTTTGGACTGGGTTTGTGGTTTGAGCCCGGCCTCTTCGTGTAGATCCAGTTGTATATGAAGGCTGGACAGGAACTTTGGTAGAAGCGGGAGTTGCAACACCACTTGTCTCTGGAGTAGAATAGTCACTTCCATCATTGTAGTCGTTGCTGGTTGAAACTGTGGATAGAGATTGGCGAGATTCCGCAATTTTTCCTTTTCCTTTCTGTTGTGTCTTGGTTGCACTTAGATATTCGCCAATTAAGGAAGGGGATGGAAGATCCGACAAAGAGCCGTCATCATCGCTATCCGCAATGACTTTGGGATTTTTCGAATCGGTCTTTGGTTGAGGTGCAGGAGAGGAAAGTTCATCAAGCTCAAGATTGGAAATTTGTTGTTTAACGGCTAATTCAAAAGGTTAACAGAAGGTACAAGGTATATTGACGGGATCAGGAAATGTGAGAGGAGCATACCAGATAATCGAGAGCTTGTTCGACTACTTCTAGCACTACTCGGATTTCCTGAGTCTGCGACTTTTCGTGGTCTTCCTCTTCCTTTCCCACTTGGCGCCATTGTAAATTAAATTTCACCAAAAGGGACGATGAAAAAGAGACCGAGAAGATGTGAAGACGATGGAGGGGTCGCTGAATAAGGAACAAATTTCGATGAAAGAAATACCAATAATTCGATCTGCGAGATTGATTGAATAATATTCCCCGATAGCTTGTTGTCTGCAGCTCAAAAGGATTATGCAGGTACGACGAAGGATTGGATATAGTGAGGAGGGCGAATGGTGAAAATGGCTTCGAGTTGAGCTTCAGCTCAAGATGTTCGCATGGAACTTATCGAATCCAAAGGTCAATCGATATCATCAAGCCGCCTTATCGAGATAATGCGACCAAAACGCCGATTCCAGCACCTAGGAAGATAAAAGAACGAAAGAAAGAGGAAAGTGACTGGAAGTATCAAAGAAAAGTTTGTGAAGTTATTCACAATCTTTTTAGAAATTTCAAGTGAACGACAAAGTAACGGGTTATTGGTTATTGGTTATTGGTTGGTGGTTTGAAAGAATTTTGAATCGTATGAAAGATGAATCAGATTCAGATTCCGACGGCACCAAATTGCCACCTCCTGGATAAAAAATTGACGGAACGTCATTCGTCAGATAAAGATGAAAGACGCGATTCGAACACCAAGGTCCGCGTTATCACGTGAGTGATCAGGCAGCAGCGGGGTTTTGATGGCATCTGATTGGTGAGATTGTAGATTTTGATTGATTAGATAATGCTGATAAGCACTTTTAAAATATTTTACTGGGTCTTGCTGGGGTCATGCTAGATCTGGCATGTCATCGCCATCACGGTCTGTGTGTTAATAAAAGCACTTAACGCGGCATTTCAGATGAGATGTGAGGCAAAAAGGGAAAAAGAAAGGAAAGAAATGAAAAGGATAAAACCATGAGATGAAAGAAAAATAACTGAAGTTATTCACATTTTGGTTGATTGAATTCACTCTTGATATTCAATCCCACACTTCACTTACCACAACAAAAGACAATTCTTGGAGCGAATTCTCCATCAAAGAATAAAGTTGCGACACACTTCCCTGAATTCCTTCATTCCAAGACACCATCGATTATCTGGACGGAAGAAAGACCAGCACATAAAGACTGCCATTGGTATTCTTCGGATTGACCGGAATTTACGAGACTTCATACGAGAAACAAGGGCAACAACATGTATGCCATTTTCATTACAATCTTTATTATCCTCTTTACTAAATTGTGATAATATAGGAATCCTCCTCCTCCTCCACCTCCCCCTCCACCTGGAGGTCCCACTGCTCAACCAGCTCCCAGAAGATCAATTCGTGGACCGTAAGACTTCAACGCAACTTCGAACTTTCTTGGATACTGATAAAATTATAGTCAATCCGCATTGACCGATTTCCTGGCTGTAAGTTGTTTGATCATCCCGCTCAGTTACGACCTACACTCACTGACCATTTGCGCAGGCTCATAATATCGATGCCAATCAAATTCGTCAAGATGCAAATGCTCGTCGAGCTGCTGCACTCGCTTCACAACAACCCGCTGAAGGCAATGGAGATGACGAAGGAGAGGGAGAAGATGAACCAGTATCTGCGCCTGCTACACGTACCCGTTCCCGCCGCAATGAAAGTGAAGCACAAAAGAATAAGAGAAAGAAGGAAGAAGAAGTAAGGATACCATGTGCTCTGGATCCAATCAAAAGCTAACGAATTTATAGAAAGCAGTTGCCAAAATCAAGGCTTCTAAAAGATTCCAACGCCAAAGAGCCTTTGTATCAGATGATGATATGACCGATGAAGATGAAGCCGCACTTCGACTATTCAATGAAAGCATGGCACCTTTACCCGATCAAATGGAAAATTGTGTACTTTGCGAAAAGAGATTCACCGTTACAGCATACAGTCGAGCTGGTCCGGATGGAGGTCTTCTTTGCCCACAATGTACAAAAAAAATCAACAAGGAAGAAGGGCAAGCAAAAAAGAAGAGAAAATCTCAAGCTGGAGCACAGAGAAGAAAGATTCAAAGTAACCTGTTGGATGGTGTGTATCCAGGCGCCAAAGATTTAATGACCTTGTGTATCGAAACATTAGCCAAAAATGTCGACATGGCCGATGACTTGGGAGATTTACCGGAACCACTCATGGATAAATTGTCGGCCATACTTTCCAAGAGGCGTCTTTTACGTTCCAATACTTTGAATTTATTTCTTCAAAATGGTCGTGAAGTCATCACCATCTATGAAGGAGCATACCTGAACTCTGATGACTACATTCGAATATTTCAAGTCGTACCAAGTGTCAAATCATTACGCATTAGATCTGGTATTCAGTTCAAAGACAAAGTAATGGAACATCTTTTGGCATCCACTGTCAAACTTGAGCACCTGAGTTTGTCTGGTAGTAATCTCATAAGCGATGAAAATTGGAACCGTTACTTCACGGAGAAAGGTTCACACCTCAAATCTTTCAAGGTTTACTATACAGATGGTCAATTTGGTGATGACCAAATAGATGTTATCACCAAAACATGCCCTCAATTGACTCGTCTTAAAATTACTCATAACCAAAAAGTTACTGATGAGGGTATTGCACATATTTCACGTATCTCTACTCTTCAACATCTCGGTTTGGAAATCCAAAAGAGCAAAGCCTCAGAACCATATGTTCAGATTCTTGATAATATCGGACCTCAACTACAAACTCTCTCTCTTGGTCAAGTCCATGAAATCAATGATTCTGTCTTGAACGCTATTCATGACAATTGTCAAAATCTAAATAAATTGCGCATCACAGACAACAGTGTCTTGACAGACGCAGGTTTCGCAAACCTTTTCACAAATTGGTTAAATCCTCCTCTTTCCTTCATTGATTTATCTAAAAATCGCCATATCGACGCTTCCGTTCCTCGTGACAATCCTGATAACATTGGTCTCTGTTCCCTCGGGTTCGAAGCCCTAATGGCACATTCAGGTCTTACTCTCCGCTATCTTGATATCAATTCTTGTCGACATATCTCCCTCTCGAGTTTTGAAAAGGCATTTTCACTCGAAAAGGAATATCCGGAATTGGAGGAAATGAATATCAGTTTTTGTCAGGAAGTGAATGATTTCGTGGTTGGAAGTATTTTCAAGACTTGTCCGAAATTGAAGAAATTGATCATTTTTGGTGACTTCAAGGTTAGGGATGTGAGGGTTCCGAAGGGGAGGATTCTCATTGGTATGCCTAATGCGATGGGGATGCAGATTGAAGGGACTGCGGATGGAGGTGATGGGATGAGTGCTTGGTGAGGGGAGAGGAGGTAAAGTGGAGGGATAAGGATTGGTCACTCAGGATTGAATGGGTGGTCAGCTGTCTGCGGTCTGATTTGTGATTACTGGGGGTGGAGAATTACTGGATAGATAAATGTAATGCGAGATGTGTGACTGATTCTTGAGAGCACTTTATGCGTGGATGGATATATGCATGGTGTTTATGGACAGCGAAACTATGACTTATGTAGTTCCATTGAGAATTACATACATAGTATGTAGAGTAGCATATTGATGTCATGGCGATGATTTTATTTAATTATAAGACGGTATTTTCTTTATACTGCATGCGTGAGATTTTGTGTGATGAGATTACCTAGTATATACATTGAGGGTCGAAATTACGTTTGGGGCGAGGAAATGAGGGGAAGATGGGATTTGGACTTGGATTTTGACTCGTGGTTTGGGTATAGGGAGTTGTGGTGTGGTGTGGTAAGGTGATTTTTGTGGACTTTGGGGTTTTGTGAAATTGGGATAGAGGAGGGATTAAGAAGGGATTGAGAAGGGATTGAGAAGGGATTGAGAAGGGATTGAGAAGGGATTGAGGAGAGATGAAAGATGAAGCGGGAATAGAGGTGGATCGGGTTGGATTGGGGAATATAAAGAATAGATTGTATAAAAAGAAGGGGTAGGGTTGTGTGATGTTAGGTAGAGGTTGGGCGGAGATAAATGGTAGGTCAACGGTGATGGTTGGAGGCTGGGGCTTAGGACAGATGTCGAAAGAAGAGAGGAGGGAATATGTACCTAGTAGTCCGGAGGGTTTGATGTGATCTTTTGGGTGTGTGCTTGTGTTGATAGGAGGGAGAGGAATGGAAATGAGAGGGGGAGAAAGAGTTGAGAGGGGAAATTGGAGGATGGGAATCTACATGGACGTTTAGCTGAGAAATGAAACGGTTTGCGAAATTCTGGTCAGTCGATACCTAGTAATAGGTCAGGAGATCTTCTGATGAATACCTTCAGCCATCGAATGATGTTTCTGGAGTAGCGCTGCATGGAAAAAAGATAGTTTCACGGGTCAAGTTAAATGTATAAGAATGTGCGATCTTTTGGGTATCTTTTTATTCTATTTCTTCTCCACGACTATAAGCTGCGCGGTACTATTTTTTGATTATGCTTTTGATGCGTCATGTCTTTTTCCTCCTTCCCGCTCTCGATTCTCCGGAGCCTTAAATAGACATAGACCGTACCACATACCATTCTAACGCTTTATCTGTTTTCTTCTCCCCCTTAAATTTTCTCTGCCTATGACTCCGATTTCCGTTCCGTCTAGCAATCCAGGAGTACATATCCTCATCCAGATCTGACTCAGCCAATCAAGATCACAAATTTTAATTCCCGAGTCCCAACTTCACACATCCATTACCATCCTCATCCATCCACCATCTAAACCAAATGTCCCGGCAACAAGAAATTTCCAATCCCCTCCTTAACCCGATACTCATGTCCACAATTCGCACAAACTAAACTTCCCTCGTCGATTTCTGTTTCCAAAAGAAGCGTGTGGAGTTCCTTCATCATTTTTTCGTCTTCTTGGAGTGTTTCGGGGGTGGGTGGTGTGGGGGGGAGAGCGGGGAATGAGAGCTAGATTACTCCATTAGCATCTTTTCTCTCTCCTGATGTTTTTACCTCGGAAAAATTGCTTGACTTGAGCGCAAAAGAAGTGTTGCAGATGGGCAAAAGAGGGCCAATGTACAAAGAAGATCGCAGGGAAGAAAAAACAAACCTCAGAAGCAATAACACAGAGCGCCTTCCAATCAATCCGCGGCAGAATATTGAGAAGTAAAGCAGTATTTAAAGGTATATCATTACTAACAAGCGAACATTCTTTTGGATGGAGAGGAAACGATGCGCTGGTTGATTTGCACGCTTTCACGGCGCAGGTGAGGAAATTGAGAGTTAGGAGTTTCATTTTTTTCGGAGGTGCGCGGCGCGCGATGATGTGAATTGGTGGGTGGTTTCGTATGCGGGGGAGTGGTGTGCAAATTGATGTTTATTGTTGTGTGTACTCACTATTTGAGAGGCGTTGGTGGATGGTGGTGGAGGGATAGAAGCTTGAAGTTGTGTTGTGCAAGTGTGGTGGTGTTGGGTAAGAGGAAATTATTTTTTTGCGTTCGCGGGGGAGATAAGATTAGATTAGATTGACGCTAAAGGATAGTGGCTTGGCATGGAGTTTGACTTCACTTCATGGATGTTTTCACAGAACAGCGTTTAATTGAGCCGAGATCTTTTCAATGAAGACGCTTTTTCTTTTTCTTTTTCTTTTTCTTTTTCTTTTTTGTTGTGAGCTGATGTGCTTGGTTTTCGATACGTTCGATACATGCATATAATGCGTCATTGATACGATAGATGGCTGTAATTAGTTGTAGGTAGTATCATGATAGGACGAGGCTTATTGGACGAATAGGAAGCCGGGATGCAAGAAAAACCTCTGAGGGCTGTAGCTATTGGTGTTATGGAAGTCAAGGATACTTTCTGGATCAACAACTGACCTGGATTGAAAAATAGTGGCTCTGCATAGCTAGATCTCTTGACTGC
This sequence comes from Botrytis byssoidea, assembly GCF_014898295.1. NCBI lineage: Eukaryota > Fungi > Ascomycota > Leotiomycetes > Helotiales > Sclerotiniaceae > Botrytis > Botrytis byssoidea. The sequence continues at coordinate 206,765 of NW_024065861.1, read as the reverse complement.
TCTTTCGAACATTTAGCACACTATTGATGCTCATTCCTCTTGAAGAATATGAGGGGCAGGATGTCATTTCAAAATCGCCCGAAAACTAGTCAAAGATGATCCGTGATTGTTATGTATGCCTGACATTCTTCGTACAACGTTCCAAATAACAGAGTAGGATTTTGGCCCGAATGAAACATGGCATTGCCTGACTGTGTCTTCCATTATGTCTTGCAATTTTAAAGAAAAATTGGTTTAGCATCTGAATTTAACAATGCTACGAGACGAGTTGAAGGCAATCGCAAAACTTGCCAACTGAGAACAATCCCGGTGAATCAAACCCTCGATTGGCTAAATAGGCCTTCAATCATGCCTGACGAGATTTGGCGTCAATGCCGGGGATGATATCCACGAAGGATCATCGGTTCGCGTAGCCCGAAGTAGAATCCAAGGCTTCTACAGAGGCGAGAGGGGCGAGAGGGGACTTCAGCTGTAGCCGTGGAGCCCTAGAGATGCTTGCAAATTTTCCAACTTGCATGCATCTAGAATCGGTATCATCCACAGGGTAAATAAAATGCAGTGTCAATGTCCGAGGCATCGCTGTAAGAATCAGCCAGCCGAAATTTTGGTTTTAATTGTTCGTCGAGCTTTGCTTCCATGGTTAATACGAATCACAGTCCGTTGCAAAGACGCGATTTCTGTGTAAGAAGACTATCCTATTTTCACCATCCTCTGTGTCAATTCTAGAAAAACGACCGAGTTGAATCATCCGTTGTTAGTATTGTTACCATGGCCTGTCCAGGTAACTCGGAAGGTGAGGCGCTTGCTGAGCTCCTCAAAGAAACTTTAAAGGAGCTGCGAAATATTTCTTCCGAGTTGGGTGAGCAAAGCAAAGCAAAGCAATTCGGGCCATGACCAAAACGCAATGTCAAACTTTAGCATTTGCAGCGGAGCAGCCGGCGGAAACTGACACATCCAAGAATGGAGAACCGATAAGCGCTTCGACTCTGGTGGGCCAACCTGCGCGCCTCGACTACAGCCATCGATTAGAGGAACTGGGTTTTTGGGGTGATACCGACGAAAGATTTTTCTCGGATGATATTCCTTCAGATTATCTGGAATTTGCAAGTACCCGATAGACCCTCAATCTTTTACAGTTCTTATGGACACTGACGGTAAGTCTAACAATTTATTCTAGATTAGAAATGAGTTGTACTATCATCAGAGTACACATTATCGTCAGAAAAAGAACCACAAGACACTAGTGCGTGCAGAGCTAGACCTCTGATAATCCCTCCGTCTTTATCATCAGATGAGCGTCGGATCACTGCTTCCTCGGCAATAAATAGTGCTCCGGATAACTCTGTTGCTTCGTCGTTTAAAGGTCCAAGTGATTCTTCAGAAATGAAAAATGCTCCGCAGACTGCATCTGCTCAGTCATTTGAGAGACAAAATACTTTATCTACGATGATCGATACCCCGAGTTTATCTGACATAAAATCCTTGAGGGGACCAGCTGCGTTCTCAGCAGGCAACAGTGCTCCGCCAGCATCTGCTACTCAATTAGAAAGAGAGTCGAGAGTTTCCGCATCAACTCAAAGTTGGAGGACACGTTTGGAATGTCGTTTGGAAATGCAGACCTGGGATTGGTTCAAACAATTCCACTATGATCATCGGCTTGCACTAGGTTTTGATACTTTCCAGAGATTTCTCTCTACGAAGAGTAGATTCAAAAATAGCCGCTCTTCAATAAGAGTCAGAGATTGGATCCATCAACAATGTTGCTTTGATTATGAATTTTTAACCAACGTAGTTTCATCCCAAGGCAACAATACCAGCACCCCACATACCCTGGGAAGTCACATTGCAGACATTTATGCACAAAGAAAGGAAGCACAGCTCCAGATCCAAAGAAATGGAAGGGCCAGTAGACAATGGAGGAGAATGATGTTAGTGGATCATAAACTACAGGGCGAGACTTGTGAGAGCTAATATATCTCTCAGACTAGTCACGGATATGTCCTACATGTACAAGTCGATTGAAGATCTAGCTCTTGCGATAAGAAATCAAGATCTGCCGGGTTTTCAATTTATAGATACTGAAACTATACGGATTTCTTGGGACCTTCGGATGCGCAGGTGGCAATTCCAAGAAGAAACGGCACAACTGAGATATTCAGATTCTATACTAAAAAGTGCGTGGAGCTCCCACGGCCTGTGCAAGCGCTCTCATAAAGCGGATTATAAGAGATGGGGCGCGATCTTTCAAATCACCTTTTATGAAATGATCTCAGCAGATGAAGATAGTCGTAGTATCTGGAAAACAGGGGCATTCCGCAATGATCATATTCGAAACTGGGAACAAGTTCTTGACGACGTGGAGAATAATCGTCTAGTTCTTAGGCGCAGTTGCGTTACGGTTAGTCTCTCGTGCCAATCCTCTTGCTTCTCATGCAGACCTAACCTTTGATTAGATTGTTGGAATCGTTGACTGTCTTCATAAGTGGTCTCCTGAGAATTGAACCATGTTATTACTGACGCCCAGCACAACAAAAATTTATATAGACATATATGGAGACGGTAGGCAGGCTGTTGATCGCGAGCTCATAGTAGCATTCTCAGGCATCATAGACAGTAGCACAAGAGCTGTTGTCTGTCACTGGGATATTCTCGCAAACTATTTCGAGAAATTACTTAGCGAAAGTGACAATTTACTAGAGCCTCAGTTACACGACCTCTTACTTGTCGATGATTCAAAATATTCGAAATCAAAAAAGTACTTTTGGGCTTTGAACATCTTAAAGGAGATTGAATCAGATATTGCTGCGGTAATCTCGCAGCTTGAAGGATTCATGGACTTTACGGAACACTCTCCCCTAAAGAAGCAATTCCCTTTACCAGAAGGAAGAATAAGTACGGAGCGAGAAACAATTGTAAAAAAGAAATTGGGTGTGCTTAAGGAAGATCTCACAAGCATCAAGCGTCGTTTCAGGAACCAGCGGGAGCTTACTAAAGACCTTCGAGACGGCGTATGTATCTTTCTAGTCATTCATTTTAGGGATTCTTCAAGATAAACATGAAATTGAAATGGTCTAACTTTCTTTAGCTTTTCAACGCTAGTGCAGTGATGGAATCAAGAGCGTCGACAAGACTGGGAGAGAACGTGAGACTACTCACCTTCGTGAGCATATTTTTCCTGCCACTATCATTTACCATGGTGCGTTTCAGATCCCAGAAAATTCAACCCGAGACTGACCAAGCAATCAGTCTATCTGGAGCATCAACGACAACGCCCTAGCGCATATCAATATCATGATTGGTGTCGCAGTTGTCTTAGGCATAATAACCTACTTCGTAGTTCTCAACGTCGACAACATCGTCTTCCTTTCAAATCAATTTATCAGAAAACTAAAAGCCGGTACCATTGGGCATATGAAGAAAAATGGTGGTACTGTAGGCTTATAATCCAGCAAATGTCTATCCTGGATCTCGTTTTACTCCGAGCTCGAAGCCCACACCAGAAGAAGTTCGTGAGAAAGCTCGATTATCATCACAGAAGATATTATCGAATTGGAATATATTGCGGACCATTGTTCAATTACATGCCGATACATTGGAGAAGCGTTGGATAAAGAAGTCGAGAAAGAAACAAAGGGAAATGCTCTTGGAAGCTTGGCCCAATATGTCTACTACGCATCGTCCTGATTACGAGGCATTTAGACAGGAGTGTACCGGACGCGTACTTATGGGACTCTCGAAATTTCAGGAAGCTTACAAATGGCCTTATATCAACCTGCAAGACCTCAGTAGTAAGTCTCTAGTCATCTTCATTACTAGTCGAGGATACAACCCTCCAAGCGCATTTGCTCGCGCGGACCTTAACGCAACACACCTCGGAACTGTTGCGCATTTTATTCCTGAGCCAGCTTTCCTTCCCTTTCATACACTTTTCTTGGATGGTGATAAAGTGGAAATATATGGAAGATTAGTTGCATGGGAGGAGGACGATGCTGCTGCTGATCTGATGTCCACAGAAAGACAATTCAGCCCTGGTGACGGGTTGAAAGCATTCAAACTCCAAGAAAGAATATATCCTTTCCTCATCAGATGTTACGAGCTTATTCTTTACGACTTCACCAAGTCGGTTGCTTTGCTTGACCCAAGTATTCCAACAGGTATTGCATCGGATCCTATCGTCACCCCGGAGCCTCCTACAGCCGCTGTTACTAAGATCCTTCCATCTCTGACCATCATTTCAGCAGAAGCACCGTACCGTTTACCAGCGAACATCGATTTTGAGCGGCTCCGTGAAATTTTTGCAGCAAGACTTTCAGCAGCAGAAGACTATCTCTTTGATTTGAGGGAGGATCCTAGATTTTTCGCTGACACCATTAACGATTGGAGCGAGCATCGGAATGATGCATTGTTAGACACAAATGGCAACCCACATCCGACTGGACCACACACTCAGGAATTCTGGGGCCGCGTGGTCAGAAACATTATTGGTGACGGATATTCTAGCTACGAAACCTGGTTTCTTCTTCATCAACAAGCTGCTCTATTATGCACATTAATGGAAAAATACAAAGATGAATTTTCGTATAACAAGCAACTTCCCAAGGAATATCTCATCGCCATCTTGAAGCTTAGGGAACTGTAAGATTGTATCTCTTTCCTAATGTACACAATTTCGAAGCTAATTATTTTGAAGTCTTAAAATAAGTGCCGAAGCACCGATCAACTATCTCCAGAATATCCAGTCCTCACCACCTCTCCGACATCACTTTACACGTGCTCCGCAAGCTCCCGGTACAATCAACATGCATATAATGCCAAAAGATGAGAGAAGTCCATTTTTCCACAAACCATGGGGTCTTTCATTGATTTTGTGGGACTGCGAAAACGAGATTTATTTGGATTGACAAATGTCATCGACGCATTCGAACAATTGATGCAGGATTCAAAAGAAAGCAAGAACGTATCTTCATATATTGCCGATCGATTCTCAGATCTAGCCATATTATCTCGAGCTCTTTATGAAGTCGAGAATTATCAACCTTGGGCTGCGACTTTTGACGACGAGTACAATGTAAGAATCTCCTTCACTTTTTCCGGCCCCTGTCATAGTCCAAACTGCAGTTCATATGTTTGAGAGAGAAAAGAGGTTCTCACACGTCAGAGACTCACTTGCAACTTACCTGATAAGACTACTCTATGGATTCCACAGATGCCCTTCGATTTTCCAAAATTAGGTCACAAGCTTACTATTAATTTGCAGAACAACCACTAGGGAGAAGTGCTCAGAATCATAATGACAGATTCTGTCTTCAACAAGGATTATCTTCCGTATATAGACTCTGTATTGAGAGGCATTGTACCATACTGTATGCCGGGTGATGGCAAATTCAAATATCCTGTCAATAAGAAGCGTACAAAACAAAGCACGGAACAGATGATCTTGGCTGAGAAAAACCTCGACTTTTTCTGGGAGAAGTTTGATGCTAACTGGAAAATTTGACGAGGAAAAACATCGATGGGTGCTTTGGAGGGCATCCACCAAGAAAGAGAGGAGAGATTCAAAGAACTTCATCATGGGTTGAGTCATTGCCGATTAAAGCTACAACAAAAACTCAACAAGCCCCAAGCACCCAAGAATGGGCACATGATGAGGAAAAGAACAAATTCAAGACAAAATCGAAGAAAGCAAAATCCAAGACCAGAGGGTCCACACAGCCACTCACGCAGCCTGAAGTTCAACCTGAGGCTCAACCTGAGAACCCCGAACCACACTCCAATGTCGAACATTCTAAAGTCAAGATCCCTCATCATCTTATGCGAGTGTTCAATACATTATTCTTCCAACCTGGTCAGAACAATATACCAGGTGACGTCCCTTGGGTAGAATTCTCAAAGGCAATGATAGAAATGGGCTTTGCTGCACAGAAACTATATGGAAGCGTTTGGCAATTCACACCTGCTTCTAAGGAGACAGCGGTGAAAATAGGAGCTGAAAAAAGTATTCAGTTTCATGAGCCGCATCCGGGCGTCAAGATTAAGTTTGTCGTTGCTCGGAGAATGGGAAGAAGATTGATGAGAAGTTTTGGATGGTGGGGTGGTATGTTCGAGGAGGAATAGTGGAGTTTACAATTGATTGAATAGATCTTACAGCGTTGAAAAGGTAATTTCAACTGCGTTACACCAGAAATTCAAAAATATGACCCTTGGACGCCATCTATTTTGCCTGTCGTATGAACCTCGAGAGTTAGTATAGAATCGGTTTGATTGGTGTCTGAAAGGAGTGATATGTTTAGAGGAAGGGGTATAGTTGTGTGTAACTGCAAGTCGTTATCTAGAGATGAATAACACATTCATATCAAGTTGAAGCCCCCCAATCTTGGCCTGTATTTGACTTCATAGATTTTACGAGGCTAGCTAGACATGCACATAGTCAAATTAAATGGATGTCTCTTGATTAATAAGGCCTTGGAGAGAAAATGCACTCGGATTGTTCTTATCTAACTCCTAAAATGTATCCACCAACATTACCTGAACACATCGGAATCTGGAAAATACCTGACAGATCTAATCACTCTCAAGACGTCGCCAGTCCGTGCAACAACCCCTCATCTGCACCTCTTATTTGTATTGATATCTCGCCCAATCCTCCATCTTCGCTCGGAACTGATTGACAGCATGTCTTGTGACACCAGGACTACTGTCGTAAGTTTCCCAGGTCAAGATCTCGGAATCAGCCCACTTGACCAAGAATTTACTGTCCAACTTAGTTTCCTTGTTTTGCTGATCTTCAAAAAGTATTTCGTATTCCTTCTTTGGCTTTATCTTTCCATGACCCTTGGTGTTGCGTTGCCAGTAGTCCTTCACAGCCCTCGCATCAACATTTTGAATGTCGACCCAGCTGGGTTCTATTTCGGGTCCCCAATGAACAAGACACTGTAGACCAGTTTCTTGTTTCTCAATGATGTAGATGGTCGAGAATGAAAATTCGACATTTGGAGAGAATGCAACCATGTACAGAGGTGTGCCGTCTGCCTTTACGTCTTTGCGCATAAGTCCCTTGTGACTACGCAAAGCCGATGGAGTTTTAGCTTTACCCTTGTTGGCAGCTGCGATTTGATTTTCGCTCGAGCTTGCAGTAGCGTGTTGATGTTTTTGACCAGGCGCACGTTTCGGAATCACACGATATTCCTCTTGTTCTAATCACGAAGTCAGTATTTGTGAGCTCTCAAGAGCTGAAGACAAGAAGCAGGACTTACCATCGTTCTTAAGGATATCATCTCTTGTCGACATATGAGTGACAGCCTCTTTTGGTACACTTGGCCAAATCAACCACTCAGAGCCTACTCTTTTCTGTCTAGCAGATTTCTCGTCTTCGTCTTCATTATCGTCTCCATCCCACATGTCCAGCGCGCGAAGCCAATCTGACGCTTTGAAAATAGCACACTTCCTCATTTCCTCGCATCTGCCGTCTAATGTGTACACCACTAAACCATCATCGCTTGTCATAACCTCGTTTTCTGCAGCCTCGATATCATCAGTCGCTGTGACGTAAATACTGGGAGGATTTCTTCTAGGTCCATTCGCAGCACCATAATGAAGAGGGAGAAAACTACTCACAGTCTTACGGCTGAGACTCAGGATATCGTAAGGGCGGAAACCTATCTCCCATGGAGTGAGGGACTCCTGCGATTGGGAAGACTTTCCACCTTGGACTTGGTCATTGGAGGGATCGTGGACTATGTAGAGAGATTGAGGAACTTTGTTCGGAGGGTGACGGAGGTCGTCCATGACTGTTTGATTGACTCGAATACCTGGAAACTGTGGTTGTATTAATTCTCAGATGAATGGGGAGAATTCTTGATGATTGCTAGGCGGTAGGAACATGTCGATTTATGTAGGATTGGAGCTGTGCAGGTAACACTCCAAGAATATTCTAGCAACTATGGCATTGTCTAGTAGAAGTCAGGTCTTCGATGGTCAGTAAAGAATGTACATAGCGAGAACCCTCGATGCTTGTCTCAAGTCAGGCAAAGAACGAATAAGACTCGAACGTACGGGATGAAATTCCATTTGTCAAGGGTAGAACAGGATCGCAAGTAAGGAAGTGAATATTCTAAATTGTACGATAATGGCTCATATAGAAAGGATAAGGCAAATGATCACAGTCATGGTAATGTAGAACAAAAAGATTCGACGCCCATTTCGGATACTCTCGTAGTTTCTTTGGTCAATTGGTCTAGACAATGGTATCTTGATTGCGCAAAGAAGCAATTAGATATATCTAGTAACCACAATGACTTCTTTAACGAACGACTTCTTGTTCACATTCAAAAGTAATGACTTGAAATATACTCGTAGCATCAGTTTTGTACAATCTGGGGGTGATTATTGATGCAGCATTTCGCTCAAAGCTCATTCTCTTGATCAGTATATGCATGACTATCCTGACAGTCTCTTCAATACCTATCACATATCAATATGAGCTTCACTTTTGAGGCTCCTCTACGTAATTTAAATGATGTCATGTGACAGAGTTAAGCTTAACCTCACCATGCTGTGACATATAACAACTTTCACCATTTCAAAGTTGTTTATTCTGCTCCGTATATTTATCCATGGTGATCTCAGACTATGCTAGGAAGTATCCATATCTTTATCTAGGGTACCTCAGATAATTGACGCCAGGAAAAGTTGATGAAGAGAAAACGGTCAATGTGAAAATCGCCAAATTAAGAACATTCAGCCTAAATCTAAAACTTATGTTCGTCAATTAGTTGCAAATTAGATATTTGTATCAGAATCAGAAGTGATAAAACTGTGGATTTGAACAATTACCTACTCAAAAGATGTTGGGTGTCTTCGAATAGTGCTTGTACAGAAGAGTTAGAAATCCGGGTGGGCTGTCGCTAAGCAATTCGGTAAACCTCAATAGTTGAAAAAGGGAGCCAATCAAAAAATCAGAATCTTTACTATGGGAGACCATAGAAACCAAAATGGTTAAATCTAGTGCACAGCCCCATATGTTAATTCAAAGGTACTCTTTACCTTCAATTGTTCAATCAACTCGTTGCACTCCAGCTTCTTACATCGATTTCTTCAACCTTTTGCCGCGTGCTTTATCCATTAAATAATTTGCTTTTGTTTAGAGCCTCAAAGACAAGATGAATGCCCTCGAAGAAGCTCAATTTTTGCTCTCCCTGACCAAGACAAATAGCACCATGGCCTGGCCCTCTCTTCAAGGTTGGTTAACCTTTCCTTAGTCCCTCAAGTACTTCATCGTCTTCTTCCGTAATGTGTTTAATCCTTGAATTTGTTCACTGAGACTAATTGACTTACGATAATAGTAAAGAGAGAATTCGATGAAAAGAACAGATTGTTTGATGAGGCGCAGAGACTGAAGAGCCAGTTATTTGCTGAGGCGGAGAGACTGCAGAAGCGCATACGAATCGAGCCTGAGCAGCTGGCAAGGCAACGCCTTAGAATGGCAAAGATAAGGGCCAGGAGGCAAAGAAGAAATAAGTCAAAGAAGGAGTAAATCGTCGCACACAAGGTATGAGTAGATTCTCCCCCTCTCTTTTAATAACCAAAGCCAACTGACCTGAATAACAACAGAAGTACCCACTCACGATCATCTTCTTCCCAACCCAATACGACTTCTTAGTACCCTTCGACGTCTTTCCTCTCCACCTATCAGCACTGGCTCTTCTCACACCAACTATGTTCTCGATAAACACCATAGCCAGCAACCTTCCTCCGAATTCAACAACAAAACACCGTCGCAATAATGATTTGCGGGTGTCTGAGTATGGAGTGATGAAAATCCGAGGAACGAGGAGATTCAAATCAAGTCAAGAGGGGAAGATATGCTACAAAGGGAAGGAATTGAGCTAGTGGAATACCTCATACTGTGTGCACAATAACTCTTCATTTAATTGGCCTTGTTCCTTCCTGCGGCGTTACTGTATTTGTTTCATCCTCGCTTTTAGCACTGGGAGTTTGAGGAGTGTTTCTGCCAGAAAATTTGCTTTTAGGGTAGATAGAGGACTTTAATAACACTGCTTTAACAATCATTTATTCTGCAATGTGTGTACGCAATAACTGTGAGACAATACTACCGCAACATCGACTTTTCTACCACGTCGCTTTTGTAGCTTTACATGTGTGTGATATATCAAAATACTCTGCCACCATTCTCTCGTTCTTAGACTAAAGCATCATAGGCTCATTGTTTGTATTTTCAATGCAGATTAATCGCAGACAACTGAACTACGAGAACGGAGCCGTCGACCCAAACAAAATCGACATCAAATCTTCAACAATACGGTGAGAAAGTCAATTTCGAAAAGAATACTAGTGTCTCAGGAGATTTTACATCAGCACCAGCATAGGAAGAATGTTTCAGTGAGTTCTTCCTATATCAACACCCATCTTCGAAGGTTTTCACGCCTTTTGGAAAATAAATGCTCGCCAGCCCATGCAGTCCTTGAAAAATCAGTCTTCACCCGAATTCTTCGTATAGAAGCTGCCATCTTCGGTCCCTGGAGCCTTGTATACTACCATGGATACAGATATTGAGACGGATAGACACCGCATATAGATTTTGATCCAGCTTTTCGCAGACAATGACATCGGAATCGACTCTAAAATACGATACCAGACTACAACCGCGTGTGCACACGCAATAGACCACCATCATTAGAGTATGACCTCGGTCTGACTGGTAATATTATTCGCGATATATATCCACAGCGTCTCGGCACACCTCAATCTAGTCTGTTGAGCTCGACAGACTCACTAGATCCCTATGAAAGCTTGCTGTAGAAAGATCCTGAGTTCTTTTTCTGTCTCAGAAGCACTTGAGGTAAAAGGAAACTTACTAATGCCTTGTTTGGCACATAGCTAACTCAGGAGATGCAAGAGGCTACCAACCCATACTAATAACAAGACAATCAATACGTGGCAGGGCAGGAAGCGGTGTTTCCATTCCTTCTTGCCGATGCGAGAGCCGCATTTCCCTCTTCTTTCCGAAACATGTTGCACTATTACGAAACCGACTTGAGCTTGGGAATCAGAGCCCAGAGCCTTAACGACAGATGGCTAGTGAGGAAAAACACTAGGAATATCCCATCTTGCTTAACCAACCACGATTTTCCCGGCGGAAAGCTACATAGACCTATACAAAGCTCAAAGGAAGGCTGAAAAACAAAGTACATTACAGAACCAGCAATTGAGACAAAAAGCTACTCGTAGTTCGGCAAATTCGAAGCCATGAGAACTTGAATACCACACCCATATCAAATCACACGCTGGACTTGTGACTTGCTAGCTTTCTTGGCATGCTAGACACATTCACGAAGCCAATGAGGAATAGAAGTGGAATGAAAGACCTTAACAATTGCACATTTGTCTACTCAAGCATGGTCAAAGAAGGAAGGACTGGGTGTTATCAGTAAAGTCAACAGATGCTGGAACAATGGCTTACTTGATTATAGGATAGAATTCAAGACTATATACGAAAAGGCAAAGGAGTAGCCACTTATGCAAAGAATATAGCTGTCATATCTGACTGAGCGGTATCCGCAAATACGGACATAGTGATTAACAAAAGCATTTATTAGTATGCCAGCTTTGCTATACTATATACTGGAGCAGGTAAGAAGCTGTGGTACTTTATATATAAGGGAGTAAATCTATGTCTAAAGACTAAAAGCTTGAAGAGCCGTATATGCTTGGATAACTGAGACGTATAAGAGCCCTTGTGACGAGGTTTTTAATCCGCTTGCATTGCAGCCGTACCTAAAATCATCAGACCAACGTTCCTTCGGAAATACCTAATGCGTAGTCTATATTGTTTAATAGGAGTTTATGAAAGCAATGACCAATCTGATTGCAAGGTTCTGCGTTATAAGCCTCCTCCATGATTCTTGATTTTCGGCTATACATGTAATTAGCTTCTTGGAGTTTATCCAGACTAGAATGACGTCTGGATATCCATCAACAAATCTTTAGGCTCTGGTGAAAGCAACACTTTTATTGTTTCCAACGATTTCCGGAGATACTGGACTTATCCAACGTATTCCAGCTCGACTAATAGCTAATAAGAAATGTTTTCCTGCCCCTAGGCATCATATAAGTCCCCATCGATGAAATGAAAAAGAGGTAACAAAGAACGTCGATGATTTCAATGGGATTCCCAGGGCTCTTTCCTCCTCTTTTGTATGTTCAAATAGCTTCCTACCAATAATTTCATCACTGAAGGGTACATATTGTCTCTTTTTCTTCTTCTTCTTAGCTGAACTCTTAGAGAGGTTTACCAGTCTTCAAGTAACTTGATTTACATGTAAACTCTTTGAGTCATTGAGAAAAGAACGAATATTACCATGATTCTCTCTTCTAGGGGACTGGGAATTTGCACTAGATCCTCTCAAATTAGCCATGATCTAAATGACATACGTATGGATAGCTTATGAATCAAAAAATGCATATTATGGTTTCTCCGTGCGGCTCCAAAAGGGAGTAGATTACCTATTATCAGGTTGGTATAAAACTAACAGCAAGAGTAGTGCCAGATTTTATCTTGTATTGAACAGTATGCAATGCATTCCTTATCATTCTACTTTAATTTACGCCAAACATGCGAAATATCTTTGATATATCATGAGAACTGGTGCTGCTTGTTGGGTATTTCCAATTTAGTACCTGGGTCTCAACTGTCAAACTGCAGATGCATACTTGTTCTTCCTGGCTTCATTTTTGAAACAGCATATTTACAAACAAAGTGTTACTGGTATCTATTAGAATATGAAGAACTGTAGAATTCTCGCTTAATTGTTTGTGTCATGTGACTTGACTAACTCCCTTTGATGAACGCGACATTAACATAATACAATACTCATTAGAATCTATATAAACGATAATTGCCACTTATTTGCCTCATACAAAGCTTTGAACAAAAAGATTTCATTCCTTTGAGATGTTTTTATACTTATCAGAATTCAACATTAAGGAACACAGACTTTCGAGGACGAATGAAAGAATAATACTAGACTAATAATGGAATATCGCTAGAAAGCAAGATAAGTCGACTGAAGTTCTACTTGAGCTCTCTTTAGACTTAATAAGTTGCTGTTCAAGCTCTTAGGCATAGTATCTAATTTATTATTTGTTCAGTATCTCGAAAGTCGATGTTGACTTTGAAGAATATTATTAAACAAATGGAGAACAGTGAGACGAGACTGGCTTCCCAAAATTATCTAGTCTCAATCATCGAGAACTTGTTAGCTTTTAGAGTTAATAGAGTTCGAACTCGAGGCCTTCTTGAACAGATTGATTATTACATTCTTATATTTACTCTGATATATCTATATTGTTTCTTTTTAAATCAATGTCTGAAAGCTTACAAGTATCTGTGCTTAGAATTATTAGATGGCAGCTTTCAACGGACTTCTCTGTACTAGAAATTTAATAGCTTCGAACTAATATATTAGAATATGTTCAATTATATTCGAAAACTATGAACAAGAAAATACATCATGTAATGTTAATAATATTTCTCACAATAATAATCTTAAATGGGAAAATCTCATATCTCAATATCTTGACTATTTATCATCTAATAATATCATTCTATTCTTCATTGGTGAGACTGCAGGATACTAAACTTTTCAGAAAATACAGAAGAAACTCAGACTGGAATGGAACATAACCAATTTAGGAGTTCATCTAAATTTAAAAGCATGAAATCTCAAAAGTTTCATACGTATTGGAAAAATTCAAAGAAGAAACAAAATTTAAGTCTAAAGCTTTCCATTGAGTTTAAATTTGAGATTGAAATATTATCATTGATATCAGATATTACAAGCGAAGTGACATAGATATAGGGGTTAGCTGCGATGTCATACAGCTGGTTGAGTGTATTTCAGTAAGGAGAGCATTGAGCCAGGAGCAATTAGCCAGATTAGTACTAAGCCATACTGAGCCTATCAAGCAAGAAGTCTTACATAAAGGAGGAGATGTCAATAGTACATAGAGTTTTATATTCGAGAATAATTATTAGTTTTATGAAAAGAGTTCCGAGAATCGTAATTAGTTCTATTCTTATCCAACCCTGATTTAAAGTCTATTGTAAACCGCCCCGAGCCCGCTAGACAATTCTTCATGGCTCTATGGCCAGCTCCCGTAATACTAGCACTACTTAGGTAGAATATTAACATTTAAAAGATGAAACCATTCTGATTAACATATGATACACCTCATATGGCATTCATGCTCGTTTGAGTATTAATGTATGAAACGTTTCTATACGAGGTTATTATCATAAAGATCGAGTCTGAATGATTCCAATCCTGTCGCTGTTGACAGTGACAGTCAAAGATTATAGCACTTTCTACATTTTTTTTCATGACAGCGAGTAAAAAAATGCCACATGAGTGACTTCGCTAGTCAACGAAAGCTCTCGTAGATATCTATCAAAGATCTATACCCACAGTGTAGACCCTCCGAAATATATTTAATTACTTCTCCCAGGTCATGCCTACCTTGACGGACAGCGATCATCCCTTGCACAAATATTCACTAGGCGTATTCAAGTCATTCTATTCTTCAGAGGATGAAAATCAACAAGAAATAAGCAGTCGGGAAGGCTCGTGGCAGCATTGGCAGAGTACTAGATAATGATGTTTTAGTGGTTAGAGCTACGAGAGTCATGTGCTTATCCAGTGTCTTAGCCAGAGTAACGTGTATGTTCTGTAGTATGACAACATCATGTTCGATAGACTTAGAAATATGGTTGTGATTTTTGGATTAACGTACGTTTTTCACTTATGTGATTGGCGTCGTGGCAACACGATTGCCCGTCACTCTCAAATTCCCTGGAGGTATAAGCGCTCAAAATGACAAAAATGAATTTGTATTAACATAACATATGGGGAACTCGGATATATAGGGAATTCGAACACTTTTTCAATTATTCTATATGCAATCTTGTTCTATAAATCATACAATCCTCCAATTCTAATTCCAAATCACTTAAATTATTCTCTAACTCTTTTTTTTAATCTTTTTTTCTGATTTTTTAATTGAGTATTTATATAACCATTCTCATAGCTTTTTTTTCTTCAGTTTTTATTTTATTTTATATATCATTTTTAATATTTTTTTAATATTAAAAAAAAATTGATTTTGTAATTTAATTCTTTTACTTTTAATTCTTTTCTTTCAAATCTTAATTACTTTCTAAATATTAAAAAATTATTTTCGAAATAAGATTATCTCAGTATTTTGAAATTCTACAAATTTAATTATTTTTTTGATATATCAATAAATTAGTGATATAAAAAAATTATTGTTTGCTAGAGTTATATTAAAGATTTGATTTATTTATTTTAATTCTATTTTATTTAAAGAAGAATTTTTAAATATAAATAAATCTAAATTTTGATTAAGGATTTTCATTTGTAAAATAAAAGGTTATTAGAAGAAGTTAAATAATAATAAATCAAATATTTTTTATAAAACAAAAAATATTAAATTAGTTTTTGTTTAATCAATTTTAATATTAAAAGAATTTAATATTTTTTTTCTAATATTTTGAAAGAGTTTTATTCATTTAACTTTTTAGATTTGTTTTATATCAATTCAAGAATATTAATTGATTTTTAAAATATAATATTGTTTTATTGGCTTATATACTACAATATCAAATGATTAAAGTAAGTAAAAATAATGAGAAAGTAATATAAATAAATCAATATTATTATTTATATAGAAAATAATAAAGCTATTTGTAATATAATTTAAATAACTATTTATAATCAAAAGTCGAGATTGATTATTTAATACTTTTTTGAATTCTAATTTGAAAACTCTTTTTAATTATTTTAATTCATAGTTATTTGAGATTTATCCATTCGTATTAATAGAGAATTATTAGTTTTGAGATATATCCTTTAGATTTTATATAGAATTTATATTTTGAGTTTTAAAAATGATTATAGATAATAGAGTATTTCTAATTATATTAATATATTCAAATATAGTTATTTATTTTTATTTATTAATTATAATTTTCCAATTCAATTTCTAAATAGAATTAATTATTATATAAATACTTTAAATACTTTTAATTTCAAATTTGATTTTGTTTATATTAAATATATTATTTAATTTATATTTTTGCTTAATAAGATATATACGAAATATATTAAACCAAATCTGAATATTCTCCGAAATTGTTTTTTTAGTTTAATTAAATTCTAATTAATATAAATAATATATTTTAAATTCTAGATATTGTTTTTGAAATTTATAGATTTATTTTTAATCTATAAATAGAATTTCTATTGAAATAGGATTTTCAAATAATATAATCTGAATATATTAAAGATGAATTTTATTGGTTATTTTCTTTATTAATATAAATATAACAAGGAATCTAATAATAATAAATTATAAAATTTATTATATAAGAATATTTTCTTTTATATTTAAAAGAATTTGAATTATTTTGTAGATTTGGGAATATATTTTCTTTTTAGTTAGTTTATTAGTTAGAATAAACTTAAAAACTTTCAAATACTCCATAGCCTTTTTAATTAATTTAAATTCTTTTAATTAAAATGAAATTATAGTTTTTTGAAATTTCTTTTCAATTTGAATAGATATAAAAAATAATTAAATATATATAGTAAAAGTTATTGCGGTTTCAAGTTGATAATGGGCTAAAAGTATCCGAGTTCCCTATATGTCCGAGTTCCCCATATGTTATGTTAAGTTTTTTCCTTTTTTCTTTTCTTTTTTGTGTCTGGGAAAGTGGAAAGAGAAGGTTGGGAAATATTGAATATGAATATGACCATTTCATCAAGTCATTATATTCCTTTGAGTTGACTGGTATCACGGCGCAAGAGATAGGTACTAGGTAAGATGTATGATATTCTACAAGGAGTGAAGAAGGAGGCGGAGAGGCGCCGACTATATGGAGGGCGGATGCCTAAGGCATCCACATAACTACGTATTGAACCCGTGACAACTGGTGCGAAAGGGAAATTCGAATTGACGGATAGGAATTGACGTACAACTTGAAAAGACGGTCAATTCGTTGCTACATTATCAACGAATTTGTCAAATCGACGCATCAACATAATTTAATGAAGGTGAAATCAACATGCTCGTGCGAAGACTCAGCGCTCACACATAACTGATTAGTCAAGATTACCCTACTGATCAAATACCCTAGATGGAACAATGAAATATTGATACAGACTTAATCTTCCATGCTCTTACTGAAACATAGGATTAAGCACTGATCTGCTGTGAAGCTGATAGTAATCCGACAATTTCTTAGAATTCATTCAAACTCATTATCTATTCCATTTCTTCCATTCACGATCTCTCTTTCTCTCTCGCTTGAACACCCACGGACCTACCTAGCTCGCTTAACTCAAGTGCACCTGTGCCATCTTCGTAACTTCAATTTTAGCAGCAGTCGTCCATTCATCAGCAACTCCTTCCAGTATACCAATCTTTACCGAATTCGTAGGAATCGATCTGCTCGCTGGACTTTCCATCATTTTCGGCGACCTACAATAAATCGTCTCAATAATCGCCTCAAATAATGGTCGACAACGCAGTAAACATGCACAGATTAGGTACGTAGCAGGTTGTATTTGCAGCTAGAGTAATGATTCTCCTCCTAGATATGTAAGACCTGGCATGTGCTGTATCCGTAAAAATACCGAAAAGCGGACTGCACAGACTATCATACCACTGCCCATTGAGATCGTTGGTATTTGTTTGTGTTGGAGTGCATTGAAAAGACTTACAATCCACCGATGATAGACTCTACCGCTAACTCAACTTTAACTCTCGAGCGAACGTTGAGTTTCCAAACCACCGGAACCGGAATCAGAGAAATTACAATAACAGTCATGATACTGGGTACGGTTGCCCAAGTCAGTACAGCCGTATTGTAGATACAACGATGTGATTTCCTCGACCCTGTTTTGAACTTATCGGAGATTGGTACACATTGAAAAATTGCTACTGCTTCGAGAACGATAAGAAAGAAGTAAATTACATATGTTGCACCTTTTATTGCATGGTTCGAAAGATTGGATATGATGAATGGCCGTTCGTATAGAATGGCTAATTTGAGGATGCTAAGAGCGAGAACGTTTGTGAGGTCGATGGCGTAGAGAATTTTGAGTCCGATGACTAGTTTGGTGGGTTGAATCCAGAGGAGATGATGACCCATATCAGCAAGATATACCGCAACTGTGGGTTATCTGATTAAATTTCATTCTTGGAAGGGATTTTAATGAAACCACGCACCTAAACACAATGCAGCTAGAGATAGATTGAGAGATAATGATACAATAATAAGATGATCATCCAATCCCCAGATTGGCGGAACCTCTGTTAGTAATCGTGAAAGAGTTGGAGCTGTCACGAAGACAATTTGGAGAGAAGGTAATATGATGGAGGATAAGATGATAACCATACTTGACGATTCGGAATTCATCCCATCAGCTATAAGCTATTCTGTAGGATCTAGAGAGTGCATGACCATGGATTTGTTCTTTGAATCTGTCCTCGAAGGAAAGGTAAGACAAAGTTACTTGTAGACTTGGAGAAGGAGGTGGAAACTAAATTTTCGAAGATGGGGCAACTGTGACACGAGGAAGATATGAAGCCTAGGTTAATGCTCATGTCACATTCACGAGCCTTTTTCTGGCTGTGGAGTTGGCGCTGACTTTCTATGGCAGTGAATCATGAACTTAGGATGATATCATCGAGAAAGATGAAAGCCGAGCATCGGTTCATCGACTTCTTGGCCAAAGTGCAATCTAAAAACCATGCGAACTTCCTCATACGACATGACATCACAAGAAGACATTGGAGTATACAAAAGCAGTATTCAGATGCTTTGCATCAGGTTCTGAGACATACAAAATAGTGAGTTTGACTTATGAAGATCGGTTATGCTTCAGTCTTGCTGAGCATCGATTCGTAGGAGGTAAAAATATACCAGTTATATCATTCCATCGAATCGCTTGCTGGCTGTACATCAGTACAATCAAAGACGTTGATACTGATAAGTCAGGAGCTTGACGCTGAAAGCTTCTGCCTGCTTGAATACAAGCTTGGTTTTGTTGAACGGGCTCCCTTGCACATGCCGTAAATATGAATCAGCACCTGCCGATACCTTGGACTAGTTTACAGATAAGGTCACAATAGACGAGGCCGGTTCGTGCGAGCCGGCGAGGAATTGCACCCGATTTTGTAAATGGTATGAATCTGGACTTTATTCGAGCTTCTTGGGTATTTCGAATCCGTTCCTGCTCATGTAGCCCCAGCGGGTCGAGCGATTCCAGTTAGATTAACGACTCCTCCACTTGTATATCCACCATTTTCACCAGTAACCCAGCCCGGTACTTCATTACCGTGTCCATCTTTCTCAGCTCTATCTTTGATAACTTCCCAAATTGGTGGGAACCCTGCATTCAATGGTCCACCCCTCTGTTTTGCACCCAAGATCGCAAACTTGCCCTGTATATGACTAATGAATCCCCTCAATAGTCCTTGTTGTACTAAACTCGCAACAATTGCTTCGACATCCAACATCTCTGGCATTTTACGTCCCCAAACTACCCCATCATTTGGAGAAAGTTTCACCACGACCGGAGGCTTCACCAAGTCTTGTGCTGTTATAAACATTGTATTTGTGTGTGTACGACCCGACTGCATAAATGCGGCAGAATCTGCAGGCCTCTGCCAACCTTCAAGAATTTTCTGGCAATACTGCGCAGCTGTGACTAAATCGGCAAGATTTAGAGTTGGGGCTTTTTTTGAATTGGGATCGAACGGCCACTGGTAGGTCAAACATAAAACGCGCCGTGCAAGTGAACGCCATACATATGTTTCACAACGATACAATAGTGGAAGAAGAATGCCCTTGTCAAACAGCCATTTTTCGTTTCCACCCTCTGGACCTAATGAACGCTTGAAAGCGGCCAAATTCCCCAATTTGATGGCCTTGACAATTGGTGCAAACCTTTCAAGGACCCCAGCTGCTTCGGGACGCGACATAAAAGGCCGAGATGGAAATCGACCGAGTATCATATTTGAAGATATCAAGTAGATTAGAATCAGACGTCGCTGGTTGATGCACTGTGCATGACACTGGTCGTACGCAGCCTGAAGACTGCACTGCGCGAGGTAGAAGTGGGTATTCGAGAAGAAGTATCGGCCAAGGTAATAAAGATATGTTACCCTTTGACTTGCGGGGTAAAGCTCCAATGGCGGAGAGTGTTGGGTGATATTCGTGATGAGTTGATTCGCCAATCGCGTTTTCCGGCACTACGTGACCATTCAGCATTATTCCATGGATCGTTTGGAGGCCACCATACTTGAAAGAAGAGTTTCAAAGCCAGATTTGCGAATGAGTATATTCCAACTTTCTTTCCCTCTGGCTTTCCATCTGACCCAACCCCGTTCCTATTCGTAGTCCTTTCCGTTAAACAAACTGTAAAAGCACGCTGTATTGTTTCTGCAGTTCCTTCTACTAGAGTCTTTCGCGTCTCTCCAGCATCGACATCAGCAACTCTGCGCAATCTTCTGGTAAGATCCGGTCTCTTGTCGAGTGTCATTGCAAGTTTCGCGAGGGCAGTAGATAATTGAATGGCCGTCGGGAGTATCACTATCCCATATGTCGGATTGGATAAAGCTGCTAGACAAGTACTATTCGCATCCCATTAGCATATGGCTGAGAACAAGAGAGCTGATTTACCTTGCTAAAACAGTGAGTTGTGAGTGCGTTTCCAACAAGTCCTCGAAATTGACATCCCTCCAGAACTCCAGGTAGTCCTTCATGAAAGCCAAAAAGCCCGGCCAAACGTTACCATCCTCATAACTTGCGTTGGGGTCGTCTGGCAGCAGTTTCGCAATATGTCGTTCGAGTGCTGTGCTGTTTTGAAATGACGCTTTCAACTCTCGACCAAGCTGGAAATAATGATCGGGTAGAGGAGGCTCGACTAGAAGCCATAACTGTAAGCTTATTCCATCTTTTGCCCTGAGAAATTTCAGGATAGACTCGAGGAACTCTTCGAGGATAGCCATGACTTGAGAATTCAATATCACGGATGGAAGTATGAAGCGGTGATTAGAATATCTGTCGCGCAAACTTGTCGGCTATAATATTTACGCCGACATCGTATTCATTTCAAATCTATCAGCAATTCCGAACAATTATGTGAGGTTTAAATAATATATAGTCGAGGCAATTCTCATCGATCTCGATGTTTTGATACAGTATTAGCTCAAGGCTGTGATGGGCTATAGCCTACCGTAGATTACGATGGTGGTCTTATACGAACTAGCGGCCGCATCGATTGATCAGCCTTGTTTAAAGTGGCGGTGCATTGTGGCTCTTTTCCCTAGATTTGGGAAAATGTCTGAATGTTCATGTTCATCATCCGAATTCTTCACGGAACTTCAAGAAATCATCTTGACAGACCTGAGGTGACCACTTCCGCTAAAGCAAGGCAACGCTACTCCCTTCAAACAATATGTCGTTGGTTGTCTAGTACGAAAAGTGTTTGCATCTTTTGCATATACTGCATCAACTCTTCTTGATGTCTTACCACAAGCGAATACTAAATATTACTTATATACAATGCTCTCGAGTCAAGGATAGCGTGTGGTGCGCGTTTACCTCATATATCGACCAACAGTATGCATCTTGCTCTAGGGTCGTAGTACGACTATGCAGCAGATATACATTGTCCAGAAGATCAGATCAATTGTTCTCAAGTACTCTGCCGGCCTCTCTACGGTGCTCTAGAGTGTATTTCAAATTCAAAAACAGTGATCCGATTCGAGACGCGAAATCTTTACGTCGAGCCTCGGGTCTGCAGATTTGATTCGAGGATTCGGCGTCGCAATGTTCAGAAGACAAATGCAGACATGGGACCTCCAATATTCGAGATTACAATGAACGATCTTATGGTTCAAATCCAGGGAGAAACCAGCTTACAATATCTCTACATTCCTTGATAAGATAGAAGCAAATCGATAGATTGTGCTAAGCCCCAGGTATTTAGAAGAAATTCAGATGTCCCGCTATCAGACCTATTCTCTAGTCAATGAACTAATCATGACCTGTGCTTCCAAATATTCGACAGAAACTCTTCAGTGGATGTGAATCGAAAGTCTGGCAACAACTTATTCCACTCGTTAGATACATCCCAGCCACCACGCCCAAATGCTAAAATGGATGCTGAAAAATAGCTCTGTGAGAAAGCATCTTTTTGATCTTCTGGAACTGAAGGGTGCACGATGACAGGGAACCAGGAAGATGCAAATCTACCCTCTTCCAAGTCACTATTCTCAACAGATTCCACGACGAACTTTTGTCCTACATAGGATAGCGTCAATTTGAAGTTCGTACGCAAAGTTTGAGTTGAACGAACCTCTAATTTTCTCACAAAGCCCAATGAAGTCCAAGATCCGCATTTGATTGGCATAAACTCCGCCGACTTCTGGTCATGCGCCTTCATAGTCTACTGCCTTTGTGACAATTCTTGCCAAATCTTGCACGGAGGTCAAAGTGATTCTGGCATTTGTATCCTTATGAATAATAGCTCTGCAATTCTCAACATCTATTGGCATTGGAAATATTTGCATAAATTTCGCCGTGGGATGTGGGTAACTGAAATAATTCAAGAACAATCCACACTGAAATAAAGTGAATTCCAAAATCTGTCCCTAAATCAGCATTGCGGATGAGGAATCTAGAACAACGACCCTTTTCTCCTTATTAATTTCCCGAAGATAATCAATACTTGATCTTTTCCCTCATATGCAGGCATTCCACAATGACTTCTGGTAGCCCACTCACTGGGTGCGAACCGACGAACGACGGCTTCGATGCATGCATCAATGAGATTTGTCTGAGATTGATTATTTGGATCATTGAATGTAATGATAAATGAGAGAACGGTGTCGACTTCTTCAAGTGCATGCACAAGTGCTGCTTTATCTAAACAATCTACGATATCTACTGTAACTTCCTGACTAGCTAAGTCTGGAACTTCCTATATAAATGTCAGCATCTAATCGACACCAAACATGGCCTGCTCGACTCGCTTGCGCTTACTTTTCGGGAAAATACTTTGATCTTATGTTTTCCCTCGACTAAAAGTGCCTCCAGAACTTCCCGTCCAACATCTACTGACGCATCAGCTCTTAACTTTCAAACCCTTCATACTATCCACAACTTACTTCCAGCGCCTCCAGCAAGTACGATTTTCACCATTTTGAAGCTACAGTTTTAATACAAGGTCAACTCCATCTGAGCTTCGTTTCCGATGTCCACATGTACCTTTCAACAAGTGGATCCATGACGTTTTGCGGGGCACAGATTGTCCTTGCAAGTGACCAGAGATGAGCTGGTCACGTGTATAACACGTGCTTATGAATTCTCATTCCACGTTGTTTCACACAATGATTCTCACTCTGTCTGTTAAGGTCCCATTTTACTTCTGCAATTCGGAGTCTCTAATTGGTTGATACTGAGAAGAATCAAGGAATTGAGTATTTTGATCCTAGCAACCACTTTGGCGCCCGGAACCGTGCCGTAATTAATTACCAAGTTTAGCGATATCGTGTTGAGAATCCTACATCAGCGCTCAATTCAAATCTTCCATGATAAATTTTACTTCACATACCCATCCCCACGCTCTTCCCAAACGAAGGAAAGCAAACTGAAGAAATCGAAAAGATCTCGAGATAATTTCGAGACAATCATCTACGGTCCTTTCTCCATGGCGATATTTTGCAGCGAAATCTTCAAGAAGTGGCTGCCTCGGAGAAAGCTCACATCGATAGCTTCCCCTGACCCTCTTAAGACCAGGTCAAATAGCAGCGTTCTTACGTTGCCTTTCCCACGAGAGATCATTGAACAAGGACGTGAAACAAATGCTCAATCCCAAAGTTTACTTTTATCATCATTGCCAACCGAGATTCGAATGTTGATATGGAAACTCTGCATTGGAGGGGATACTTTCCATCTCAAAGCTGTTTGTTTTGGCCCTCAATACCGTCATACTTGCCTACAACATCGATTGTGCGATAATCATTGGAATCCAGCAGTTCCTTGGCAAAAACACTACCCTTGTCTAGGTGATGGCCCGCGATACTATGGCCCGCGATACTATGGTAAAGATAAAGATAAATTTAACGCGTTTTCTTTGGTTGTGACCTGCCGACAGATGTAAGTGTAAAAAGAAAATGTAATGGGTATTATCATCTAACATCGCTAGATGTTCGGAGACTATCGACATCTTTTATTCATCTAATGCCTTTCGTATGAGCACTTCCCGCGCGCCAGATTTACCAAAGATTCTACTCTCGCGGCGCTACAATTGCATACGCGTGTTGTATTTCGAGATTGGCACTGCGGTCACAAAAGCATTTGTCAAAGATTCCAAGCATCGAAATGAGACGTTGAAAGAGTGGACAGATACTTGGAAAGTCTTAGCAGATTTATCAGGACTGCAAATCCTCCACGTAGAAATCTGTTGTTGGGATCTGGTGTGGTGGACGAAGCTCACAGACGATCAAAAATCTTTTTTTTTACAGCCAATTTTCAGCGTAACACAACTTCATGAATTCGAGATATACGTACCATTAGATCAACCTCCTCCTGAAGATACGATTTGGAGCGCACTCCCTTCTTTGCGGCTTAGTCCTTCTTGGATGTTTGATAATGGACCATGCTATATGTTGAGGGACGGGTAAAGACTTATATTGTACGATAAGGGTATAAGAGCTATGGAAGGAAGAAGCCCTACTTATAGTTAGGGCACGCTAGTGGTGGGAGCCTTATGTACGAAGGCAACTACAGAACATGTAGTTGACTCCGTGACAGTATTTCTCATTTTCGCGTTTCGATTAGCATAGCGACTCTTACAGTAGACTTCGATAAAGGTCTATATTTGAGAAGAATAATATCTATAATATAGACTAAAAACCTAAATAGGGCCTAAAAACATTTTCACCTTTAGTAGATCTTAAACTTTTAATAGTAAATTCAATTTTTGAAGATTTGCTAGAGATTTAGCATTGATTTCTATGTGGAGTTTTATAAAGGTTTATAATTCAGATCTCTAAAGAGATGAGGGACCTTAAAGTGATGGTTATCTAATATCATGGAATCACTAGCGTAGTTAGTGATGATGCAGTATTGACACCTCGCAAGCATAAGGACTCATACTAAAGTCTTTACGGTCCATGGCTTTTGCAGGGCCGAAGTAGAAGTGGATAGAAAAAGTACTTACAGTCACGTTAAAAATGACTTCGTTACCTTCGGTTCAAAGATACGGAAGATAGGATGTCACTAGGGAAACCTTATTTCACGTTTAAGACCAAATCGTTTGATCTTCGTACGTACAGCAAAGATTCTCCAAATGGATATATTTTTGGGCCCCAAACGGTTTTGTGCCTCAGTATGACATTGGGATATGGTTATCTATTGAATTATCAAGATTCAGTGAGAACACATGGAGTCAGTAAGATTTTCAAGATATGGCTAACAAATAATAGGTATCTCTAAGTTTTAATAGCTGTTCATGAAAGCAGAAATATCATGAAAACATAATCTGATGAGAGTAGTCGGAACTAGATTGTGA
Source organism: Botrytis byssoidea (assembly GCF_014898295.1). Taxonomy (NCBI): domain Eukaryota; kingdom Fungi; phylum Ascomycota; class Leotiomycetes; order Helotiales; family Sclerotiniaceae; genus Botrytis; species Botrytis byssoidea. Next base: position 181,083 of record NW_024065861.1, on the reverse strand, counting down.
GTGGGACCGAATCAGTCAAATGACTCTATATAAGGATACCGCCCCATATTTTTAAAAGACTAGCAAACCCAGATATCCTTATAACGAGATTTTTCTGCAACTGAAATTATATGCTATGTCACAGGAAGTAAATGTCTAGCCGGTTTTTGATAGAGCAAGCATATAGCCGATATCTACCGAATTTGATTTGCTTAACTATAGAAGCTTGAATTACGGAACCAAAACATCGTTCAATTTGCCTTATGTGAGCATTGCGATCGTCATTCCATTTTCATTGATCATCGTCCGGTCTACTTACTTTGGGTAGATCCAAATGTGACGGCAGCAGGCCACTACCCCGCAACCTCCCCCCACATCATCCAACTGTCCCCACAAACAAACTTCATTTTAGTACTAAGCTCGCACCACGCTATCCTAGACTCAGTTTTAGCTCTTCACACTTTCCATTTAATAATGAATCAATCTCTTCTTGACAGGCGTCTACTTCGTTAAATTTTCCCATTTTGTACACCGATCAGCTTTTCCAAAGTTTGATTCATTCGGGTGTAGCTAAGAGAGAGTCAATTTAGATTGTACGATATATGTTCCTTGACTCGTATCAATCTATTCGGAGTGGACATACAAGAACAATACTGATGAAATCCACCGTAAATGCTAGACGTCACCAGTAGCAAAGTGGGACGATTCAGGAATTATATATAGTCTCTCGCTTTCACCCACGTCTCAGTGTACCCAGTCTCTATTCACATCTTATATCTAATACTATAATGGCTTCTATCAATTCGTTCTCTCGCATAGTGGCAACATTTGTGCTCTCCATTCAAGCTGTCAGCTCGAGACCACATTGGCAGTCAAAATCAGATGTAGACTTGAGTATTTCCACAACGAGTGGCCGTCGTAAGTGTTCATTGACACTTATCTCAGAAACAACATTAACACATCTCAGTTCAAGGAATTATCAACGGAACTACGCCAAATGTACGTCAATTCCTGGGTGTGCCCTTCGCCCAGCCTCCCACCGGCGACTTGCGCTGGATGCCACCCAATACACTTCCATCCAACCAGTCGTCTGCGGTTGTTGATGCAGCGAAATTTTCCCTGAATTTTCCACAAGACGAAAGTGCAATCCCTACCATCTACAGCACCTACGTCCGAGAATTCTTCATTTCGGGATCAAGTGGCGAAGACTGTCTTACTTTGAGTATCTGGACCCCACTTCACTCTCAGCCAGAAGATAAGCTACCGGTTGTTATTTACCTTTATGGTGGTGGACTTCAAACTGGGGGGTCTTCGGTACCCTATCAAAATCCTGCGAAATGGATTGAAAGAACACAATCTCACATCGTGGTTAGTATTCAATACCGGTTGAACATCTTTGGATTTCCAAATGCACCTGGTCTTGAATCCCAAAATCTGGGTTATCTCGATCAGCGAGCGGGAGTGGAATGGATCTACGAGAATATCGCTGCGTTTGGTGGCAATTCTGAACAAATGGTCCTATGGGGACAATCGGCGGGATCAATATCAACTGAAGCATACAACTTTGCTTATCCTGATGATCCAATTGTCAAAGGATTCATATGTGATGCCGGCCCTCAATTTGCAGCCACGTCAATAGATGATCCTACATACTCGAATTTCACATTTGTGGCTTCTCAGTTTAATTGTACGGGCTCGGAACTTCTCCACTGCACGCGCAAGATTCCAGCCGACGATATTGAAGATTTCTTGAAGTCTTACAATGACGCTCTTGCCACCCCCGCATTATCATTCAACGCTGTACTAGACGACAAGATTGTCTTTTTGAATTACACACAGCGATTCATAGATAACCAACTTTCTTCACTTCCCGTAATTTATGGATTTACCAACAATGATACTATATCCCTCAACGCATTCCCAGCAGATCCGTTAACCGAATCAGCTAATCGCACTCTGGCTTCGATGGGCCAAATTTCTCGCTTTATCTGTCCCACCTCTGCTGAATCATACTATCGGACCCAACTCGGTCTTAAAACCTATCGCTTTCAATACCGAGGAAATTTCTCTAACGTTTCACCATTACCATGGGCAGGCGCATATCATTCTAGCGAGCTCCCTATGATTTTTGGAACCTCAGAGGACTTCAGAGGCAAGAATACAGAGTTGGAGTGGGAAACGAGTAGAGCGATGCAAGATGCTTGGTTAGCATTTGCAAGAAAGCCTGATGGAGGATTAGAGGAATTAGGATGGGGGAACAGTAGTGGACAGATGGTGGAGGTTTTCGGAGGAAGAAGTACTCATGATGATACCGGGGAGAATGTTGCGAAACAGTTTATAAGTCTGAAGGAATTGGCGGTGAGCTGTAGTATCAAGTAAATACAGCGAGAAACTGATGTAAAGCTGAATGAAAGATGGATTCCCCATTATCCAATAGAGATCGATAATGAGCATTGCGGAAATGTAATGCTCACAATGAATGAGTCGGATGAGAAGATTTGACTGAATAGATCATAGGCTGATTTGGCTCAAGTTAAACCTTAGTCTAATAGTTCCTTAAAACAAAGTTATTGAATGAATGATAAATGGTTTTAAGTAAAACCTTACAATTCATGACTGAAGCTCAAGTTTTATATTTTGGTTGTGATTGTATAAACGTATTTAATTTATCTCACGTCTTTTCAAACTTAAGTCTTAGAATGTCACCATTCTCCTACCAAATTTTGGTTACGCATTGGAGGGAGGTTGATTGTCCTCGCATGGCTGAGTCATGCACGATGTGACCAATAAAATAGCCGAAGACCTATGAAACCAAGTCTGCTCCGAACATTTAACCGTAGGTTGGGTATGAAGCTTACTAATCTAATCAGAAAGACCACCAATGGGTGCACGGACTCACAGGATAGTCTGTATAGCTTCAAAAAACCCAAAATGAAATAATATTACAATTAAATAGCTAATAACTATTACAATTTTGATTATATATAGCTCTCATTTGTATTAATTATAGTTCTATATTTACTAAGTAATTCTATAACGTAGTTTAACACCGAGTGGGCCATATCATCAAGTGGGCTACTTTCACCTCAATTTACACCTTCAAATACAGATTATTCAACAATTATTAAATCAATTAATTTAAACTATTAAGAATCTAATAATCTAGGATCTATTATATTATTTTGATAGATTTTTATATTATAATCTATCTTTCCATATTTATTATAATATTAATTAGAAAATACTTTCTTATTAGAATTCTTTCCTTTTTAATACTTATTATATTAAATCTAAATATCAATCTTTTATTGAAATAATATATTAAGAGTTTTTTATTCAATAAATACTCCTTTTTAATATAATTAGATTTTTTTTGTATATCAATATTTACTTAATACTTTATTTATTATTCGAAGTATATAATTCTCTATATTTAAAAGTGTATTTTTATAAGCTAATCTTTCTATACTTTTAGCTAAAATTAATATAATCTTAAATATAAATATAAGGGAGCTTATTTGATAATAAGTTATTTGAGATTTAATTAATATTAATTGAGAAAAAGCTTCAATTAGATTATAAGGGATTTGAAAGATCCATTAATTTAAATCGAAAAAGAGGGGAATAGATATACAAATTCGAATATCTAATTTCAAAAATATAGTTTCAGAATTAATAAGATATAAATCTATTTCTTGAAATTCGATTTTTATATTTTGAAGAGGAATTGGATTTTTTATATAATTGTTTTAAAAGTTATAAAGATTTAATTTTTTGAAATATATTGATATATATCTTAATAAATCCATTAATTTGATTATTATATAAACGTTTTAGATTATTAAAATAATCAATATCAAATGGTTAAATTAAATAACTTGAATATAATAATAAATATAAATATATAATATTATTCTCTTTATAATATATTTGAAAAGCTATTGATTTATAGTTTTTATACTTATTCAATATTAATATTCGATATTGCTTTTTCTTTAATTCTTAGTATATTTATTAAAGTATTTTAATTATTCTAATCTATTTCATTATTTGTTTATCTATTAGATATAGATTTAATAATCTAGTTTATAGAAAGATTGATTTCGATATATTAATTAAAGAAATGAATTTATTCTTGAATTATTAGAAATAGGGGAATAGTTTTATTCTCTTTATTTCCATATATTATTACTATAGTTCATTCTTAATTGCCTAGCTATATTGATTTGCTTTTATTATATCTCTCAATATTAATAATAATTATTATTATATATATAATCCCTATTATAAAATCTATTTCATTGAAATTGTAAAAATCTTTATTCAAAATATCATATTTTACTCATATATTTACAATTAATTGAAACTATTTTTCAAAAAGTTTAGGATTCTTATAAAAAGTTTTTTGAAAGTTATAAATATAATTAAAATATATTTTTAATTTGATTTAATATTTTATAAATCAATATACCCAAAGCTTCCCAATACATTTTGTATTTCTTGATTTGAAAATATAATTTACTATATTTTCTATATTCTTAAATTTAAATGGAAAATCTTTTAAATCTATATCAAGAATATATTAAATAATCATTTTCTCTTTTAATTCTATAATTTTATAATAATTCATTTGAATTTCTATATATAAAAGTAAATTATTTATTCTATAACTAATTGTTATACAAGATATATTATATAATTAAGCAATCTATTGAATACTTAGTTTTTTGTTTTTTTAAAAAATTTTGATAGCTAAAAATAAATATACTTTTTTATTTATAAATTTCATAATAAATGATTAATAAAACATATATTGAATATAAAGAGTGTAAATTAAGGTGAAAGTGGCCCACTTAGTGATATGGCCTATTCGGTGTTAAACTACGTTATATCTTTTTTGAATTTTCTTTTGTATAATCTTGCTTTATTTATTTTGTATAATTTTCTTTAATTTATTTAATATTTTCTATTATCTTTTCCAAACTTATTATTTTAATATATTCCAAATATTCTTTATTAGATTCAAATTAAATAAATTAAAAGAATAAAATAGATTTTTGATATTGTATATATTCTTAAGCTTTTATATAAAATTATATTTAATAAAATTATAGGAATTATTATTATTTTTTATTAAAAGTTATTTATATATAAAATCTTTTATTTATAATTTCTTAATTGTTTTTATATAAACTAAAAATAATTATTTAATATAATATTCCTGGATTATAATATTATTTTGAGATTTGATATTCTTAGAATATAGTTTTTTAGTTTTTTATATATAAATATATTTTTTATAGAAATTATAACTTTCAATTTTGGAATATATCCTAAACTTAGATTTAGATTTAGATTTATTTATATATTTCTTTTTATTATAATAAAATTCAAGATTTTCAGCTTTTTTTTAAAAAATAATTTATATTTTATAATAGATTTTATTATTCTTTAATAAAAGATATTTTATTATATTTTCTGATTTATATTGAATTTCAGCTTTTTTTAGAATCTCTTTTTTTCTTATAAAAACAGAATTCATATATATTTCATTTATATATATAATATATTTCCAAAATTCTTTTATAATATTATATTTATATATATTATTAAATATAATATATTTCCTATATTATCAATTATTAATATGTTTTTCTGAATAAATAGTTTTATAATATTAATCTTGATTTATAAATCTCTTTAAATTTTTTTATAAAAAATATTGTTTAATCCTTAATTTAAAGTATTCAATTATTATTTTGTAAAATTTGATTTATAATTTATTTCGAAAAAGTGAAATAAGTATTTTATAAATAATCTTATTAATTGATATAGATCCCCCTAGATTCTTTGAAAGCTTATAAATTTGCTTATAAGCTTGTTTTTCTAATATATCTCTTTCTTAAAGCTATTAATAATTCATAAAGCTTAATATATCTAATTAAATAGAAATAGAATATATTCTTTTTTTTATATAATATTAATCAAATTTATCAAAAAAGTATAATTTTTTTAATAAATTATATTTTCTATATAATTCTTTATTAATAAAAATAACTTTATATTTAATTAATTATATATTAAATAGCATTTTGAAATTGAATTGATTATATATATTTTGAATTGTTTATTTTGAGACTATTTTCAAAAAACGCATATCCCGTTGAATCCATGTATCCACTAGTGGTCCACCAGTGAGTATACAAACTTATAAAACACGCGTTTTTGAAAATAGCCTCAAAATAAATAATTCAAAATATATATAATCAATTCAATTTCAAAATACTATTTAATATATAATTAATTAAATATAAGATTATTTCTATTAATAAAGAATTATATAGAGAATATAATTTATTAAAAAAATCATATTTTTTTAATGAATTTGATTAATATTATATAAAAGAAAGTATATACTTTATTTCTATTCAATTAAATATATTAAATTCTATAAATCATTAATAATTTTAAGAAAAAAATATATTAAAAAAGTAAATCTATAAGTAGATTTATAAACTCTCAAAAAATCTAAAGGGATTTATATTAATTAATAAGATTATTTATAAAATACTTATTTTATTCTTTTAAAATAAATATAAATTAAATCTTATAAAATAATAATTGAATACTTCAAATTAAGAATTAAATAATACTTTTTATAAAAAAATTTAAAGAGATTTATAAATGAAGATTAATATTATAAAACTATTTATTTAGAAAAATATATTAATAATTAATAATATAGAAAATATATTATATTTAGTAATATATATAAATATAATATTATAAAAGGATTTTGGAAATATATTATATATATAAACAAAATATATATAGATTCTATTTTTATAAAAAAAAAGAGATTCTAAAAGAAATTAAAATTTAATATAAATTAAAAAATATAATGAAATATTTTTTATTAAAAAGTAATAAAATCTATTATAAAATATAAATCATTTTTGAAAAAAAAACTGAAAATCTTGAATTCTATTATAATAAGAAAGAATATATAAATAAATCTAAATTTGAATCTAAATTTAGAATATATTCCAAAACTAAAAATTGTAATTCCTATAAAAAATATATTTATATATAAAAAGCTAAAAAGCTATATTCTAAGAATATCAAATCTTAAAATAATATTATAATTTAAAAATATTATATTAAATAATTACTTTTAATTTATATAAAAATAATTAAAAGATTTTATATATAAATAACTTTTAATAAAAAATAATAATAATTCTTATAATTTTATATAAAAGTTTATGGATATATATAATATCAAAAATCTATTTTATTCTTCTAATTTATTTGATCTGAATTTAATAAAAAGTATTTAAAATATATTAAAATAATAAGTTTGAAAAAGATAATAAAAAATATTAAATAAATTAAAGAAAATTATATAAAATAAATAAAATAAGATTATATAAAAGGAAATTCAAAAAAAATATATAGAATTATCCAATAAATATAGCATTATAATTAATACAAATAAGAACTATATACAATCAAAATTGTAATAATTATTAATTATTTATTTATAATATTATCTTATTTTGGGTTTTTTGAAGCTATACAGACTGTCCCGTGAGTCCATGCACCCACTGGTGGACATCTTTTTATTTCATAAACCGCTCTATCACCAACACAACAAACCTGACCTATCTTACTTTTTATTTGCAGACTTACCTCTCCCTCACAGTATAATTTCAAGTCTGGCAACATGAATGGGCAAGATTACGAGATTGCAAAAGACATTCCATCACACTCGTCTTCATTGGATTCAGAGAGCAAAAGTCAAAAAGATTCGAAGGGTCGAATTGAGACAGACGAAGGATTCAAAACAATCAGTCCAAAGACTGAAGATATAGAAAGACATGGATCAACCTCTACTGAGCTTTACCAAGATCATTCTTTCGACCACGTTCTGGATGGGTCACCTTGGAGCAATACCAGGCCATCATCAAAGCTGTGTGCCGTTTTTCAGAACATGGCTAATGGATTGGGACGCGGTAATTGGTTTGAAAGATCAAAGGAATTTAAATACAAATTCTATGACACAGCTATACGTCATGTACGGAATCCACTAAGCTTACGAATTTCGGCGCAAAACAGTTGCTCTTTCTGTGCCATATTGATTCGCGATGATGGCGATGAAGAAAAGAAGCGCGGCGCTAAGATTTCAAGATATATTGATGAGTGGAAGGCAAACTTTGGAGAAGCCCCTTTTCCGTTTTCGCAAGTATACATAGAATCTCAATCCCGTGACCACGACAAATGGTCTCTTAATTTGCGCTTTCCAATTGATCCCCACTGGAAGGATCGAGCCTGTGGATTTGAATTCGTAGTGGAGATAAGAAAATCGCTTCATAAATGTGAGTTATTTCATGAGAAGTCATTAGGTACTGTTAGGTTACATAACACTACAGCTAGAACCTCCCAAGACTAGACCAAGCATTTTCAATATCAATATTCTTCATTTTTCTACTTCAAAGCATGGTGGAGTTGCAGAGTGCTTGGGTTAGCCTTATAGATGGGGAGATACGCTATGGAAACGTCTCTATTGCGGGTTTTTGGTTTTTTGAAAAAATTGAACTGACTTACGATTAACCAGATAACGAAGTCTTCGAAGACCTGGATGAAGTTTCTAATACGAGTCAATCAATTCCTCTTATCAAAGAGTGGTTGAGTGCATGTCAGAGATTGCACCCGGAATGTAAATCTCAGAGGCCAGATTTCGTACCAACAAGACTTATAGATCTTCAAGCAGGACGTCCAAAACTTTGTTTGGGAAGTCTGATTGAGGAAAACGATCTTCAATATGCTACCTTGAGCCACTGCTGGGGAGCCCCAGAGAAGAGATACCCGACACTAACGAAATCAACCTTGCTGAATTACTTATCGAGAATAGATATGGACGAGCTTCCGAAGACTTTTCAAGATGCCATTGAAGTTTGTAGGGAGTTGGAAATTAGGTATATCTGGATCGACTCGCTTTGCATCGTAAAAGATGATATTGAAGACTGGACAAGAGAGTCTTTCACCATGGCTAATGTCTATGGCAGCTGTTTGCTGAACATTGCCGCTTCTAGCTCCATCCATGGCAGTCAAGGATGCTTTTTCAATAGAAGTGATGTTCCGAGGTGTCACATCTCTTTGAAAGTTGATGGGAAGATCAATGCTTTATACTATTGTACAAAAGTTAGGACGCATGCTCTAGATGACCTTAATGTTTGCCCATTAGAGAGTTGAGGATGGGTCTTACAAGAGCGCCTTCTATCACCACGGACTATGCACTTTACACGAGAACAAGTGTTTTGGGATTGCTATACCAAGTTTGTTTCAGAAAGTTCACCTTTCGATTTCAATACAGCAGAAAACTCTCGAGGTACAGGAAGCTGGCTGAAGGAGCCGCTTTCAATCAGAAACTGGAACAGAATTGTTGCGAACTATACAGGTCGTTGTTTAACCTACGAAGCAGATAGACTGATTGCACTGGCCGGAATCGCGGAGAAAATACAGCAACAGACGGAAGATAGATACTTTTCGGGAATGTGGTATGTAAATTTGTTGGAGCAACTATGCTGGTATGTTCTTGAGCCCACGATAGACCAGAAAGTCTCACCTCGATGAGCTCCAACATGGTCTTGGGCATCTCTTGCATCGCAATTTGCATTTCTAGGAGGGCTTCCAAACTTCGACGATGTGAAATCGAAAGTATTGCACGTCGAGAAACTGGGTTCTGTATGCCAATTTGGCGATATGTCAAATGTAGCATTATAGTTATCATGCGCTCCACTGTTACCCATTCAAAACATCGAGTCAAAAGCCAAGATCCTGGGCAAGTTATCCATCGACTATTCTAATATTCATTTCGACTGTTTAGAAGATACTTCGTCCTTCGATATAGGCAGCAAGATGCGCAATGTTTATATATTGCGGCTCTTCAGCAAGGAGGGATTGATTTTAAGATGCATCAAAGAAATACAAGGAGTGTATGAAAGAATTGGCCATATCTTATTATTGGAATTTAAAGATTCGGATTTAGGCGACGAAGTATGCCATGCAGAAGAGAGTGCATATGTTCCAAGAGAGAAACACAATTTTGATACCGATAAGCATGTCATACTTTTAGTTTAGTCATCCTTTGACTAGTTGATAACTTTCAAGGGGGAAGTTCAACTGATTGCAAATTGCATCGGTATGGAACCCAATATGTGCTGGTAGAAGCAGGCTTACAGATGACGAAGTTGAGGATCAATGGTGGGGCCTGGACTCGATAGTGGTGACATTTCTTTTGCTGACAATATTTCTGAGACTTCATCATTTCGCGAAGGAAATTTTAGTTCATTTTGTGAATTTTTATAGAGTCTCCCCAATCAAAATTGGAGACAGCTCTTGTGGCGGTGGTGACCTCGTGGCTAATAGCCTACTGTCATCCGGAGCAAATTTCAGGACAATGTTATGACATGTGATGATTTTAGGTGAACGTTCAAAGCAGGCAGGTGTCTACAAAGGAAGTCTTCTTGATTTATAATAAGTGTATGTATTGACCGATACACAATAGAGGTGCAAACTTTCGAAATCGAGACGGAGGCCCCCTTTGCCGCAAGATTCCAGAACCTCGATGCATATCCTAGGCGAGTTGTATCAGAGAACATGCCATCCTTACCACTTACCAAAAACCACTGGCTATATGAATGAAAATAGCAAGAATGATATAAGACTGGAATCTTCAACGCACAATTAAGCGGGCCCCTTGTTATGGTATCTTTTCAGATTACTCTCACGCGAAGAATAAGTATACAATAACAACAAACTAAATTATCACGATTTACTCTCTATCAATAGCGAAACATGAGACTGTAGCAAAAAATTTCTGACTCAATCCCACGAGGTCTGTAATTTTCTAAAGTCAAATTGCGACATATCATGCAAACAACAGAACATATAACCCGCCCCGCCGTTCCGAAATACCGGCTGAAGATGATACCCGCACAATAATGACCGTCTTGGCAACAACCTCAACGGCATGCCTAGATTAAAATTATATTAATACATCCCACTTAATCTATTTTCCCCGGATTTAGGAGAATTCGCACCAATGTTTCCACGGCATTTATATTGAACGTTGAATTTAGCCCCCACTACCCCGGATTTTCATCAATATGTCAGAATTGTCAGTGATTCTTCAAAGATCACAAGATTCAATCGATACTACCACACTAGATGCCAAGATACCTTCATCACTCGTTCTTTATTGAACCTATATACCAAACTAATATATAATTCCCTCAAATTATCTCATCTGCTCATTCACTCTCCAACTCCCTCACCCATTCTTTACCTCCCGATTACTCTCCCTTACTCTACATCACCATGCATCTCCTCTCCACCATCTTCCCCGTTCTTTCCCTGATCCCCGCCGTCCTCTCCCATGGCTACGTCTCCGGAATTGTAGCAAACGGCGTTTACACTTCCGGCTGGCAAATCTCCTACTGGTACGATGTTGTGAACAAGGTTCCTTATCCACAAACTCCTGGATGGTACGAGGAGGCACTGGATATCGGGTTCATTGCGCCTGATCAGTATTCGTATGTTTTTTCCTTTTTCTTTTTTCTGCAATCTCTCGTTTCGTTTTTGGTAAAGGCTAACTTGGACACGATGAAGGACTTCCGATATCATATGCCATAAAAACGCAGTAAATGCAAATGTATCCGCCACTGTTGCTGCCGGTGGAACAGTACAATTTCAATGGACTACCTGGCCACATAACATCGGGCCAGTGTTGACCTATGTGGCTAATTGTGGAGGAAGTTGTGCTACTGTATGTTATTCCGCTTTCGCTTTTGCTCCCCTTTCCACTTTCGTCTTGAAAGTGTCTTGGTTCTTATAAAATACAAACGACCTATGATAGATAAACTATTACAACCAATATCAGTCGGCTAATAAATACTAGGTCAACAAAGCCAATCTCAAATGGGTGAAGATCGATCAATCAGGAATCAATTTCAACACACAAGTCTGGGCCACTGGAGCTTTGATGGCGAATAACAATACCTGGACAACCACTGTACCAAAGACACTTGCTGCTGGTATGTGAACTCACTATTCTCCCCTTCTCCCCCGCTCTTAATTTCCCTCCCACTAACACCTCCATAGGACACTACGTATTCCGCCACGAAATCATTGCGCTCCACGGGGCCACAACAGCAAATGGCGCACAAAACTATCCTTTCTGCGTTAACATTGATGTAACGGGCTCTGGAACTGCGAAGCCTACGGGTGTGGCAGCAACGAGCTTTTACAAGGCGACTGATCCTGGAATTTTGTTCAATCCTTATGTAACGTTGAGCAGCTATCCCATGCCAGGACCGGCTTTGTGGACTGGTTAAATTATGAGGGAAGGATATGGATTGTGGAGATGGGGAAAGTGGATGGATTTTGAATGAGGTGATGCGCGGGGGATTGTCATGTCGGCTTTATCAGGGGGTTTGTAGGAGAATTACTGTCAAATTGAGGGAGAGAGGAACGAAATGGATATTTGTGTTTGTAAATAGTTTGACTATCCATTTGAACTTGTACATACGCGAGTAAATCACGTTTGATGAGACATACCACTCGGTAGTCAGTATTTTTGACTGCAGAACAAATATTGTTGAGACAAAACCTTTTCGAGATGTTTGCAATTGTGTGTACTTGGCAACAATTAAAAAGTGATATTCTCAATGTTAGAGGTTTTCTGTTAGCTACACAGGGTCAATGCAAAGTATAAATCAGGTCTTCAATGAAGATGAACATGGATAATAAGCAAACTGTTGAGAACTTATATTTCAAATCCATCTTTAGTACCAAGTTCTATGTGTATCTCTAAACATGTCTTGGAACACACCCTTCCACATATAGATTAATGTGCAGCCGGATGAAAATGGCTTTGATCTCAGAACACCAAATATTCTGTTTAAAAACCTGATGTTGAAAACTTTTATGTTTTGGATCTCGTTCTAACCATTGAAGAAATATAAGATATTAAACAGTATGAGATAATCTACGCAGAATCAGTTCAGAATGACATCCAAAATAATGCTTCCAACATGGGACATCATACTAAAATTTGACATGAGAAACTCTATGCTTAATAACCAAGTTTATTTCTCTTTGCATACCATCCATCATTCTGGTTTTTCCCGAGTCGCGATTTTCAACCTTCCAAACCCACGTAGGAGTACTAGGTTTCGTGCCATTGATTTTATCTCCCATTCGAATGCCCTGTACAGACTCCCCATTCTCCCCTGTGATCATTTTGTCCAACAGAGATATCCATCTGTCTTGATTTTGAACGAAGGATGAAGTGAGAAATTTCCCATACTCGCATTCGACTTTCACACAGATCAATCTCTCAAATTTCGGCAATGAGATTGTGATAAACGTTTCGAATCCGCCTTGTTCGTAGGAGAACATCTTGCGAAGTGTTAAATGACGGAGAGAAGAATAAAGGAGAGACATCTGGGTTGGGATCTGTGATAATGGCGTAAAGGTGGAACTGAGAGTTGTGTTAGTCGATGATTCTGGGGCACAAATGCCAATGGACAATCTGTGGCTTTAAAAGTGTCTATAAAATGACTCAACATTCCCAGAGTATTCAATTATCCAAAGCGATGAATGGTCAAATGATCTTGAGAAGTGGAAGCTTTTGATTGTCCACCTATATTCTAGACTTTTAAAGGAGAATTTTGGGAGAACTCACGGTATAATCAAAAGTAATTTTCGAAACATCCCACATACTTCCCGATCCGCAAACTCGATAGTTTTCACAATATTATATGTGAATTGGTTGATAGAATGAAAAGTAGTCTTCGCTTCATTATACAGGCTCTGCGTGCCGTACATCTTTAGGGCGCTGAGGAACACAGGTGCTTTAGATGTGGATTTATTTTTCTTCTTAAGAGGTCTGAGAAGAGTGTATTCATATATCATCTCTCGGATTTCAACAGGAAGGGCATTGAACTTGAATTTTGTTTTCCGCATTTTTTCTGTGACATGAATTCGCGAGGTCGAGATAGCGCTGATCTCCTGACGATCTCGAAGAGTCAACAGTTCCGACGACCATGCCTTTTTGGTCCAAAGATTATTAAATCTGGACACTTGATCGAGGTGACCGAATCGACTAAGAGTTTCGACGGGACGGCGAGTAATTTGGACTTGGGGCTGATGAGCTTCGTTCTCAGTCGTACTATCACCGTTGTCCAGAAATCTTGTGTGAGTGGAAAAAACAACAGTCTGGTGAAGTTGGGTGACAAAATTCTCCGAATAATTATTGGTGGCGTCCATTGAATGAGGAGAGGAGATAGCTGGTAGTGGGAGTGTCGTTTTAACGTTGTTTGATGATTTATTATTCATCGCTATTGGCGTTTTATGATCAGAAGAATCACATTGTGCCGCCATTATTGAAGGACTCCGGCCTGCCTGAGGTGACCTATTTCTGTGTAGAGCAGTTCGCGGGGATACCGATTTGTTCTAGATTTGATCTGAAAAGCGTCGGTTGAATTCTGAGGTAAGAAGAGGGGAATTCCAGGTTTATGGAATGTGAGAAGATGATTGCCCTTGTAGATGAAATTATTTATATACACTCGGGTTTTCGAAAATTAATGCTCATTTGTGGAAATTTAAGAAGTTCAAGAATTCCTATTTGAAATGACAGCATCTTTACCTTGGTCAGACCAAGGAGTTAACATAGCCGGACAGTTCTAGCTTCCAAGCCTAGTCATCTTAGACCGTTTCAATCCAGGCTCTTTCGCGACAATAAGGTTTGGTATTTTGCCGAAAATGAAGCGTGAAACGCTGCAATACAGACTTTTAAAGAGTCTTCAGATCAAGAGATCTCTTTGCCAGTCTTCGGATCACTGATGTCTGCCTCATTTTTGGTTTTATCGTGCCAGGTCGGATTACCATCGTCATCAAATTCAGCCCATTCAAAGTAGGTGCAACCTTCTTTCCCGGGAACATTTCCTGCGTGGCACATCCAAAAGTATCGACCTAAATTCTCCTTCTTCCTTTGCACGACTCTCAATACCGTAGGTACACCACACTTGCATTTTGGCGTGAATTTAGGATGTAATGAAGATTTGTAGTCTCGGTAGGTAATATTTATTCGTCTATTTCCCGAAATTGGATGAGGATCAACGGCCTGTGCTGGTGCGATACTATGTTTCCAAGTTTCTTGCATTTCGGCATGCATGATTAACAAGGAATTATGGGGCAGGTGAATAGCTATTTGACCTTCGGCGTCGGAAGACTCCTTGCTTTTCTCTTTCGAGTCTGACTCTTGAGCGACTATTTTTCGAACACGAAACTCACGTGCCACACCTAAAGATATCGATCCTATGACAGCTCGCGGTCCAAGGTAAGTGAGCTGGTCACTATGATACCCCACACTCTCTGCACCACCGTTATAGCAGTTGACGAAAGCTGCATTTGGCTTCCATGTGTCCGATGATTGGTACTTGAGCTTCTGACCATCAGGATACTGTGTTCTGATTCGGGTTGCGACTTCTGAGTTGACAGCATCCTGAACTTTAGGCGAAACTTTTCTCATTTGTGGAGTAAGTTGACGGACATCCTGCAGGTTATCGATTTAGCAATCCGAGACTTCAAATTCTGAGCACTACTCACCGTTAGTAGAGCGCCATTGTAAAGATATTCTGTCTTTTGAGCCCTTTGCTCTTCCAAACTCTCAACATAAAAGCAAGCTGTATGAGGACTTGTGACCACATTATCAAATAATTTAAAGGTCATCCTTTCGAAAGTTGGTGCTTCTTTCAACAATTCCTCAAGTAGCGTATTGGCCTCTTCCGCCGGTAAGAAGTTATGTATTATAGAACAAGGAGTGTGAGCTGCAACATCCTGAGGAGAATATAAATGAAGAGTTCTGCCTTTCCTAGACAAAGATTTAACTCGCTTTGTGGAGTTCTCACTCGAGATGAACTTAGAAAGAGAACTTTGATAACCTACCGTAGCTGATGGCTTCTTGGGTATCGGCAAAGAGGTAGTAGTATCCACAATAGATAGAGAACTTGAGGCCTTCTCAACATCACCATTACTTTCGAGTAACATTTCAAGAAGAACTTGTTGATCGACTTCAGGGTGCAGAGATGATAATAACGCCAGCTTGAACTCTGTTGATTCATCATTAGGAGCACTGAGATCTTCAATGAGGTCAACCGTGTTTGAGTTAAGTGGTGACTGGGAAGAGACAGATAATTTTCGCTTTTTCCTTGATATAAAGGCATCCATAATAGCGACGACCTTTTCTCCAAGGTACAGTGTGTGTTTGATTGAAATGGAGATCCACTGCTAGTTCTCTTTGGCCAACGGCGTCCCAGGATTTAGGCAAACTTCTCACTGGAATTTGCTAATATGACTGGAGTGCAACAATGCCAGGGTTTGCGAGCGTTTGTAGGTGCTAGCAAAAACAATCTCATAAATCCCAACATATATAAATTGGCTTTTCCCTACGGCCGTGGTTGATAAACCCAAAGTTTCAAGCATTTAAGAGAGTCACGTGTAAGATTACTCAGCCGAATAACTCCTCGGCATAAATTGGTGGTGGGATTTCCCTAGCCTGCAATTCAACTAATTACTTGTGACGATTACAGCAGTTCATACAATCGCAAAGTCGAGGTTCGGTGACAATCCCCCCCTTCGTAATAATCATGGAGTTTATTACTCGAGGCTTTAAGGGCTCTGCTGTCAAATACTCTCCCTTCTTCGACAATCGAATCTGTGTAACTGCTTCTGCCAATTATGGGCTGGTAGGAAATGGGAGACTATATAGCTTGATGTTGACTCCGCAAGGTATTCAAGTACAGAAAACGTAGGTAATATTCGGAGGTTGACTCGGATTTTACCAATTCTGTCGTTTTCATAGCTTTTGCTGACTATGGTCCTCTCTCATAATATAGTTTCGATACTCAAGATTCCATTTACGATTTAGCATGGTCCGAATCGAACGAAAACCAAGTCGCTGTCGCATGTGGTGATGGAAGCGTCAAATTATTTGATACCGCAATTCACGAACAATTTCCCGTCGCAAACTTTCATGAACATGGTCGCGAAGTTTTTGCTGTTCATTGGAATTTGGTCTCAAAAGATACATTTGTTTCAAGCTCTTGGGATGGTACAATTAAACTAGTACGAGGATCTCCTGGCTTTGAGTGTAGTTGTGTCATCGACGGTATTGCTAACTCTTCGACTATCAGTGGAACCCAAATCGCGCAAGCTCAGTTCTCACATTACCTACACATTCTTGCACATATAGTGCTGCCTTCTCTCCTCATTCACCGTCGATCATATCATCTGTCTCCTCAGATTCACATTTAAGAATATTTGATCTACGTACCCCTTCCTCGGCTTCCAATCATTTAGTCTCACTTATTCCAATCCATGGTTCCTCACCAAGTGCAGGCTCTCTGGGAGCAGTAGGAAGTAATCGTCAAGTTTCACCTCCAACCGAAGCTCTCACCCATGATTGGAATAAATATCGTGAGGGGGTTATCGCAACGGCTGGTGTGGATCAAGCGATTCGAACTTTTGATCTTCGCAACGTGGGTGGTGGACCTGTCGCCATTTTAAGAGGACATGAATATGCTGTTCGAAAATTGGTCTGGAGTCCCCATCTTAGTGATACCCTCTTGAGTGCCAGTTATGACATGTCCTGTCGCATCTGGACTGATGGTACAATGAATGCCACCATGCCTCGTCAAATCGGTCGCATGGACGCTCACACCGAATTTGTACATGGTGTGGATTGGTGTCTTTTTGGGGAAGGTTGGTGCGCCAGCACTGCTTGGGATGAAAGATTACTGGTCTGGGATGTTCGCTCTGTTATGACCGCATAATTCTTGACACAGTTCTCCTTCCCTTGCTTCTTCTTCGCCTTTCTTTCTTCCACTGAAGTTTAATGGACTTTCCTTTCTTTCTGCAGACTTTGGGGAATCACATGTCCCTGGGAGCGATACGATACCACATGAATGGCGTTTTACCTTTTGGCGTGAGGGATATGAAAATGGAAATTTCTATAGACCAGAGTCTTTGATGTAGAATCTACGCGTGGATATTACGTTCTGGATTGTAGAGAAAAATCTTTGATATTGGGTATCGGGGTATCGGGATACTGGGAAATTAAGAGGAGAGTGCATTGCGCATAGATGGATGTATACATACGTATACACTTTTCCTGCGGGAAGGGTTCAAAGCGATGAAAAACTTGGTATAGATTAATATAATTAAATCATCTTCAGACTGCATATCCAGGGAATATTTAGTCTACATGTTCCTGGTTGCGATTAAAACGATATTGTCTAGATATGACTCGAAGGAAGAAAGCAAGTATATACTTGTAAGGAAATATTTATAAATGGCTACTTGATAATACCCCCCTTAACCATTGCGAAGCCCCTTTACCATATAATCTTATAACGCAACCTCATTCATCATTCATCTTTTGTAAATTCACATCTAATATTCGTCACAAAATCAAAAATAAAAATAGGAATAAAAGCACATACATATACACAGTACCGAAGAATGTTGATAAAATAAAGAGTAGAATTATGCCTATCCATACGACTATCCTATCGATTCACCATCCACTTACTACTATATCATTCAGTAGTGCCTTTCTCCACCTCCCCCGCCCTGAATCTATCCACCCCAACTCTTCACCATAAAAATTTCACTCCCTTTTCTCCATCCCATCCCATACCCTCAAAAGATTCTCCTCATTATCCATCCAACTCGTAAGTTATACATAGGTATGTAGGTAGGTATACAAGGGCGCATTGCGCTGGCTGATCGAACCACAGCTATCGTCGCTCCCAAACAAGAAACGCCTAAGCTCCATCCCCCCCTTTTGCCCATTTTTGTATCCTTCCTATCTATTTGCTATAATTTTCCAACAAGAATCGAAGAATTGTATGTATCGTACAGGCATAAATTTGAGTGTTGTTTCCCCCCAAATCCCTTTCCCGAATCTTGCATATGGCAAATCTCTTTGTGATCTTGTACCGGTCAAAAAGCCGACAAAATAAAGTAAAACAAAATGAGCCGAGACAAGGCAAAATGGAAAGGAGAGAGGAAGAGAAATGAGAGGGAAAGGAAGTGGTGATACACAAGCAAGCGAATTAGTCAAACAAATCAAGTATCAAACCTTGTTTAGAAACTTGAAGATGAACCAAATCCTCCTTTAGAACCACCTCTATCACCACCACCGAATCCTCTTCCGCCGCTTCCACCACTTCTTCCACCATTTCTTCCGCCAAATCCTTTACCGCCTCCACTTCCACCACCTCGGCCACCACCGAATCCTCTTCCTCCACTGGATCCACCACTTCCAAATCCTCTTCCGCCACTAGATCCACCACTGCTTCCAAATCCTCTTCCACCACCACCACCACTGCTCCCAAAGCCTCGTCCTCCACCACTGCTTCCGAATCCTCGTCCTCCACCAAGATCGTCATCATTCTCGCGAGGTTCATGTCCAATGTTAACGCCTGGAATTCTATCAATTCCCAATTTGCGTGCAAGACCAGGGCCAACCATAGGAGGTTTCTCCCAACCCCAACCAAATTTAGTCCAGTTGTTCAAATCTTCCATCATTGCCCTAGGGCTTGCACCCCTCTGACCTTGGCCAAGTGCTCCCATATATGCGTCGACTTTGATTTCACGGTCAACTCTCTTGGTTGCTTGACCGACTTCGTTAAGGATTTCCGCGGTTGTGGCTGGTAATTGAGCATCTTGTTTCATATCGACGAAGGGAGTCTCGAGTGTACGATCGGGTGTGATTGGAAGATTGGATAATGTTCGACGAGCTCCTGGAATTTCAGATTGTGTCAATATGAGCCATCCTTCTCCTTCCTTGCCTCCTCTTCCAGTTCGTCCTACACGATGAATGTATGTATCTCTATCTCTAGGGACACCGATTTGAATGACGTGAGTAACATTGGGGAAATCCATTCCTCTAGCTGTGACATCACTGGATAACATGACAGCAGACTTGGCACGACGGAATCTGTCTGTAACTCTAGTTCTTCTTTCTTGTGTGAGCTTGCCGTGAATAGCAGAAACCTCAATTGAATGAAGGGAATCTATTCCTTTCATAATCTCTCCAGCCAATTGGACGTTTGCGGTTGAGTTAAAGTATACGATAGCCTTGAATGGAGAGGAACCTTCGGTATTAGCCTTTTCAATTCCTTTCTTGCAAATTTCGACCAAGGCTGGCATGACGTTCTCCATTCCAGTAGCAGCGACAATCTTTTGAGGGATTCTTTCGTGTGTGGCTACATCTCCTGCCTTGACGGTTTGGACGAATTGATAATCCGGTTTCAAGATTCTTCTGACGAGACCCATGACCTCTCTTGGAACGGTGGCGGAAAATAATAATGTTTGTCGGTCAACTTCGTTTCGTTTAGGTAAGAGCTCCTGGATGTTATCGATATCCTTAGAGAATCCATCATCCAAAAGTCGATCAGCTTCATCGAGAACCAAAGTTGTTAATCCTGGAGCAGATACTTGACTGTATTCATCGGTCAAAAGATCTTGAAGTCTTCCTGGGGTTCCGACAAGGATATGACAACCCTCACGTTGAACTTTTCTCAGCATCTCTTTCTTGCTAGATCCTCCGACTGCAACTTGTACAATCAAATCTGTATTTCTTGTAATCTTGACTGCTTCGACAGCAATTTGTTCTGCCAATTCACGGGTAGGTGAAATAATGATTGCGCGAATATCGGAAGCTCTTGCTCTGGAATAACGTTGACGAGATGCAAGCTCAGGGCTCTTCTCGAGGATGTTTTGGATAGTAGGAAGTAAGAAACCAATTGTCTTTCCGGTACCAGTTCGTGCTTGTGCAATACTATGATTGGACAGATTAGTATGAGACTCTCAAGTCCAGGTCTTTTTTCCAATAACTCACATATCATGTCCTTGTAAAGCTTGGTTAATAGTTAAAGTTTGGACCTCTGTCATGGTCTCGAGTTTCATAGTTTGGGTGATTTCATTAACAACATTTGGGTGAACCAAACCATATTTGGTGAGTTCATCGAAACGATTAATGACTTTATTTTCTTGAACGACGGCAGCTTCTTGAGTGGCAACACTTTGTAATTGTGAAGCAGAAGATACATGTAACCATCTTGACTCCAAAACTGGCAATGAAGTCTTTTGTGAAATGAGAGAAAGAGTTGAAGGTCTGGTTGAAGGAATTCGAATGCTTGAAGGGACTGCGCGAAGGGCTCTAGATATTGAGGCGGGACCTCTTCTGCAGACGGAAAACATGATTAAATACTGATCCGTATACGGATAAAACTTGAGAAGGTAGTATTAACAATTCAATTGAGCTTATGACTGTTAAATCCAACGGTATAAAAATCAAAGTGGCGATTGAATGAAATTGTCGAAGTCGCTGAAGTCCCCTCTGCAAAAATTAGACATGAAGTTTCTCTTCTACCAGAACTTTTTTTTGACGCTAATGAGTTTATCTTGTGCCGCTAGTATGTAGATAGCTAGATTGCTCAGCACGTGATTGGGCCTTATCGGATGCCAAGCGAAAAACAGATGGGAGGAGAGACGAACAGACCATCTACCCGACTTGAATCTGAAGGCGATAATGAAGTATCTTGATATCCTTTTAGATCAATCTTCCTGTTCAAAATAAGCTACAATGGTCATCCGAAGCTTTCATGCACGGCAGGTCAGAGAAGATGGCGGTAGATCATCGGATTACAAACGTTCGAGCGCAGCGAGCTATGGGGGTTTGGGGGCTCGCCCTCAGAACTTGGATCTCCTCTACTAACACCACCAGAACATACTAAGAATCCTAGTTTATTGGTTTGTATTGATGCATTAAAATATATGAGTGCTTCTATCCTACCTACTCCTAGGACCAGTGATTATCCTATATCCGAAAAAAAACTCCCGTTCTATACATGGGTATCACCATTCATCTATCGTCAAAAATTAACCTCGCCAGATATACTTTGCTTCATAGACGTCTCCTCCTATCTACTTTCTTTTAGACGAAGTACCATTTCTCGCACCCAACATTATCAATCCCTCACTAACACCTTCATGTACACCCCCAGTAACTCCCTCAACAATCCAAGCCGCCGCATCCGTAAGAGCTTGTCCAACTTTCCCATCGCTCATCCCATAAACCGCGCCCGTAACTGCCAAGCTCGATTTTCCGATCGTGTCAGCTGTTATTATACCCTTGGACAGAACCTTTTCTGATATCTTATGAGTTCGATCGTATTGATATGCTGACGAGAGTATTTGTTTCAAATATGGTAAGATAAATTGGAACAATATGAATAGTTGAATGATAATAGCAGCGATGCTTCTTTGAAGTAACGAAGGGGGTTCACCAGTATTTGAATCTTGACTATTTTCACTGGTGTAGGATTCTTCTTGTAGAGACTCTACTATTTCTGTTGGTATAGCACTTTGTAGGCTAATCTTTTCTTCTGTCGAAAGATCAGAGGGAAGAGCTCGGAGTAAGTAGGTCAAGGCGTGGACATAAAGTTGTCTCGCTAAGGAAGTATTGCTAAATTGAGTATTTTGAGAAATCACCGATGATTCCTCGAATGAAAGAGCAAGAAGATTATATCCTATTAAATATCAATTAGTGTCTTTGATCGAATTGAATATCGTAGCAATCGAACCTTGATTTGCAAATTTCCATCCAATGCCTGACTTTGTCTCAGACAATCCTATCGTCTGGAGGAGCTGCCCATTCTTGAGGGGTTGAGGGAAATCCTCGTCGGAAGAGTGCGAATCGTCTATGAAATAGCTATCCGTTTCTCCATCACTAGATATTGAGCTTCGTTCATTGACGAGGGTCATTGTTGACGATGACGATAGGGATCCTGGTGTGCTTGCTCCAGATAAAGTACTTTCAGATTTTCGGCCACTCACAAATCCATATATGTCAACGGTCTTTCGAATTGATGGTATACGGGGCAGCCGTGATTGTACGATATTTGGAAGCATTGAATAAAGCATTGAAACTTCTTTTGAATTTTGAGTAAAGATGGGTGAATATTGTTGGCTCTGCATTATAAATTTCGGATCCTCAAACGATGTGGTTGTGTCTTCTTGTAGATATGACTCTCGAGAAATATTCAGTTTGGAACGACGGGTAGATCGTGAGTACATTATATACATCAAATATCTATTATGGCAGAAAGCAAATGTACGGAAGTAGGTTCTTGGGAAATATGTGTAAAATGTTGCAAGCAAATTTTTTGTTGGACACAAACAAGAATCTCCAGTCGAATATGATGGTCCAGGTCCAGGACGAACGTTTGCGGAATAGTTGTAGGTGAGTTAATTTTCCTTCATAGCCAAGATTAATCTGTACCGTTATCGTAGTTGTTGTATCGAGTGAAATGAATTCATAATGAAATGGGGAAATGAATATTTCTAGGAGACGATAAGAATGTTTGTTGCTATCGCATGAAAGGAAAACGGTTTCTTGCATGTGAAAGTGGTTTAAAATAGGTCAGCAATCACGTGGATGAAACATAACCAATGATAGATCAACGTGTGAAGATATGATTCTCTGGTACGACAACCATGGGAATTTGGAATGATAAGATGATCAAAGGGTATTCCCAATGAATATTGAATATTGCGTAGAAAACAAATTGATAATAACATGAGGAAATATGGCCATGTTGTTAGACAGTGTGTGAAGATTGAATCCAGATACCTGCCTCAAGCCCCTCCAACGACCTTCCACAATTCAACCGAATGCGTCCCCCTGCCCCCGCCTCTCCATTTATGATGAATAGACGTCGATTATTCCGGAACAACATACTGCGGATCTATCGCTCTAGTGTTCGCCTTATAGATGTTGATTACGTCCCACTCAACTCCCTCGAGGCATCTCAAGTTGATTGCATGAATAGTTGGCCATCTTTCCCGTTGTGCTGGTGTCAACGATTCCCAAGTCTTGGGAGATCTAGATACTGCAGCCATGTCCTTTTCAACATCGACAGTAA
Organism: Botrytis byssoidea; assembly: GCF_014898295.1. NCBI lineage: Eukaryota > Fungi > Ascomycota > Leotiomycetes > Helotiales > Sclerotiniaceae > Botrytis > Botrytis byssoidea. Next base: position 157,042 of record NW_024065861.1, on the reverse strand, counting down.
TACCGCAAATTGAGCAGAATCGAAATATGTTATAGCCCTGGCCAAATGAATATTCTGTCAAATTCGATATGCCCGAAATAGATACTTGGTCTCTCGTGGCATAACAGACAGTGATGCCGAGCTATAGTTGATTAGTTTGAAATCAAAATGAACCGGAGATGCAGTACCTACTCGACAACAAATGCTACAGTTGCACTCCTGTATATGTTCGTGGCGCTTGGATAAGGGAGCTTGAGTCTTGAATGCAATAGTTACTGCATCACAATGGCAGCCACCGGTATATAGCTTTTCGTTTTCGAACTTGACCGATGGCAATTCACCAGTGTATTTAGGTGCCACATATTGTGGTTCACGACCAAGACCATCATATCTGGGGAGTGGATGTTAAACTTTATCTCCGCTGCGAGAAATTGCTGGGTGCAACTTACTCATTAACTTTCAGGGACCATTGATCCATATCTTGGAGACAATTGACCTAAGGAACCATCAGTCATTTGCCGTCGTGATATACATGTGCTTGAATTTTTTTCAACTCACATTGATACCAACGTCCCTTCCCGCTGGAGTGTTGTAGCGGAAACCTTGTACATTCGATCCGCATGTTGGACAAAACTAGATCTATAAGCATCATTTTCGTAATTGAAGACGGTAGTATTACCCTGTGAACCATTGTACGTTGTCCAAAATGATACTCTTTCAAAGTCCCCTCTCCCTTGGTAATCTCAAAGCAACTTTCAGCAGGAAACACCCATCGATATCCTTTTTTGAAACAGATGCTGCAGTTGCATTGAGTCACAGTAGTTATTTCAGGCACCTTGATTGTGAATTTGAATGCACCGCAGTGGCAGTTTCCATTGTAGGTTTTGAGTTCTGGTGTGATTTCTGACATGATGGGGTGATGATTTGCAGGTGAAGATAGGAGGAATGCAGCAAGTGAGAGAGTTGACTATACAGATACAAATACTACCTTTGAGGCAGAGCAATGATTTATATCAACTCTGGCTGGATTTGTGTCAACAGAATTTTGTTAAATACCTACTAGGTACCTATGTAGAGGTATATCCCAGCCCCGTATCTGCGAATCATGGCTCTTTGATGTCATATCTCACATCTCCAATCTTACCAAAGTCAGACATAAATTGTCAGAAATTCCTCTTCATGATGGATATATCATATCGTTTAACCCATATTCAAGCCAGAACTTTCCACAAGAGGAACGGCGAAGTCAATCATCTCAATTGTGACTCATGAGCTCACATTTGACTTCTGTTGAGACTACAACTATACGCCGAAGTTTCAAGCCTTCCTTGTTGCAACAAGGGGATGGATATTGAACATTCAACAATGAAGCTCAACAGAAAATATAATCACGATGCGGTGCAAAAGAGAAAAATATGATGAGTAATCGTGATAATGATTATTAATCAATGAAACCATCGGTACCTACCTAGGTAGTTAGATATCCATGGATATCAATATTAATTATCGGCCAGCCCAAAAGGGAAACAAGACCATCGGATCATTTTGTCCAATTTATTAATGCGGCAGTCGTTATTAAGTTAAGAACGAACAGCCCGCCGTATCCTCCGTATTTCATGCATTTAAAAACCTTACTTATCTCGCTTACCTGCTTATTAGTATGTGGAGTCGGGACCTTGTCATGCAAGTGCATCCATCGTATTCTCCCTTTATCCTTTATCCTTCTATTCGTTATGCCCGGGCTCGGGCTCGGGCTCGGTTTTAAGGTTTCGGTTTCGGTTTTAAGGTTTCGGTCTCGGATATTTACCCCAAATGGTACCTACACACACACACACACACTACTCGGACTTACGATGACAACGATGATAATGATCCAACACTCCTCACATTGGACAAATTCCGGCACATACATACTTGAATAATGTTTGTTTGGTGAAAGGAAGTGATCCGGCTTTTCAATGCCTCCTTTGTCTCAGGCTATCTGTTCGTTTGATTTGCTGTCTTCAACTACCTACGTAGATACAGTTTGCCGACAACATTTGTTTAAGGAACAGAAACCCTTGACTCTTGCTATTGATAGGGAATCACCAGATATAACATCAAGAGGAATAGTATACCGATATCTCCTTCCCAGATGCCTATGTCGATAATCATTTGATAATACCCACCCATGCTATCAATGTAGCTATGCCAGACATATTACCTCGACACGGAAATGAGAAGTTCATCGTGGCATCGAGCATTCGCGATATAAACGAGTAGACCGCTTCAAAGAACTATCGATGTCGGCTCGTAAATGAGATCATATCCGTCGAAACGAGGAATTCTCTTAGGTAAGGATGTTGTATACACTATGTCCAAATCCAGAGAATCACTCGCTTCGATAGACTGGCGAAATGCCTCCCCAAGAAACGTCAATCTGGATGTACCTTACGGTCTGTCCGTCGTTGAACCACAAATTGTTATTCATTTCATGACGTTGTCGATCTGAAAGTATCATGTCTACACGACTCAAACCTATCAAGCCCCAGCGATGTCATTTTCATGGCATACATAATATATCGAAGTACAGTATACGCAAAACGGACAATTTTGAAAAGTCCGAGGCTCCAATTTTGTGAGTCTCACACTGCATTTACCACTTCAATCTTCATCCATTCTTGATGCCGCCACCCTAGATATTTTTCTTCCGCTTTCCGCCCTCCGCTCTCTCTGTATGTAGCGAATCCTAGGTGACTACTTAAGGAGGTCTTTGGCCTGATATTAATATCAATAACAAGATCAATTAATTATTCGTCAAACCAAGCGGGTGATCGTCACTCGGTAGTCTATTTTAGCTTTTGAATTAGGCTGTGCGGTCAATCTTTGCCATCCGAGCTACTTATATACAACTTTACCTCCCAGAACGAAACGTCTCTGCAAAATCATTTGTTTAACAACAGTCGACATGAAGGTCATTGTCGTTGGCGCAGGAATCGGTGGTCTCGCGGCTGCTATTGGTCTTCGAAGAGCCGGTCATGAAGTGTTGGTAAGAACAATTTTTCCCCAGCGCATTGTTGATCTGAGAAGTCATATGATCTCTTTTCGAAATATTCTTTCAATACTAATAAATATGCAAGATTTTCGATAAATCCTCTCTATCCCATGAAGTTGGCGCGGCTATCAGTGAGCAATTTCACCCGCCCTATGACCAAATTATATTTAAAATTAACACATTCTAGACGTTCAACCCAATGCAGCTCGAGTCGTCGCTAAGTGGGGTTTTGATTTCAAAAGAGCACGTTTGGTAACCGCTAAATCCATAACCGTTACTTTAGGAGAAGAACTCGTTGATACCGACTTGATAGAGTGGACGAATACGGAAGAGAAATACGGCTACGAGTCTTTCTATAGTCATAGAGTTGATTTACACACGGAACTGAAGTTACTTGCCACAGGAGAAGAAGGAGAGGGAAAACCAGCCGTGATCTATAACAGATGCGAAGTTGTCGATTATGTATTTATATTTCCACACGCTTCAATGAAATATACTAATCTTCATCACAGGACACCGCAAATGGATCGGTAACTCTCGCTGATGGAACCATCAAGACAGCAGACTTGGTTGTCGGTGCTGACGGTATTCATTCCTCAGCAGTAAGAAGAATTGTAGGCTACGAGAACCCAGCAATTCCAACAGGTATCTCTTGTTTCCGAACCTTGATCCCTGTTCAAGAGATTCGAGATGATCCTGAATGCGCATTTTTCATGGAAGAAATGGAAGGGAAACTTCGGATGTTCATTTGGCCCAAACATGATCATCAGAAGGTTGTTTGGTATCCCTGTCGAGAGTATGTCACATACTCACCATCTTTACCACTTTTTTCTTAATAATGACATTGTTTTAGGAATGAAGTACTCAATATCGCAGTTTTTTGTGCTGATAAAGAGGATCTTGTCGCCGCCCAGGGTAAGCTTCACTATCTTCTACTCTTACATCAAGTGTCTCAAGAAACTAAATCAATAATCTTTTAGACTGGAATAATTGTATTCCAACCCAAGTCCTTGTCGATGCAGTCAAAGATTCTCATCCTTCACTTCGGCATTTGTTATCAAAGACAAAAGATGTCAGACTCTGGAAACTCCTTTATAGGGCCCCTCTTCCTTCCTGGCATCAAGGAAAACTCGTCATTCTAGGCGATGCTGCACACCCTATGTTACCTTGTATGTATTCCTCTATTTCACTTCCCTCCTTTTCCCTCATCTCTATCTTTATCCTCGCCCCAATTCTCAATCCTCAACTCCACACATCAACCGCTCACTCTCAATAGTCCAAGGCCAAGCCGGCGCCCAAGCCCTAGAAGACGGTTGTGCCCTCGGCATCCTCTTTTCCAATCTACCTGAAGGAAGTATCACACAAGAGACCATCTCAGCCCGTCTTGCCAGCTTCGAAAAAATAAGAAGAACTCGTGCAAGTGCCACACAAATGCTGTCAAACGGTGGATACTTTCAATCGGAAGCAGATACCAAGAAGGTCCAGAAATATATGGAAGAGGGTCAAACTGCACCTTGTGAGTCCTTTCCAAGTTTTTATTCCCCCCCCCCTCTTCGAACCTTTGAGAATGGATCAGCAGGATGAGGATTAGATAAGAGTCGAACACAAGCTCGCGAATCTGGAAATAGAGCCAAGAATTCAAACCTCTAAATACACATGTGAACGTGGTAATACATTACAATAAACTAACACCACCCGCACCAACAGCAACTCCCGAAGCATATAAAGAATACTTCTACACTCATGATGTCGCAAAAGCTGCCCAGGAGGAATTAGAGAGACTCACTCGATCGGTGGGATTGGCATCGAATTCTAGCTGTGGAAATGAGAAAATGGGAGATATCCCCGGGAAAGCTACTGAGATGGTTTCTGTGAGGAATTGATTTGCATATGTGGAGTTCACTTGTTGTTCTTGTTGTTTGTATATCCAGATTGTGGTGGAAGAGCGAGCGAGCGAGCTGGTATGAAAAGCTAGATGATAGAAATGATGTATACAGTTTGCAGTGTATATAGAATGAAATTGAGGAGTTGGTAGCTTCGTATATGAGGAATTTTCAGCGCATATAAATCGTTCATAAAGGTGGAGTAAAGAAGAGTAACGAGATAGATCATTTATAGAGGATATCATTTTTTGCTTTTCTATTGGTTTATTCATTTCTACCCGGATAACTTGTGACCCATCCACCCACCCAATTAACCCAAATGATTCGAAGCACGAAATTGAGATGTCTTTGACTGTTCTCATCATCTCCATCATTTCTACTTCAAAGGTTTATCTATATAAATACACAGCGATTTATATCACTTTCCCCGATTCATGAGTTTTTGATCTTGATTGTTGGATCTTGAGAATCATAACCCGTGGAATTATTGACATATCTAGATGATGATTTGGAAAAGATATTTATATATACCTATTTCTGCATATATCTACGCATCTCTTTAAATAAATCATTCTGTATAATCTCATCTATTTACTCGTTCTAGTACGCGTGTATTCCAATCCTGTCCGAGATTATGAAATGGGATGAAAGGAAAGGAAAGGCGACGCAATGGTTTAGTCAAACGAGATGTCTATGAGGAGAGGCGAGAGGCGAGAGGCGAGAGGTGCGTGGGGGAAGGGGGGATTATGTAGTTTATTCTAAGGGTTAGTGTACAGAGAGTGATATCGGTATAAGGTTTAGTTATTAATGTAACGTCCAAGAAAGAGGTGTTTATGAACTCTTAATATTTAACATCGAGAGCTTTGAAGTATGAATATGTCTGCATCTTTTATTTCTGGGAAAAAACTCGAATTACATCGAGTGGAGATATTTAGCGAGGGGGGTACTTGAGCTTTGTGGTCATGTTCTTGGGTGGGGAGTAGTTAGAGATAGTGTAACCCCGACCTGGATATAAAATGAAACTACGCGTTTGAAGATAGAGGATAAGTATAGAAAGGAATTCAGGAGTATGAAAAATCAGAAGTGACTGAAAAATAGGAAACTTTTCCGGGTTGAAAGGAGATCAAGTTGGGAGGGATATCATGTTGGGAAGTCGAATACGTAGATTTAGTTTTGTTTCCTGAACTTCAAGGTATGTTTCACTGAGTTCTAGAACATACTTTCCTGTTCAGATACGAATGCTGGTCGTTGAATATTGCGATTCTTCTTGGAAGTGTAATTCTGAATCAGATCACACTTTCAACCTTGAAATGGTTGTGGATGTCGAGATTGCTACATCTTGTGCATGGTGGAAGAAAACTTTAGTCACATGGAAGTAGATATGATGATTTAAAAGTAATTCTTAAAATTTAAGATCCATCGCTCAAATAAACAAAGCAAATCGTATCGCAGCCAGCGATATCATCCTTCCTGGACCTTACCAGACATATTCAACATTCAGTTAGATAACTCTTCCCAACCGTACCGTATACAAGACAAAGTACTATCTTAAAACGATATTACCCCTCCAATCTCTTTTGTGTTCAAATAAATCGGACTCCGAAACAACTTCGATTGTAGGCCATGTCCATAAACGACCTTTGATACCATCGAGAACCAGCCTCGAATGGTACATTTCTCGTTTTTCTTGTTCATCGCTATTCATAAATATGATCAAATCTTCGAAAGTTTCAGTAGCTACGTACATTCGGTCCACTCTGGAGTAAACCAGATACACCTTTTTCACGGCAAGATTTTGGAAAAATGGCATGCCAACGAAGAATTGTGTTGGGTCAAAAAAGCGTGCAGGCCATGCATGCGCCGGATCTTGAGGAAAGTTTGCCTCAAACAACGTTTCGACGTCAATAGCAATGTTTGAGAATTGTTCATGATGAGCTTTGTCTAGTGTTCCGCGTAAAACTTCTGCTGAGGTGGTCATGCGTAAAGGATCTCCTCTCATCCACAAGATATCGTTGTCCACGTTGTAATAAAACCGGCGCGGAATGTTGCACTCTGCTGTAACTTGAGTAGAGATTGTATGAACCTTACTATGGTCATATTTCGTGATTGCAATCTCACGGGATTCACGACAGGTTTCGAAAAGCGCATTTGGGTAACAAGGTGAAGCAACTTGCTTCCTCCAAACCCCTTTGCGGTCGCCATTTGATTCAACTTTAATTCCTTCATATTTCGTTTCTACTTGAATTGCGCGATAATGCGGGATAGCGGCAAATTTCTAAATCGCGCGTCGTAATTCGAGAGGAAGATCAGGGAAGTTGTGGAATGTTTCGACGGGATTAATAAGTCGAGTATCCAAAATTGCCTCAACAGTAGGCATCTTCCACTTTGTTAAATTTGTGCCATCTCGTTCGTTCCTTTCTTTTAGCATTTCCTGGATCCATTCCCTGGAATATCGGGCACTCCATTTTATATTTTCCACCAGGTATTTTACTTCCTGGTCAACTTCATCCCTGCAGTCCCCAGAAGAGTAAACAATGTAAATCTTTTCCACCTCTGTTCTAGAGACAGCATAAAGCGTGCAAAGACTAGGGTCTTGCGGTATGTTTCCCCGAGACATAATGTTGTGATGTTCTTTAATTCCCGCAAAGTCGAGGGCAACGGAGCGAAAAAGATATGGCCCCAGTTCAGTAAATCGTCTCTGCCAGAATAAAACTTCGAGTGTTGTTTCGCTCGGTGGATCATTAGTGATGGATTGGAAAAGTGGATTTCCTCTGACCCATAGAGTGTCCAGATCTGTATTGTAGAATAGAGGACGATCGAGGAAGCTAGAGTATTTATGATACTTCATGGCAATCGACCGCGATTCACGACAGATTCCAAGTAACGGTGTCGGTGAACACTTTGTAGGACTCCAATGTACAAGTTCATCATCGTCATGATTGGGATGAATTTTTCCCTCAGCATCTCGCTCACAAATTGTTTCAATTTCAATGATCCGAGACTGTGGGACAGCAGCAATCTCCCAAATCTTGCGTTGTAGTTCGAGAGGTAGGTTGGAAAAGCAGGTGAAATTGCCAGCATCAATATTAAATGAGCCTTGGCAGTTAGATTGAAGCAAGGCTTGAGGTTGGTCGCCATTTTGGGGCTGATCTTGAGCATCGCATTGACCATGACTACGGGGATGATGTTTTTCTTGAGGGTGGACTTGTGACATGATGGATATTAGGTGGATTATCTGTGTTATTTTCTCCGTTGATATGCAGTTAGTGAGAAATATTGTCTGTACAATAAGATGAATGTATAGAAAGATTTCCTTAGTCTCTTTAATGCAGAAGATGGCTTTTGTTATTGACGATTAAAGTCGATGCTATCTTGGCTGTGTGGAATCAAAATCTTGATAGAATCTGATGGTCTTGTATTGATGTAAGATTGGTGATTGTCAAGAGGGTTGTCGAAAATCTGGGTCGTTTATTTGTGTATTAACTAAGCGGGTGATTTGGTGTTACAGTACCTCGAGTCATTGGAACTAGGTAAGTTCTGAGTGTATCGCTTCCTCACCAATCATCACGTCTCTGAAGTACAGCCTTGCTTTCATGGATTGAAGCATTATTGAATGGAAGGTTTGTATATGCTCTTCCAATCACCAATTCCAAGCTTGATCAGGAATTATCTATAGTTCAATCACTAACCATGTTGTAATAGCCCACCCACAAAGACCACAGAAAAGCCTTCGAGATTCACTATAAATAAGTCAAATGTTTGTGAAAGTTGAATATGTATCCAGAAGTTTGATCATACGGTTCCAATTTTGCTAAAAAAGCCTTAGAGCAGGAAAGCTAAAAGACCTCAGAATAGCCACAAGTTTCTTTAAAAACAATCTTTTTAACTACCTTCAAGACAACCTGAAAGTTAACTGGTAGATGTGTCTATTTATCTAACGTTCAACATGCCTTTCAAGTTCTCAAAAATACACCTCTACGTCTTTGAATCTGCGAAAATTACAGCTTGGGTCGTAGGCGGTATTATTTGTGGTCCCCCAATGGCATCCATTTACGCCGGTAAATGTCTGAGCCTAATAGCCCACTCTGTAATCAAATCTCGCATCAGAGAAACGAAGTCCCGGAAAATGATCAAAACCTCTCGTCCCAAAAACTTCCGCACTTTCAAAATGTTTAAGTTTTTACCCAAAGAACTACAATTGGCCGTCTGGGAGTACGCACTCCATGATGTCAAGCCTCGGACCGTCAAACTCAAATTGTATTGGTGGGATTATAAATTAGGTCGGGCAGAAGTTCAAGACTTTCTTGGCTCTATCCTTACTGCACAACATGAATACAAAGCAAATATTCCGGCTTTGCTTCATGTCTGTCATGATTCACGAGAGATCGCCCAAAGGGAATACAAGCTTAGCTTTGGAAAATTACTATAAGGGCGACCTGTGTACTTTGATATCGAACAGGATATTCTTTGGGTTGTGGGAGGACGGGACCACTGTCGAGGATTTCCACTTCGATTGTTGAGTATGGACGGCTTTCGAAACTTAATCATCACACCTTCACCTGACTATATTCCCATTGATTCTCCAGCTACAACGACTGAACCACTACAACAGTGGCTCGATCGACTGGTTTCAGCCTCAAGAGTGGTCAAAATACGCATCCAGATCGTGCTTGAGGCGGTGGACAGAATAGATAACGACATGGGCAATACGAAAGCTGAGCGTTTATGCGAGGCAGTGCGGAGCCTTGACGTAAAGAATTTTCTTCTTACCGTCGAGGTAGTCCGCAGAGAAAGATTGGATTTTGAGTGCAGATTTTAGTAAGTGTGCTGTTCTCCCGGAGACGTACACTATCACCAACTAACAATTGTCGAAGACGGAAGTAGGTATCATATACTCATTGGTAATTATCACATGAAGGAACATCGGAAACGGAGTTGTCAATAAATGGAGAGATATGATTCGAATCGCAATGATTTTTCACTTGACTGGTCAGGTGCATGGCCATCCCAAAATGTATGATTCTACGGGTTAGCGTTGCTTTACTTCTTTCTAAACAGATTTTCTTACATAAATAAACAGAGATTGAGACTCGCACAATCGTTCAATTCCAGTGCAGATCCAAACATGAAAATTATTGAGTGACTTATTGTCGAGGGTCGTCATGGAGAATCCGACCCATGTTACGAGTGGGTAGGGACTTTTGAGCTGCATCATTCTCATTGTTCAAAGCTACGATAAGTATCTGGCTTATTGACTTGTTTAGAATGGCCAAGGTCTCCAGAGAATCATGACTAGTATCCCCCTCAATGGGTGCGTGGTAATGCAGTGTGAAATCTTACTCTCGATCTTTGAGAGGGGCTCCAAGATCTTGATGGCTAGAGTGCGTGCGGGAGTAGAAGTTATAGTAGATAGGAAAAATATTGAGTACGGAAGTTGACGTAAACATTGAAGATGTGAGGTCAGAGCAATACGAGTGACGTTGATGAAGACTGATGCATCGGAACCTCGGGGTTAGGTCAATCATGGCTTACTAATTAGCTCGCTCACGGGGTTTAACTTTAACCTCCATTTTGAGACAACCTCCTTTGATATCGCTGCAAAATATATTGGGTACCCCATTTTACGAGGGGATCGAAGACATGTATCATCCAAAAATGATTCTATACGAAAGTCTCGATATATCTGGCGTATGTCCAGCCACTCGTGATCTTGAAATGCTTGGGGGGGAAAGCCATAAGCCATAAGCCTTGAAAGCTTGAGGCTTATCTTATGGCTGCTTGGCCATCACACGTACTGTAGATTGGAAGGCGGCGTCAAGTACTGAGAGCTTCAAGCTTCTCGGATTGATGTCTGCAACTCAGACTCACCCTCTGGTCAGCGATCTTTACCCAGATATCTCATCTCGTGTTTCGTTTTACAGTAGGATCTAGATTGCATTGAAATTGAGTAAGCATTGGGAGTGATCGACACATAAAGTCGTTGTGGAGAATCCTTGCAAACGGATAATTCAAGCATGCAAGGGCGTCAAATTTTGTCAGCGAGCGGGAAGTCTCCTAAACTTAAATACCGAGATTTTGGGTATAAGATCTCCGATGTTTCCGGGTGGAATGGAAGTAGTTTAATACTTCAAGCTTCTCTTTTCCTCAGAATGGTGTCAATCACTTTTGTTCTGTCGCTATTACATGCTTTCTCCGTTGCTGCAAATGCAAATGATGCGAATGCTACTATTAGCTGGGCTGTTGCTAGTGTTACAAAATCACTAACTACAAATGTGGATATTTGCGTAAGTATCCCTGTTTAGCATCAGCAGTTCATGGTCTTTTCTCATCACTGATCAATATGAAATTACTAAATCATCTTGCTCGCTTTGATGCTTTGATGGCAAATTTTTAACCTCAACACATAGTGCAAAGCTCTTCAATTGGCATTGGGTTCAAAAGTTTCGTACCCAAGTTCATCAGAATATAGTACATTTTTGAACAATTTCTATTCCCAGCAAGAATCACAACTATCCCCAGGTTGTATTGTATCACCAACATCCACAACGGATGTCTCAATCTCAGTCGGGATTCTGTCTATCCTAGGAAAACTTACAAATTGGAGTCCGTCATGTCAATTCGCTATCAAATCCGGAGGCCATGCACCCGGCGTAAGCCAGGCCAACATTAATCAAGGAGTAACGATAAATTTGAGTCCTCTTAATTTCATAGATGTTAGCACCGACCAGTCTGTGGTTTCAGTGGGTCCAGGAGCAAGATGGGGAGAAGTGTATCTTAAGTTGGATGCTTTACAACTTGCTGTTCCTGGTGGGCGAGTCAACTCAGTTGGCGTTGGAGGATTGACCGTTGGAGGTAAGTTTAGCTAATGGAATTCTTTAACTTCCCAATCAATCAATCAACTCACATACACAGGTGGAATATCCTATTTCTCTCCCAGGAAAGGATTCACATGTGACAATGTCAAGAACTTCGAAATAGTCCTCGCAAGCGGTAAAATTGTCAACGCAAATGCGAATCAGAATTCAGATTTGTATCTGGCTCTGAAAGGCGGCTCCAATAATCTCGGTGTAGTTACCCGAATCGATCTCTATGCTTTTCAACAAGGTAAGTTGTGGGGCGGTAATATTTTGTATCCAGCAACTACCGCAGAACAACAGATCAACGCTTTGGCAGATTTTAGCAGCGACCCAACTTATGATGAGTATGCTTCTTTGATCACGAGTCTTGCATTTCAACCTAATATCGGCTCCGTGGTGGTGAATAGCATTGTATATACTAAGCCGGTCGCAAACCCGGCAGTATACCAGCCCTTTACGGCGATTCAACCTCAATACTCCAACACTTTAAGAATTACAAATTTGACCGACATTGGGAGTGAAGAAGGAGGCACATCTAGTCACTTACGGTTTGTTTATCATTCTTCTTCTAGATTTCCCCTACGGGAGTTTTCTCTAACATATTTGCAGAACATTATTCATAACAACAACATTCAAAGCCAATAAGCAAATGATAAATGCAACTTACAACGCTTGGAACGCCGCTCTTCCATCTATTCAATCACTCTCCAATATTACCTGGTCACTATCATTTGAACCAGCTCCCGCTAACATTCCCGCGAAATCAGCTTCTACAGGTGGAAATGTCCTTGCTGTAACCCCCGCTGATGGTCCACTAATTGTTGCACTTCTTACCGCAACATGGGGGAACATTGCCGATGATACAGTTGTTGATAACACTGCCAAAGCTATGTTCGAAACGATTGATGCGTATGCCAAGGCGTCTGGATTATACAACGACTGGCAGTATCTGAACTATGCGGCGAATTGGCAAGATCCGATTGATGGGTTAGGAGCGGTGAACAAAGCGAAGCTTCAGGCGGCGAGTAGGAAGTATGATCCGCTGGGTGTATTTCAAAAGGGGGTTACGGGAGGGTTCAAACTTTTTGTTTAATTGAAAGACTCGCTGGAATCCTATCGCAGGTTTCGCGGAAATCAAATTTATTTTGGCTATTTGACTTTCTTGAATAACTTTTCTTCACTCGATTAATATACTAGTATTTCAAACCACTCGTCTCCAGAAGCTTTTGGTCGACAAGATTTACGACCCGAAATCACATTATGGACGTACTACATCTGCGATGGAAACTACTGAATAGGAACTCTATATGACCTATAAATATGCTTACTTCTCATAGCATCACAATGCACATTAAGAATAAAGAAGAAAGGAAAACACAAAGTGGTGTGCTATGCCACCAAGAAGCATGTAAGGTAATCATTTTCGTTGTTTAAACAGAAAATTCTCTCTTACTGTACACCCTTATTCAGCAACGCAAGATACTCCCCCGAAGCAAGGCAACTCTCATCGTCAATATTCACTCTATACTTTTCCATCAACTCTTTCACTTTCTTCACCGGGATTCCCTCCAATCTGTACCCATTCACACCCGTTCTCCCATCTCTCCCCGCAATAATTGAATTCAAAATCGCTTCCTCGGTAGCTTCGCTGGCGGCCCGGAAAAGAGTCTCGATACTTTCATTCCTGATAACTTTGATATCGTTAATTTCGATTTTCGAAAGTCCGTTGACTTGTGGCGTGCCGACTGTTTCTTCGGGTTTGTTGCCGGTAGAGAGAGCGAGAATTATATCCCCGGAGTGATTGCGGCCAACGCCATGGCCACCGACTTGGGAAAGTCCCACTGCGCAATGGCGAGCCACGCGGTTGAGTTGGTGAGGAAGAAGTGGTGCGTCGGTACTATTGTTATGTTAGTTGCAGCTCATATATTTCACCCTTATCCCATAGATGGAAACCCACATCAGAATAATAATAATACTCCCCTCCCCAATCTTCCCATTCTTCTCACTCGCCCTCTCCTTCTCCTGCAACTCCTTATACTCTTTCAACAACAACCTTCCGATTGGTACACCCCCAACTATAAAATCCCTCAAATGTCCATAATTACTCTGCACCAACACGCCCACCGTAAATTTCCTCTCCTCCTCCCCACTCTCCCAAGGCACCTCTCCAAAAACCCTCGAACTAGTTCCCGTCCCACCAGGAAACAAATGACAAGTCATACCAGCCCCACCTCCATACTGACCTTCCTGGACCTCTCCCTGCGTCATCGCATTCTCAAACGCGGGTTTTACTTCTTCAAGAGTCAAGGGGGTTTTATACACATCGTTGAGGATGAAATCGGCGGTTTCGCTTACAATCGGTGTACCGTAATTATGAGAGACTTCGTCAATGGGCGATTCTTTTTTTGCAGCGACATCGAGAACGCGCTGCCAGAGAGCTTGGTAGACGGTTCCTAGGGAGAGGGAATTGGTTATTGCGATTGGCTATTTGTGTATTAGATTATTTGTTCGAACGTCTTTGATTTTCTCTATTGACTGGGATAGAAGAAAGACATACGGTATTGGAATATCCCCAATCTTTAATCTGGTAATTTCCAGTTAATTCCCCGTTTCCGTTAAGCGTGTGTAACCCCGCATAACAGGGTATAGTGATATCGTCAGGATGGCGGGGAAAAATAACAGTAACGCCTTTACGGGCATCATCGCCATCATTTCCGACGGTATTCTGACCGACGTAGACTCCTAAATAATGTTAGAATAATCGGTTCGAATTTAGAGAGGGATAATATTCTCGAGGTTCTAGGGTAACGAACCTGGAACATCGAGGATGGAGTTTTTGGGTCCTGGTGGGAGTTGCCCGGGAACATATCCGATGTCTTTACTTGTGAGACGTGTGGTCGACATTTTGCTGACTAGAGAGGACGTTCGTTTGGGAGTTTAGCGGTTGAGATATAGAGATAGATTAGGTTTCAGTGTGGTATTCATAGATATGAGGTGGGTGGATATATATTTTCACATTGGTCAGAGCGGATCGCGGGGTACTCCTATGTAATAGTGACTCACGCCGTGAGATCACTGATGCTAGTGTTGCAGGTACTAATGATTCTTATACCGGTGCTTCATCCATGTCGGATCTAATTGGCTCAATGACTTGATCCGAGCCGGGATAAGCAATTTGTTTGTGGATCGCATCTAATTAGGAAGGTATTCTCTTGAGGTTCCAAAAATGAGTAACATCGTTTGGAGGCATCGATATCAATATCGCAATTTCTTGATAAAGAAATAGGATAGAGTAATACTACAGCCCCTGAGTTTAGCGAAATTAGTTTTCGTTCGCAATAACTCCGGAGTATTCAGAATGTCCGATGATTGTTTCATCAACTCTAATCAGTCAGAGTTATCCTTCTTTAGATGCCCGTCTTTTTTTTCACTATGACTTGACTCTAGATACATTTCAAGATAACTATCGCTCATGATACATAAAGTAAACTGCGTATCGATTCTTGACTGAACATGTAAAAGACCTACAATCTACTGAGAGGCAAGAAAGCCAAGCAGTAAATTTACTGGAATATTCATTGAAAATGCCACTCCTCGAGCTGGATGTGGATTAATATGTATGAAATATGAGTACCATTTAGTAAACGGGAGAATATACAATTATCTCAAAGTCAGAATGAAATTTTGATTTCAGAAAAGGTGACTCGAAGTATTCGAGTGGCTGGATGACGTGCATCAATCCTAGATGCCACAGGTAATTAGCATGTGTCGCAGAAAGGGAGATAATTTTCTTTGTGACTTGAAATATTTTTTCCTATGTACAAAATCTAAATAAATAAGCATAAAAACACTCATGAAGATTCATGAGCTATAACTATTCGGCTGATCTTCCGACCGAAGTTTATCGATCGCTTGTTCATGTACTTTATTTACTTGCTCGGTCGTTAGACCAATTTTCCATGACATATCTATTGAATCTGCAGGTGATGGCAAGTTTGAATCTTCATTGGACGGCCTCGGGTATCTGTCTTTCCTGATGACGTATGGCAAATGTTGTTGCGGGTTTGAATGTAGTTGCCGTTCATAGTCATCATGGTTATTGTTGAATAAATCTCGATGACTGTTCCTTGGCCTCAATTCATGCTTATTTACGTGAAGGTGAGATTGTGATTGCGATTGTCCAGTACTAGAATCCGGGAAGTCTCCATGACTGCTTTCCCGAGTCGTCATTTTGCGGTTGCTAGATCGAGGCCGTGCAGGAGATTTCTGATGGCCATAATCTGACGAAGACAAAGACGGAGGTAAAGGTGGATTCTCTCGCTCTTGGTGAATGTGGTTCTTACGTATAGGCGTTTGAGGCGTTTGAGGCGTGCGAGGTGTGCGAGGCGTGAGAGGCGTACGAGGCGATCGTCCAGGAGGGTTTCTATTTGGAGATTTACTAGGGGCCCTCCCTTTGCCCTCACTTGGCGAATCAATCGTTACTGATGGTCGTGAATGGGAAACATTCTTTGCTAAAGTATCGAGATTTGACGTGGTTTGAGGCTTATGTTGATTAAGAGGCTGGGAAGAATTTTGTGTACGTCGTCGCGGATGTAAAGATTTGACACCGCCGGTCACATCATGTGATGGTTTATGTCCCTGTGATTTAGACTGAGCTCGTTCACGGGTGCCTGAAAGTGATACAGCAGAATCGTTTGGTTTAAGCACTCGGCGCGAACGTGTAGATGTAGATGTATCACTTTCAGAACCATGATTTGATGAGTTATATGCTCTTGATTTAGATGGAGCTCGTTGACTGGTGGGAAGGGAAACAGTAGAATCATGTGGTCCATTTACTTTGTGGGATTTCTGATGAATTCCCGTGCTGCTATGCCCGCGCGGTTCCGATCGTCCCACCTTCTTGTCTTTTAGCGAGCGCAGTACCTTACTGAAATCGAAACCATACTCTTTCTGCCATTCTTCGATCAAGCCTCTCGGCGTGACATCCCTTCTCGATTTGGACTGTGTGCCATTCAACTGTTGCTTATTGATGCACTTTTCAATATATTTCAATATTTTACTTAACTTTGAATTATATAGATTAGTTTCCGACTCCAAACCGCGAAGACGATCAAGGCGCTGACAAATCCGATAATCCAGTGGGGGTCTTCGTATTATCATGACTTCCTTATTCGACTTGTAGACCGGGACATCTTTAGCAGTTGCTTCAAACATTCTCTTTCGGACAGCTGACTTCAAAGCATAAGGAGACCACGAAAAATCTGCGTGCCACTTCTTTTCCTTGCATGCAATTTGTAGCTGCTTTAAATTCGATTCGCCCCAGGGCTCCTCGGGGTTATAGATGAATCTTATCTGAGAGCTGGATCTTGGCTCTGACAAATGCTGGTTAACGTCGAGTAAACCTTGAAGGATAATAATATCGATTTTGACGCGTTGATTGGGGAGATTCTCTTTATTCCACTTATCGATGTCATTTTCGATACATTTGATTCGGTCCTCCACCGAATAAGATCTCTTATTTACGTGACGGGGCTGAACGGATTCTTGATTTCGATGTTCAATTCTATGTGGTTGTGGTAACGGAGCCCTTTTTGATTGTTGCGGATCCTGTGGACGGCTTCGTGAAGATCCATCATTCGGCACTTCACTCCGATAGCTTGTGTGAGTCTTATCGCTCTTTGATGACTTTTGTGTGTAGCTGTTATGGGTCTCTTGGCGGGAACCCTTTATTTTGCGTCTGATAAAGTCCAGCAACCCCATACCGAGATGTGAGGGCTATTTCAAGTTAGTATATCGCGGTTCATGCGATCATCAAGTCATAATGCAGTAAAATATTACCTCAATCTACTCAAGACGACAACACATCATGATTCCCGTATGGGAACAGAAGAAGCCTTTTTACCAGTGAAATAAAGAGAGAAATGAAAAGAAATAAAAGAAAATTGGGCCAAGGAGTTTGGTTAGTACTTCTAAACTCAACTTATGCAACTAGAATAAATCGCCCTAGGAAAGAAAACAGGACCTGGAAAGTCTCGCCACGAGATAGAGAAAAGAACGTTGTAAGTATAGAACAAGCTATGCAAACCTTGAAATCAAACGAAAGTTGATGTTGGAAAATGTTAGGAATCCAACAGAGAGAATCCTCCGTTGTATTAATATTTGACTGCGGAAAAGAACTGCTCGAAATCACGATCAGGCCTTCATGACCGCCACCCTAAACGAGGAAAACTTCTTGCATAAAGACCGGTAAGGCGACCATGGCAAAGAGAGTCCGAAGGCAATAACGAATGATGATGTATATTCTTGAAGGTTAAGGCAGGCTGTAGCCAACATGGCCGGCCACCACTGTCCACCGCTGTCTCCGTGTTCGATAGTTTGGCGTCTCAAATACTTTCCGAATAAACAGATTAGGCGCCCTAATATCCGCAGTAACTGAGAACCGAATTGGCTCTCGGTTGAAGGAAGTCTAAATAACAATTGGAAACATATATCGATAATAGGTGACGATACGGTTCAGATAGGCGCCAGGAAGCATCTTGAACATGTAGTTGAACACCACAATTCAGAGAATCAAGTTGTATTTAAGTACGATATAACGATAATCAGTGTAAGTTCTCAAGATAATGATACAAACGACGAGCTTATAGCCGTAAAGTTCATGAAGATACCATCGTAATCATGTCGTTGTTGTTGTTGTTGTTGTTGTTGTTGTTGTTGTTGTTGATGATATGGGTGAAGTTGGTTTGTTTCGCTTGAGGTTAACCGATTTCCCCACTATGTGCACGTCCCTACTACGTGCACGACTTTGGAAATATCAACATTATGGCTTCAAACATCGATGATATGCCTTTAGAGGCTCGTATAGAGCTTGCATTAGATCATTTGAAAGGGGTTCAAGCTCCTAAATACACCCAGACAGCTAATTTCTTCAAAATTGATCGATCCACGCTCTCCCGGCGGCATAGAGGTAAAACCACCTCGAGAAAACAGTTCCTCTCCGATACGAAACAAGCGCTTTCTAGTGATCAGGAGGAGGTTTTAATTGATCAAATCAACAAGCTGACACAGAGATCTATCCCTCCTACAAGCCGCATAGTCAGAAACCTTGCAGAAGAGATCCTAGGCAGAGAGGTGGGAAAGAACTGGACTAGCAATTTTGTCAAGAGGCATTCAACACGTCTTAAAAGTCGGTATCTCCGTTGCATTGATAATTTGCGTGTGAAAGCCGATAATGTTGCTATATTTGATTACTTTTATGATCTGGTTTGAGCTATTTTCTATTGTTGTTGATCTTTATTACCTAAAACGCTCTTGCTAATACCCCTCTTTTTTTAATTTAGTTGATAAAAGTGACCATAAAATACGATATACGGCCGAGAGATATATACAATTGGGACGAGAAGGGCTTTATGATCGGTATGGGGAGGACTATGAAGAGGATAATGAGTGCTAGCGCCTATAATAGAGGCAGAGTGACAAAAGCTAGGCAAGATGGATCAAGAGAGTTTATTACTCTACTGGCAGCTATATGTGCTGATGGGACAGCTCTCCCTCCCGCTCTTATTTATAAAGGAGACTCAGGGGATCTACAAAATACATGGGTTCAGGATGTAGGGGAGAAGGATAAAGCCTATTTTGGAGCCTCAAGCAATGGGTGGTCGTCGAATGCTTTTGGCCTATATTGGCTTATAAACGTATTCGACCCTGCTACACGTCGAAAAGCAGGTGGAAGATATCGTCTACTTATTGTCGATGGTCACTCTAGTCATGTCAATATGGAATTCCTTTCAAAATGCGATGAATTAAAGATTATTGTCTTAATTCTCCCCCCTCATTCTACACATCGACTACAGCCTCTCGACGTTGGAACCTTCGGTGCCCTTTCAACGAATTACAGTACATTATTGAATGATTTGATGCACAATAGCGGGGGAATTGTTGGTATGACAAAGCGCATGTTTTGGGGCATATTTAAAAAGGCTTGGGAGCTCACTTGTACGAGGCATAATATCTTACGATCCTTCGAAAAAACGGGCATATATCCTATGAATAGGAGTCTTACGATCGACTGTATTGCTCCGGAAGCTCCTTCTACGCCACCTACATCATTTAAAACTCGCAGGGATGCTCTTGCTACACCGTATACGTCAAAAGCGATGCGTAGAATGAAATTAGAATTTCGTCGCGCTCCCACCCATGAGATCACTTTAAAGCTTTTTAAGGCTGCAACTACATTAGGAGCTGAAGCTTCTATACAGGGGCATAGATCTAAAGGTTTAGAAGAGGCTCTAAAGCTTGAAAAAAGGAAAAGAGCTCGTTCAAAGCGTTTAAATCTCATTGGAGAGGAGGGGAATGGTGCGTTTTTATGGTCACCCTCTGCTATTATTAAAGCTAGAGCGTATCAAGAAGATAAAGCACTTAAAGAGGAGCAAGAGAAGGAAGCTAAGCTTCAAATAAAAGCTGAAAAGAAAGCTGAGAAGGAACGGAAGGAGATTGAGACGAAAGAGAGAGTATTGCAGAGGGAGGTTGATCGTCAGATTGCACGTGATGCGAAAGAGGAGGTTAAAAAGACTCTAAAATCAACGAAATCTCCAATCAAAAGAGATAAAAAGTTCCCCAAAGCTTCTTCTACTATAGATCTAACATCAACAAAGACTATAGAGCTCTCTGATGCTGTAGAGGCTAATAATTCGAAGGAGAAGGAGGAGGAGGTCATATTGCGATCTAGTAGAGGGCGAGCACTACGAGTTCCATCGAAATTCAAAATCTGAAGATTTTATTATGTTTTTAGATAGTATTATATCTTGTCATTTATCAATTAAATTGCTAGCTCTTTATCTTATAAATTGGAATTGTTATTAATTTTTAAAGTGATTCAAAATGGGTGATCAAGATCGTGCATATAGCAGGGACGTGCACGTAGTAGGGAAATCGGTTATCGACGGAGGATCGGCATATAAATGCCGACCAGATCATTACATAAGCATAGATTTGTTTCTCACGAACCCAGTCCAGTGACCAAAGCATCCTGGCTCCCTGGGCACCACAACTCACAGCTCACGGTCGACCAGGTAGAAATTTTGTATGGTCGACCGAATTCCCGAGAACCAAAATAAAGCGATTTCTCTTCTCATTAGATTCTTTTTTTTTGGATAGGATAGATGTGTATACTTTCTATTTCAATGACGAGACAGAGAGCTAAGGAAAGGGTCGTGGCGAGTGGATGCTATAAGCTGACGGAGATACACCCCGGACGACGGAGGTTCATTAATTATGTTAGATGGCAATTCTCACATCCTTCGATCATTTCCAGCCAGCCTTTTCTTCCTGCTCTGAACTTCTTCGCACTGATGCAAGTTCACCACAATCAAATCCCTTCCCCCCTTCAACATGGTTAAGATTCCAGAAATCTATCAAGCAAATACGAGCTTCGGCAAAAACAATGACAATTCTCAAGGTCTCATATGTGTATTTGCCGGAGCAACAAGCAAAATCGGTGCTTCTACTCTCGAGGCACTAGCAGAGATGTTGCAATCCCCCACTTTTTACGTGCTGGGGAGATCAGCGACGAGATTCGCTACTCAACGCGAGAAGCTCCTCAGTCTAAACCCTCAAATGAAGATCGTGTTTCTCGAAGTCGAAACATCATTGATTGCTGATATCGATGACGCCTGTAAGCAGATCTTGGATGTTGAAGAGAGGGTGGACTATCTGTATATGAGCCAAGGGTGCATTCCCTTGAATGTACCACAATGTATGCATCCTCATCAACTCTTTTCTTCGATGCTATCTGTATCTAACATTCTCTAGACACGAAAGAAGGTCTGGAAATAACTTTCGCCCTGTCGTTCTATACACGGATGCGACTCCTGACTAACCTTCTTCCGTTGCTTCGCTGTTCCCCACATCCACGTGTTTTGAGCGTTCTTAATGCGGGGCAAGAGCTGAAAATGCAAGATGAAGATATCGGTCTTCAAAACCCTGAAAACTTCGGCCCTCGCGTAGCTATTAACCACACTACCACGATGATGACGCTAGGGTTGGAATATTTGTCACAGAGTGACGCAAACCGAAAAATCACTTTTATACACTCATTTCCTGGGTTGGTAGCTAGCGATAACTTTGCTCGACTGGCTGCACCAGACTCTTTTGGTCTGTTAGGGAAGATGTTGGTGCCGCTCATTGGCACTTTCTTCAGTGTGATACAGAAAATCTTTGGTATCTCAACAGCAGATTGTGGTGCCAGGCAGGCATTCCTATTGACAAGCGATAGGTTTGAGAGAGGCAAGACAGGGAGGATAGATGACAACAGCGAGGTCATTACTTCTTCGAACGATGCATTAGAATACTACCGAGAAAAGGGTTGGCGAGAAAAGGTCTTTGCGCACACTTTACAAGTCTTTGAGAAAGCGACAAGTACTGGATAGTTAGTAATCCCTGTGTATTGTTCTCTCCTCGCTAGCCTCATCAGACCTCATTGGTGTAACACATCCAGCGCAAGTCTTGGCTTCTCCACGAGCTTACAATACAGTTACACTATAACCAAAGTTTCGGTTTTGCGACGAGTTGCACAAAATGTGAATTGCTCTGCATTTTTAATCATAGATATTTCCCAATATATAAAGACACTCTCGAGACGAATATTAGATTTCAGAAATGATCAAAAACTCTAAACTTGTCGCAGATATTCGTGAAAAGAGACAGAAAAAAGCTTGCCCAAACGCGAGGTTTGTATTCGTTACTTTTAGATTAGCCAATTGATTCATCAATTGCTAAGATTCTAATACAGAAAGTCACAACATACAGCTTCCTGCACTTAGCTAGCTATCCGTTCTATCCCCACCATGGCACCGCAGAAACTCCCCGCCCAGACAAAAATGAGCGTGGAAAGCTCTCTCAAGTAAAAAAACCCCATTGCTCGATTCTTCAAATCTCTTCCCCTTGGTCATAAATTACACTCTATCAAATCACCGCGCAACCAACAATACGATGTCTAATTGCCTCATCATCATAACAGAAAACTCCCAGCAGAAAACACAACGCCAATGCTATCACACTATCTCCATAGTCCCAGTACCGCCATAGAGCGTCTGGCGAGCAATTTGCCCGCATCTTCCAGTAAGAGGAGTGAGCATAAGATGGAAGGAGTCTTGAAAGATCTGCTGGGTGTGCTTCGGGAATCGCATAAGTAAGAATAGCGATGATGAAGATTGGAAGGGTGAAGCACAAACTAGAGAGTGGGAGGAGAGTTTATGAGGTACGGGCATGGGAAAATGGAATGTATACTATGACCAGTACATACTAAAAGTGAAATCCAGCACCACTATTTGGAGCTCCTTCGATGTTCGTTTCTCTGATAGATGTAGAACTGAGAGATAGAGGAAAACTCACCGTCAAGGAGACGAAGCGGTAGATGCTTGGGATCGTAGGATGTAATTTGGTTCATTGCAGTGGTTCTATCACTTTTTCTCAGAGGTCATAGCTAGCGGACACATGAGAATATTTTCAAACAATGTTTTTGCTGTTGTATTATTTATCAATCTTTAGTGTAAATATTCCATCTTGCAAGCTGCTTTTTGTTACTAAGAAAATGTTCATACCCGTCGTGTGGAAATTTCTGCCGTTGGCCCTACGACACTGCCTGGAGATACTGCTGAATCAAGCCTCCTCACTATGAGGTGCTGTTTTCTCTTCATCTGTGTTATGTTCTTGGTCTTGGTAGTCGCTAAAGATGGGGTCTTGTTGTAATTGCAAATACTGATTTTGATCCGGATCAAAGAAATTGTGAAGGCTGGACGAACTAAAAGGATCTTCGCTTGAGGCATGTACTTGTTGATTTTGAGTTATATTTGTTTGCGCCCCAGGAGTTTGTAAATGATGTTGGGTCAGAATTGGCGCGTTCATCGTAGTTTCGCGTCCTTCGATTATGGATCCAGCAACCTCCGTCAGATTACCCCGACTAAAGTCATCATCAAGTGAATAGCCTTCATAGAAGCCAGAGTCACTGGAAGGCTCCATCATGAAATCAGGCAGCGAGGAATCGAAAGGCATCATCGTAATGTTATCATGACCGAGTGGATTTCGTCCAAGAGGTGGTTGTTGATACGGGTCATTCTGAGAAGTCTTGGGATGCTGTCACTCTGGAAATTGGGAAGACCTCGAGATCTTTCTAATAGTGACCATCCCGGAAGATTCCGTCTGATGCTTGTTGATGATGTTTAATACAGCATTAATTGCGTCTTGACTTTGAACATGTTGGGGAAGTTCGTTCCGGAGGGTGGAATCCCGAAGTCGCGAAAGAGCACAAGACTCGTCATATTGCCTTTTGTTTATGTTTTCCTCGTGCCCTGTACTCAGAAATCAGGTAGTGTTTCAATTGTCTGCGCTATAATTCACTTATATGGTGTTAGCATGTTTGCATCATCGGTGTTTGGAAATAGTATTCTGTACACCGCTGCCCAATACTGCGCCTTGTCCGAGTGGTTCTTCTTCTCGGTTCGTCTTTTGAGCTTATCACGCTGAGGTTCATCAAAGCCATCTGCGTAGTCCCGTTGAAAAATCGCGGCGCATATTGGAATGTTGTAATGCTTTTGGAGCTCAATCTCGCCATTACAAATCAAATGACATTTTCGAAATATCTTTAGTGAATGTGCCTTGTACAAGTGCTGTCTAACTCAAAGTTAGCATGTCGAATTGATGACAAGTAACGTGTCCTACTTCAGTCTATTGATATCTGGGTAGGCAGGAGGCCCACGGCAAGCTCTACTGGATCCGTATCTTCCCAGATCATTCTTAAAGTATGGGCAAGCAAGGTTTAGCCCAAGATCACTCATAGCAGGATTTGTTGAAAAAGTGGGCTCTAACGCAGGCTGTTTGTTGGGTTCATCGCCAAAGCCACCATTTCCACCAGAACCGCCACTTTGAAAGTCCTGATGTGATCTTTTCTTACGTCCATTGCCGGAGTTTTCAGAAGTACCTTTATTGAAACTACCAGAACTTGACTGTCCGTTGGCCTCCGACCCTTGCGTACACGTGCGTAGTCTAATTGCTAGATTTCCCAGAATTGAGCTACCGACCCGATCAGGCCAAGAAGCGAATTGGGGCGCATTAGTCAATACAAATGGTTTCTTGGGTGGTTCACCCACTCTAGCGCCATACTCCAGTAGAACCTTGATTGTTTCGTGTCGACCCTTGTATATAGCATAGTATAGCGGCGTCTGCCCCTTAGATCTATCAATAATATTCGGATCGGCACCACGGGCAAGAAGTAGAAATGCAATAGCTGTATAACCATACCCAGCAGCAAGATGAAGGGCCGTACATCCCCAATACTGATCTATCGAGTCAACATGAGCGCCTTTCTCCAGTAGAAATTTTACAAGCGAGATATGTCCTCTTGCTGCCGCGATAGAAAGTAAAGAAGTGCCGGACCAAGAACCCGCTTTTTCTACAAGTATATTGACTATTTCAACATTGCCTTGTAAAGCTGCCGATTCCAGTGGAGAGAGACCATAACGATTGTCCCGAGTAGTGATGCTTGCTCCTGCTTCCAGGAGAAGTTGAAGAACAGATACGTGATTATTCTCAGCGGCCAGGGATAAGGCGGTACGCCCATACGCGTCTCTGGTATCAAAGCTCTGTACTTCTCCGAGTTCTTTGATAGTTTGAACAAGATTGTAAATTCCAAAAGCAGCGGAAACATGGAGAGCTGTCCATCTGTCAAGCATGTACTTCAAGGAACTCCTTGAGCCTACATGCTTTTGATATTGGACAATCCAAAATCTCAGAAATTTTGGGGACAGCGAATCCAAACGTTTGAAAAGAGGCCGATATGATACGCCAGAGCGATCAGCTGCTCTTGCATGTTCAAGCCAGTGAACTACCGTATATTGCAAGAAGCCAGAGTTGTCGAGGTCAAAATTTACACCCGAGTTGTCGTCGAGAGATCTAATTGCCAAATAGGTGACGCATACTTCGGCAATAGAAATGTGCGTGTTGTTAAAGTATTTGGCATCAGAATACCCTAGCTGAGAAGTCTCCGAGGCAGTTCTTGATATCAAAAATTCTCGAGCACTTAGATGAACAAGGGAAACAATTCCATCCGGTCCTTCAACCTCTAATAGTCCATGACATGATGCGATTAGAACATCAATACTAGCTCGGTATGGCGATAGTGATTCATCTTGAGTAATATACCACGAACTTTGACCTGATGCTAGTATTGATAGACTTCCAAAATAACTGTCAATTCCCTTAGCGAGAACGGCCGTCTAGCAAACACAACCCAACCTAGAAGTCTCAGTGCAGCCCCTGACTCCTCTCGAAGTACACATTCGTAAATGGCGCTGTAGACATCATCTAAGCTTGTAGGAAGTCGGGAAGTTGACATTTTGGTGTCATTCTCCTCGTAATGTGTAAAATCTCGTAGATTATGTATAACAAGTTTGAACCAAAGAAAAGTACCAGATGCTCGCTTTAATAATGTATCGGATACCTGCTTCTGATTGGCGAGATCTGGAAGTTTTGTTAACATCTTGAAGGAAACGAATTGTTGTAAGTCTGTTTGATTTTCATTCTCTAGCACGATTTTATGATGTGGTAAATCGGAGAGCGCTTCTTCGTACATCAAACCAGGCCGACATGTAATAAATAACTTGATTAAATTTTCCAAGACAATCGAATTGAGGAAATACAAAAGAGAAATAACGGAAGATATCTCCCCTTTGGGGCATTCAGCTAGGGCGTCAATGATGATATATAACCGATGGGCTTTGGCGGTTGCTTCTAAACATGTTGCCAGAAATTCCTCCGTGAGTACGGCTTGAGAAATCCACCCTCTCTAGCTATTGCGGGGCTCTTCGACTTTGTGATGATGATTTCGCTTCTGGTCAAGCAAATAAATCAGATCTGCCAAGGGACTCGAATCTTTTGACATGATTTGAAAGATCAAAGAGCGCAGGAGGTCATTCGCGGAAGTATCAGGGGATCCGTAATGAAAAAAATGATCGAGGAAAATCGTGGGCCGGTCTTCCAAAGAGTGGTTTTTGAAATCTTTGATAAAGTTGGCAGCGAGTGTTGATTTGCCAGCACCAGGGTTTCCTTCGATCCACAATACAGAATTTTGGTCACTCGATAGCCATGACCTGAACTCTTGATTTTCCAAAAGCCACTTGCCGGATCCGGGAGCTGCGGAGATCGCAATTTGTGACCTTTGTGTTGCCAGCCAACGAAGTATTTCTGTCAAAGTTATACAATATTCAACAAATCAATCCGGATTTACCCACCTTGCTGATGTTTTTGCAAGTTCAGTACGCACTCTGAGCTTGGGTTGAGGATTATTTTGAGTCTTGCTAGCACTCGCTTGAAGTTTGGTTCACCAACACTTGTGAACTTGCAGATTATCTTAAGATACATATTAGACTGCATGATACTAGAACAACCATTCGGAGAGCTCTGGATCTTGCTTGATGATTTGAATGAAGCAGAGCGCTATTAGAAGAACTATTCAATGACGATGTACCGTCAATCACCTGTTTGGTTAATCAAGATATTTCCCTTAAGGCCTTTTGCTGTCTACTTACTATTCCAAAGTTCGCGACAGGTAACTCCTCAAAAAAGGAATAACTGTTGAGTTTAAAGGACTGCTGAAGCCGGAGGTGCTCAAAGTCCTCTTGAACTTGTCTCAGCTGTGCAGACGCATCTTCTAGATTGTGCTGAAATTGAGATTCGCATACAAAACCTTCACTGGTTCCCTGAATTTTTTTCAAACCCGAGAAATACCGGAGCATGTTGAAGATACCCTTGTGATCTGTATGATAAGGTGTAGCAAAGAAGAGTATTGCAGCAGTAGAACGCTTGATGGAGAAGAAATCGGCTCGAGTCCCTGTTGACGCGGTAATCAAGGCTTTCTGAACGACAAGACCCCCAAAACTATGGGCAACGAATACTATAGGTCGCAATGGAGCCTAACATGGTTTGAAGCATTAGCTACACAATGATTAGATTTGACATAGTGTACAGGCAATTATAAGAGAAGCTTCGTAGGTATTTAGAAAGATAGATCGCACAACGCGAGATAGAAATAGACTAGCCTCTTGGTGTGGGTCTCGAAAGGCTGTGAGAGATTCGAGCAAGCTTTCAGCATACGTTGAGATGATAGATCCTCTCGAGTTGACAAGAGAAATTGCGTCGCTTTGGTAGACAAAATTGAAAATTCTGGCGGTGGGTAAGCTTTTAGGAAGAAGATCATACAGCCAGAGCCTTTCTGGTCCCTTCTCATTGTCCCAAGACCTAGCAGTGGTCGCGCCTCCAAGTCCGTGTACGAACACTATATCGGCGATACCATGGGCTTGACTCCCAAATTCGTCGCCTGGATGGATTAGACTCAAGCCTGAAATTTCTGCCATTGGAGATTAAGGAAGAACCTACGTAACTGTCAGGTAGTTTTCAGTAAAAGTCTCGCGCGCGAACGAAATTGGGTGAAATACTTATATAATATCAATTGAGCATGCGAAAAGCGCAACAAGTGAAACAATTGTTGGGGGTAAAAGATAAACTTGATGCGATTGTGATCTTAATTACTCGTGAAAAATAACATTGCCACCATGAGTTTTGCGAGTTTCGCATAACTCTTCCAGTGCAATAGTACGAATGGATCTTGCCATGTACGCCCTGCTGGGGCTGCAAGCGCCAGGGAACACAATTTCAATGAGACATGGGATGTTGAAGGGACGGGATCGAGAATATATCTACTCGTATACCAGGTTTAATTGGCTGCAACAATTCGGTATCCTGATGCACTACGAGGCAAATTCAGAGGCAGACTGCTGCTATCTCACAGCCACAAAAGAGGGCTGGATGAATAAAAAGCACATGGATATTCAGACCATGCCATACCAAAGATTATCCAATAGGAAAAAGATACAATTATTGAATATAGATACGGTGATAAACAAGATGTCTGGCCGAGGGGTGAACAAGATGCAGCCATCCATTAGTCTGCCCAGTTGGCCCGTGTGAAATAAAACATCTCGTGACTTTTACGAATAGTTGGAGGAAGGGATGAGTGAGAATGCCCCCATTCATTTCTTGGGCCTGTATACTACGAGTTGGTTCTACTTCTGTTTGATTACTCACTCCATCACCGTGTAGTTCGCAAACATCAACACTTGTTAAAATATGATATAAAATCATGGTCTGACTGTGTATTTATATGTATTGAATCAATTCATTCGTTTATTCAAGCACTAATCCCGGGAGTATCATACCAGCTATCCATCCGTCCAACGCGCTATCCATAAAAACAGGCATACTCATACAATACATGAGCCCAAATGTGCTCGAACAAGAAGACCCGCGACCCTTTCATCCGCCATGCCATGCAATGCCATGCAACGTATATAACGATCCATTCCCATCCCATATGAACCTAGCCTAGTCAAGCTTTCGTAATCATTACTACAACTCAGTCCTGTTTCCGTTCCCGTTTTCCTTAAACTCTCTACCACCCAATCCAGACTCGACCAAGCCTTAACCAACCACACCTTTCAAACTCAAACTCTCCAAAAACCCCCCCAAATCCTCCTTCTTGACCTCCACCACACAATGTTCAAAGCTATCAATCCTCACCCTCGCATTCGTCTCTTCCACCACCTCCTGAAACGCATTTCCGAATTTGTTCCTCCCGAACCCCTTTCCTCTCTCCTGTTCATCTTCATCTTCGTCTTCTTCCTCTTCTTCTGATTCTGATTCCGAAGATTCTTCTTCCGTTTCGTCATCTTCTTCATCATCTTCTTCTTGACCCCGCTCCGCTCGCGCTGCTTGTTTTGCCGCACGTTTGTCTTCGCGGATTTTGTCTTTATTTTTCCTCTTCAAGGCTCTTGCTGCTTCCTTTTCTTCCTTCTTCTTCGCCTTTTCCCTCGCAGCTTTCTTATCGCCGAATCCCCATCCACCTATTCCACCTCCTCCACCGCCAGTACCAACAACCACATAAACACCCCTGGCTTCGTTCAAACCCGCTACAACCAACGGGGTACCTCTCCCACCATTTCCCAGCTTTCCTTTACTTTCTCTTTCTTGTTCCGCAATTGCTTCACCGATCCAGAGCGCGAGTTTGGTAAGCGCAGCTGGATGAGTGAAGAGTTGGACATCTGGACCATCTTTTACTACTGCCATGCGGAACGCACGTAGATGTTTTATCTGTCGTTTTTCGATTAGTGACGTTCCTGTGCGGAGAATTGCGCGGTGGAGATGCTGAGCTATGGGAAGGGCGAGCTTGAGTTCCTCGATTCTATTTTGGCGGTGTAATTAGCATTGGAATCTTGTCTCCTCGCATTCAGGGATAATGGAGGAATTGACAAAACAATAAGGGGAAAACTTACTTCTCGAGGGCATCATAAGCATCCCAAAATCTTCCAACCCATTCCTCACCCTCTAAAGCACCATCTTCGTCGCTAGTCTCCTTGGTCTCTCGACTTCGATCCCAAGCACCATTCTCTGGAGTAGTGACTGCCTTCTTTCCAACCTCCAAGATAGATCCCACCACAACACCAACATCCTGAGCACTAAGTGTCGCTTTCCAACCCCAACTTCTGACGAAACCCCATCCTTCCTTTGAGCCTCCACGATCTCTTCCATCTGTGTCTGCACTAGGGACAAGATCGTCTAGCCCATAAAGTTCCGAGTATTTTAGTAATTTTGTTCGAAGCCCGCGTTTAAGTTCCATATCCATATGAGTATAACTTTGCTTGCATTGAACAAGACTTACTCCCATCTTTGCTAGTAATTTGTGTAGTCGTTTTCGCCCACTATCTGACCAAATGTGTAGCCTGGCTGACAAGTATGGAGAATGCAACATGCTATCATATAAACTCCAATGTCTAATAAGGAGAAATTTTGGCTCTGGGGATAGACGAATACTTGTATCTGTTGGACTTCGCGCTGTTGTCGGTATTATACCACTGTTTTCTGGTGACATATTTCGATTCGAATTAAAAGCCGAATCAGAAAGTTCTGGAGGATTCAGACGTCGCACTTCGTCTCGCAGAAGCTGTCGTGTACGCGATCCTCGGGAGCCTAGCCACCCCGACGGCGATGACTTTTCTGTAGTTACTGCGATTCCGATTGCAGATCGACCATATAATTCTTGGGAGCTGACCCCAACTATTGTCATCCAAAGGAGATCATTGTCTTCTCTTCCTAACTCTGATGCTAGGGAATACATCATTGAGGATATGGGTTCGGAATATGATGCACCAAGATTATAATATGTTTGGAGAACCATTTCATTCTTTCGACGCAATTTCCGTAATCTTCGCCGCAATGCTCTTGGGGAGGGTGGTTTAGGGAGTTGTGCTGGCGAAGGAGATACAGAGCGTGAATGTGAATCTGAGAATATTGTTGGGTCGTTTAGTGATAGAAGTCCACGTTGAGGAGCACGGGTTGGAAATTCTGGAATTGGACTTGACTAGTATTATTGTTAGCAGGTATAGACTATTGAATTCTAGGATACCTACTGAGTTGCTTCTCCGCCTCTGCCGTGGTCTATCATCCTCGACGTCAGTATCATCTTCCTCATCTCGATCCGACCAAGACTTTCTCTTTTTCCCTGGCAACTTAATTGGAGGATCATCATTGGCATCACTTTCGCCTTCCGTTTCACTGCCGTCACTATCATCTTCATTGTCTTCCATCTCAGGCATTTCCACCAGTGCCAAGTATGCGTCCTTCTCTGCTTTCATATCTTCTTCAATATCCCCGTCGTCGAAGACAATGATTCCTCCTTTGCCTGGCTTATAATTCCTTGCAATCATTCCACCAACTACACCCTTAGGTGGCTCGGATATGATTTCCCCGCCCTCTACCTCATGCGATATCATCGGGAAACCTCCAAAAACATTCCCTAAATTCCAAGGTCGTCTTGCATCCACAACCCAGACCTCGACACCACCATAACTAGCCTCGTCTGCCTCCGAATCAAAACCCAACAACGCACCCAGATCAACTAAGCCTCCAACACCTAGACAAACCACAACACCCCCACTACCTCCATGGTTTTCCATCATGGGTTGTATAACATTCTTCCCCGCTTTCTCCAAATCCCCATATCCAGCAATTGGCTGTATCTTGTGAGGGATATAATCGCGTTTAAGCAGTTGGGTAAGGATTCGACATCCGCATAGGGCGTCAGGTTCGAGAGCAACTAATATCAGGACTGGCGGAGATAAAGGATGATGAGTTTTTTGAAGGTGGAGATATAGTGTGGCAAGTTGTGAGCGTGGTAAATACATGCTGAAAGACGAAAAACGCGTTAAATAATGTGCCAATTATGGCAGATTATATTACACCTCTGCCGAAGTTAAATTCCAAGTCTGCGGTTGGTCTTCAAGTGGAGTTAGGGACGCGTCTCGATATTCGGAACTGGGTGGAATTATTGTGCGGAAGACGACATTGAAACTTTGTGGATCTTAGATTTGGTACCAGAATCGAATTCTCGTATATTCAGATATCAAAATAGAATGTATTATCATGAATTATATTGGCTGTGAAAAAAACTGTGGGCGTTCTGAAATGTATGATGTAGTCGTAATTGAATTATGAGAAAGTCGCGATTTCACCTGGACGCGCTTTCGCTAAATTTCATGCAAGGTTGATTATTCTTTTACATCCAACCGCTCAACTCAATTCATTCCGTCTCAACTCTCAGACAACATGCTTTCACTTCATGCAGTCATCAGCAGCAGCAGTACCATCATCTCTATCTAACATGATACTCTTTCGTATATATATGAGAAAGAATTGTCCATTCACTTAATCAAAAGAATATAGGGTGAATTGTTTGATACAATCGTCGCAATTCGTCGCTCGTCGTACTCAGAATATCATAAACAATGGTCTGAAAAGGAGAGAGACTTGCCTATTACTCCATTCACAACTATGGTTTTGAGAATCGCAAACTTCGAACGACAGACATCGTGGGTAAAGATTGAATGATTTGCTTGTTCTGGACAAATTATCTGAATTCATCACGGTACGCAATGAGTAATGATGTACAGTTTATTTTCCACTTCGACTCTGATCATTTCTACTTATTACCACAATTATTCTTCATGTAATGAGGGTATTGTGAAGACAATTGCCCTCTCATCCGACTGTCTGCTCCTCTAATGCTCTGTTGTTCCCACTGCCATTGAACAGTTGAAATCCGGAATTACGAAACTTTCCTTCGCTCTTGAGATTATATATCCGAGGACTTTCTTCTTGCTTCTCTTGTTTCTTCTTTTCGAACCTCTCGCGGAGTTTTCCCATCTTGATTTCATCTTCTCTCAACCATTCCTCGGAGTGACCTTCGACCTTTCGTCCTCCACTCGACGCAGCGTCTGCGTTGATCCAATCTACCAATTCACGAACATACTCAGGCTCTCGTCCTTCATTTAAAGCATGAAAAGCTCTCCCAAACCCCTTTTCTATTACCCTAAGTCTATATTCTTCTCTCATTTCTTCCTCGCGTGGTAAGTATGCTTTGCCAGCGAATACAGCTGCGAGTGCAATGGCTTGGAACTCGAATAAGGAAAAGGTCGATACGTAATATGCTGTACCGACAAATGCCAGTGTTGGATCTGGTATATAGAATATGTCTTTGTGGAGATTGTGGACTTGCGTTCCGTCAGTTACGAGGACTGTTTCATTTGCTTCGGCCGGGGATATCAAATCGTTATGATACGAATGAAGAAACGGATATGAAATATGATATCCTGTGCAAACTATCACTTTATCAATATCACTAAGCGTTGTCCCATCTTTCAAGTGAGCGACCCCTCGACCTTCATTACTTGTCTCAAACTCAAAAGACACGCATTCTCCAACTCTTTTTGCGCTTGGAGGTAAAAAGCTAAGTGGAAGGTCAAATTGACCACCTCGGGTGGATTGATAAACCGTCTTGGCTACGCCGTTGATCTCCCTAGCAATGTCTGTGGAGGATACACTCCCCCCAATGAAAAGAACATTCTAACAAAAGTCAGTCGAGAGTAGTGCTATTGAGCGGTATCACTTACCTGATCTGCAAGCTCTTGGGGTCTCCTGTATGCTTTTGAGTGCATAACCCTTTCAGGATGATTTTTCTTCCATTCCTTCAATCCTATGATGTCAGGCACTCTGTTGGCGTGATAATGTCCACTCGCCACAACTACTTTGTCAAATGCCTGCCACGAGTCAGTATTCGCTTGCAGATGCTCACTCGGCAATTTACCTCTTCATGTTCCAAGAACTCCACATTTCCGTCATGAGTTTTGTTTAACAGCTTTGATCTCACAATCCATCTCCCGTTTACTTTCCTGATCGTTTCCACTCTTGTATTGTACTTGAGGAAACGTTCTAGGTGGAATCTTTTGGCATAATCGCTCAGATATTCACCAACAACCTCCACATTGACGAAATCACCTGTGCCCTCCTTCCACGGGTGGTCTTTCATTTCTTGGAGTTTAGTTGAGATGTTTGTTGTCAGACCAAAATATGCAGGACCTGGTGGTGCGTGCTTCAATTTGAGCATTTCATCCTGGGGAAATTCTGATTGCGATGTGACATCCTCGCAATCTGAATCCGCCTCGGGGTAGAGGCCTGCAACCGATGGTAAAACTGATGGATATCTATATTCAAGTGGTTTTCTTTCATCGTATGCCCTTGGTCCTCGTATCAACATCAGTCTCTTCCTTGCGGGCCCCAAAAACAATGGTAGAAACATAACTCACCAAACGCCTCCGGGTTTTGAAGATCGTTCATAAATCGTTACGTCGAGTCCATAATCTATGAGATGTCTCGCAGCCGCTAGTCCACTGACACCCGCACCGATCACAGCAACTCTTTCAAACTTCAGGCCCATGTTACGTTTGTATGCTTCCAGGTCGAATTGAATCCAATCCCACATTCAAATTATACTAGGAAAATATATTTGACGAAGTTTCGTGTTATCTACGCGGGGACCATTGATTATTGTACGAAAAACTAACCTCACGCCGTTATTAGAATACGAATTCAAATCCTTTTACATGCAATCATGCATTGATATCTTTATGCTTTACACTTATCCTTGGTGGGATTCTGAGATATTGTGTGATGCCTGCAGCCATTTCGCCATATTTTGCTTCCACACACTGATTGGCCAATAATATCAGGCATTTTGGAAACACCGCCCGCAAGGGTAATAATATGTTTGACGTGATTGCAGGCTTTCATAACATATCACGGATACAACGGGATCTACAAATGTTTCAAGAATATCCATATATTTGGTGATTATTTTAGAAAACAGCTAGCAAGTGAAAAGTCACATGTATATCACATGATTCTTGGCACAACGACGATACTATGTTTACCAAAAGGGCGGAACTCGATTCACTTCTCCATTTCAAACAGCTAAAAGCGATGAATGACTATATATTTGAGGTCACGGTGTGGTGCTCGACCAGCCTCGCATCAAAGGGTTTCAATCTGAAAGGGTCTCTCTTGAACCACTACAGCTTTGCTATTTGGCTCATCACTCTCAACAATATTTCTCAAGTTTTGAAAATCTGCGATTTTCATTATGCTATTAGACTGGGTTCAAGTGGTAATGTGAAAAATGCGATGTCGATGATGAACGGAGATCAAAAGGAATTCTTGTGATACCAAGCCATATTCACTACTTCATCGTTTCATCTCATTTTCTCAACAATTTTTCACAGATCTCTTCTTTTCAATGCATCGTCTGCCATCGTCACAAACAAATCATCAGAAGGTCTCATTGTGCCGCCACAACGTCAAGTGTGATCTTTAGCTGAGTCTCTCATCCACTGGTCTCTCGGGCATTTCAAGAGCCATCATCCATGGGATTTGGCAGCCGTAATTTGCAATCATCAATACTGCTACAGCGGTACACTCACGATATCTTATACCGTAACAAAGATTCAACACCGCACTTCATTTTTGGCGGAATTATTAAAGTACCCAGCCACCACAATTTCTCACAGAACATCATATTCATCTCCGCCTCGCGATCGCATTCCCATTAAGCACAGTGCTTACCCTCAATCGCAAGATGAGTTCTACAGTGTATTCATCATTCATTGAAGACTCGGACCTCAGTGGTGTAAGTTATTCTTAAACCATCGCATACTTCCGTATTCTAATCAGATTCTCATCTATAGTCTGCAGTGATGCTACTCATTTGCGCGGTGATTGGTACAGTATGTTTCTTCTCCATATGGGAAAGACGCAATCTGCTATATTTTCACTTTTAGGCGTTGTAAACATGAGAGAGTCGGGGTTGGGTAGAAAAGGGGATCAAGGTGGAATGGAGTCGACTTACAGGACATGATGGATAAAATGTTTTGGGGTGAACGTCATCTTGCTTGGGCTCTGCGTTTATGATGCGGAGTTCTTTGCTTTGAGATTTCTGGATTATTTCTCGGGATCTGTCAAGTATCATGGTTGTCAGGCGTCCATGGTATTAAGACGATGCCAATCACCAATACACAAGGTCATAGTTGGTTGATGTGTTCTTTCATTTTCCATTGGGATGCACAAGGGAGGATCCTTTCCGTCTATCTGTGAGACAACAACCTATTTAGCTAAGAGGCAAAGTTAACAAGTTTCTCTTCATATCACTCCCACTGTCAAGGACTTGCAGAAAGAAATTTGTGAGCAATGATGATCCTTATTGTGCTTGTAGCAGTGATTATGTTTGATATCAATTCTGGTGACTCAGATACACGAAAAAGGAATATATCGAGTAACCTATTTCCTCTCACTTATATTATCCCTCGTCAACAGAATTGGTCATCCAGCAGTATATATTATACATTGCAAAAGCTGACAACGACGAAAATGCTTAAAAGCTGTTCCACTCACGTTGTGAAGGTGGATATTGTCAGTAAATACCACAACCTTCAAGATCATGTTAATCTGATGAATTCCCAGAATGAAAGAGGTTTCCTGTAGTTCGTTGCTATTCTTTCTTCTACAACTCTTTATTATCAGCATCTGGTCCTCATAAGACGCCTTCTTCTCATCCTTCAATATCTTCCACTATATACATCCTTTATTGAATCAAACAGAGACAGAAGATTGCATCATGTGTATTCTGGTTATGCCATGAGATAAAAACCAATACTTGTCAATGGGTTCAGTGAAGAATTATATTGTAATACTACACAATCTCAATCCAAGAGGTATGTCCTTTTGAATTCTTTTCAGTTTTCTTTGCAATCTTCACTCTTCTCCTTCGAAGATAGGATAGACCAGGAAGTCACTGGTCTGTCCGAAGGTGAAGCTATCGCGTCGCGTCAACAACAATTATTCCGTTCCGAAGCCATCTTCTTCCCATAATAATGTCGACTCAGTTTCCTTTCAACAAATCAACTTCGAACAATAACAGCTTTTTTCCATCCATTGATCAATAAGATAGATCGATAGCAATTAACATCGACAAAGTCGAAGTAACCATGGAGGAAGAAGAGACAACAGCTACAAACAAGGAGGAGAAACAGTTGATTCGAATTCATGATGATTACAAGAATCCTGGTGCTGTTGCTGAATGGGAAGACTTTGTAAGTAAACCCAAGAATCCAATCCAGAATTCAACTATTTTTTCTCCCGTCCCAGAAACTTATACTGATTCGTGATGTTTTATCATAGTTAAAGTCGGCTCACTACAGTGCAGTTCTTCCTGCAGGATATCTTGAAGTTCACAAACTACAAGATGATCCGAAATTCTGCATTCAAACTTTCCTCGACCCCTTGGAGATGGAAGCTCGTTGCGCAACTCTCATCACACAATTCCATGCTTTCAAGGGTATTCCTCAGCAAACTCGATTACGTGTCTCCGATCTTGCTTATTACAATCTCGTACATGACACTGCCGAGATCGAAATTTGGCGTGGAATTCTCAACTTTCGTCAACCCGATGCGACACACCTCAAAGCTGCTCCTCAATCCCAGCAAAGCGGAGACAGCTGCATGGAAGACCATCTTGTTAGGGCAAGCTGGCATCCGGTATTTGGCCAATTAGTCCGTCCTTTTCCTCGAGAGCCAAGTCTTAGGAGCTGGGGATCGGAAGGTGATCTTGCTGCTTTTCGCTGCGAGGGTACTTCTGCAAGACTCACTCGTGCACCCACTTTTGGTAGTAGCACTGCTTCAGACCGCGAATGGGTCTCGAATGTCCTGAATAGTTACCTCAATGTTTCGGACGAGTGGATCGTTTACGATGAGGCTGATGCATCTTCTGTCGGTCGTTCACAGAGCGTTATTAGCAATTGCTCTGCCCTTATCAACCATGATCATGAGTGCACCGCTCCCTCTAATCTCTTTCCTGCTTCGCCCGTCATTACCTTTGGTCCTGCTCCAGCTGTAACAGGTATTGAGTATACTGGCCCTAATCCCTCGGCAACACTCAACCAACTTCTCAATGACCATGCAGATGCACCTATCGCCAGCGAGGAGGGAGACTTGGAGAGTGCTGGCCGTCGTAGAGTCGAGCGCCCCTACCTCATCGTAAGTTCCTACCATTATACCACTCCACTGTCACATTTTCATTCATTGCTAATTCTATATTCCTTACAGATCTTCGTAATCGTCATGATCTGCTTCGTTGCTGGCTCGATTGCTGCTATTATTGGAGCATTTGTTTTCGCTGCTAGAAGAGGTATCCTCTAATTTTTGTCATTAGATTGATGATGGATTACGGCAATGAGATGACATTATGTAGTGGTTTAGATGAAGGCCAGGATTTATAAAGTATTTAGCTGATAGTTATCGGCTGGTTGCTGCTTCTTGTTTCTTTAGGTCTAGTTAAGGAATGGGTTCAATAAGCTGGTTAATTAGGATGGTTCTTTTTAATTCATGTATTTCGGTTGTTATATGGCAAATTAATAATTCGCAATTATGACTTTAGAATGCCTTATTGATGATTGGCTGCTAGGTGAATGTGCTATCTACGATGTGTGTGATATTGTTTGAATGTCCAAAATAAGATGCATTGATAAATTCGAACAATCACAAGCACCCATCTGGTCACATTCGGTCAGACATCAGCAATGTCAGGTTTGACTCATGAACTGAAAATAATAATCTCATATTTCCTCCATGAGATAACCCAGTTGTCTGACTTCCATTTGAAAATCGTGAAAGTCTGCTACTCATGTTCTTTCTGTCACTTTGAAGAATGATAGAACTCATCGCATGCTTTCTTCGACCACAGTTTCAAAGGACCGAGTACAGACTTAAGGATTTCAGATATTTCTTTTAAATCTTTCAAACAGTATATCTCAAAAGTCTCAAGATTCCCAGATCTCTCTGATCATTATGAACGAACCTCCCAGTAGCCCCAGTTTATACTTGCTAAATTTCCAAATCTAGTATAGAGATCATCGAGGAACTATCTAAACTTTCGATCAATGTACTATATATATTATTACCACATAAAATATTTCAAGGATTTATCTCATTAATCATAGTCAGCACCCATGTATATTTGAGTCACAGCGTTATAAATCTTCATTTCCAGGAATTTCGAAAGAAAAAATCATCTCCAATTCAAAGTAATCAGGAACTAAGATTACCGTGTAGTTCTAATAATATTTGGTTGATGTCACTGCATGATGGAAGGGGATTGAAATGTAGATGACTTCTCTAAATCTCACAAAGTTTCTCTTCACATTCTGGGGAATATTAACAAATGCTCGCTGTTGAAGTTCTTCTTTGAAAATATGAAACTGACTATTAATAGAATCGTTATAGACATCAACCCGAAACTCCGCCAGAATCCTTAACTCCTTATTTGCAAAAACCTAACCAATCAAAATCGATTATCTTTCATTGTTCATTGCTCATCCAATCCATATGTTCATTCCAACCGCATCTCACAATTTCCAATCCCACTTTCTCTCACTCAAGCCTGACCTCCCGCTGCCCCTCCATTACCCTTCTTCTTCCCCCTCTTACTCCTCCTCTTCTTTGGTACTCCTGCATTTATATTTCCACCGTTACCCTCATCTAAATTGAATTCTCCTTCCAATGGCGTCTGTACCGCGCTACTTTCACCACTTTCCAACTGGAGTTCTCTCTCTTCAAGAGGTGTTTGAACCGGACTGCTTTCTTTACTCAAAATATCGATTCTTTCGTGATCAAGTGGTGTCACAGCTTCAAAGTGACTTTCTTGTTCGTATTGAGGCTGTTTTCCAATTGATCTATTCTCAGCGGGTTGAGGAAGAGAAGTACTGAAACGGTCTTGGTATGTCGGGATATTGAAACCTTCTTGTTGAGAAGGTGTTGAAGATGAGGATTCACCACTATCAAATCGACTCAAAAGATCCTTGACGTGACTGCTTCTCTTTTCATTTCCGTGTTCTGGAACTTCCTCATGAGACTCTCGAGCTGGATGCGTACCCTGTAGACCGAATCTAGATCCTTGCGAAGCCCCCAAAGAGCGCACTGGCTCATCATATCTATTCGCCGAATAACCATACTCATTTCCAAAATCTGGAACTCTGTTTGATCTCGCAACAGAACCCGTGATCTTAGTAGGGAAAAGACCGAAATTAAATCCCTGTGAAGAACCCGTAGATCTTCCTCGCCCAGACTCATCATGTCCATATCTAGAATAACTGCTCTGTTTTCTAAATTCAGGGCTGTTACTTCTACGCATACTATCTGATGATCTTTGGCTTGCGATTGGTAGTCGCGATGGTGCGGGAGATCGCATTGACTCATTGTATGAAGGATATCTCGGTTCGGGGCTATCGCGCATTGTTTCAACACGTTCGGCTCCTCTAATTGGTAACCCGAAATTCATACCTTGGGAAACAGGACGTGATTCATCATACGTAGGGAATGTTTCGGTGGACATCTTTGTTGTTAAAACTGTTGATGGAGTTGTCGGAATGGTATGTTGATGTGCCGATTGATATGTGGGCGTTATCGGCTGATCTTGTTGAGGCTCAGGCTCGTTGTAGTGGACTTCCTGAGTTGGATAGGACTCCGAAAGGTATTTTTGAGAATAGCTTGGGCTAGAGTATGTAGGCATTGATCTCAAATGTTGGTTGTCATCTTGCTCATTGAAGGAAGTACGTGTTTCGTGTGGAACTTCTTCATGACTTGAGTATCTTGGTTGTGGTATAGATCTACTAAAGCTGGTTCCTTGGAAGGGATAAGAGCCCCTGGATTCATAGCGTGAAGTCTCTGGTCCCAGCTGAGATGACTCCATATCATCCTCCGAGTCGGAGTAAGTTTGTGTATTTAGAGCAGGCTCCTCATATTCATAGCCATAGCCTGTGTACCTTTGCTCTGCTGAAGTTTCAGGTTCTTTGAACTGGGCCTCGTGAGCTGAGTTAGTTTCGTCAACGAAGTGGCTATTTTCTGACTCTTGTTCTGGTTGTAATTGCCCGAAAGACACGTATTGGCTGACTGTTGCTCTTGGCCTGTCTCTCTCTTGCTCGTCATGCTCTGTAGTGATCGCTGGCTCATTCTCCTGGGAATAAATGGATTCGTTATCCTCAACTTTCAAGTCATCCTTGACCCTGGTAGCAAAATTATTCTCCAATACTTGTTCACGATCAGCCACAATTGGAACTTCTCTAAAGTCTGGCTCATCCGCGAACTCTAATTCACCCTCATTTGAAACATGGGAACTGTTTTTAACAGCTCTATTCTCGATTGAAAAAACATCATCGAAGGGTTGATTCTGATCACTTTCAGGTTCAATTTCATGTTGAGCTGCAAAGTGTTGGACAGCGGGATAGTCCTCCTCTAGGATAGCTTGCTTTTCCTGAAACGATGGACTGGGGAGAGGAATCTCGGAAGTGATTTCATCTTGGCTTGGCTCGCTGTCATACTGGTTTTCTTCGATGGCTGGAGCTTCTCCGTGATTTGACTTAGTTGATTGAAATCCTGCCGAAGGCTCTAATCCTCTTACTTCGTCATTGGTAGTATCATATGGTTCATCCCATTCGTTATCATCGGTCGTTTCAGATTTAGGACTTTCAGGAACCCTAAGATCAGCTCCTAATTCCTTGTGGCCTTCAATTTTTTCTTGGTCTTCTTGGTCGAATTCACGCTCCACGGAGTGACCATCTTCATCAGCTTCGGAATCGATGTCTTTTGAGTTTTCTTCCGGAACTGGCTCCGATTCAACAATCTTAAGATGCTCTACCGATGTAGTTCCATTCTTTATTTCCTCACTTCCAGTTTCCACATGTTGGGTGCTTTCGTGAATGGAATCCAATTCAGAGAGCAAACTTTCTTCAGCAGCGTAGTCTTCGAGTGTCATTACGTCTCTCGGGGATTCCTGTTCAGATTCCACAAAATACTGCTCATGGTTGGGTTCTCCTTTCAGTCTTGGTTCATCTGATGTTCCTTCCCCAAAAACTGATTCCGATTCAAGTTTGATGGGCAAAGATTCATTTTCCTCGTTGTCTAACGAAGGCGCAGCATCATCACTCAACTGTGTTGTCTCGAAGCTTTCCGTCTCGGGTTCCATATGAGTTTCGGAAGGTAGTGCTTCCATGCCTAATACCTGATCCTCTTGTCCAGATGAATCTGCTCCTTGGTTAGGTGCACTTTCGTTGCTGTTGATCTCATTCTCAGGCTGCTCGGCTACTGACGGAATCTCAAAATCTGTTTTTTCATCCTCGGAAGCGATTACTGGATTGTTTTCTTGTACATTTTTATCCTCCGCAATCTGGCTCTGACTTTCGATAACATCCTCGTGGATGGCTGGGGTAATTCCGTCGACGTGGTGCAAATCGTCTTCGGGTAAAATATCGGTAGACTTTACCTCTTGAGTCTCGAATTCTGCAGGAATAGTATCCTCTCCGAGATCGCTAGATGATGCGACATGTCTTTCTGAATTCTGTCCCGTACTAATGTCGACATCGATCACAGGAACCTTTTGCTCTTCCTCCGGCTCAGTTAAATCAGCCTGGGCTTTTCCATCTTCAATTCGTTCCCTAGAAGTTTGCTGGTATTCGGCTTGTGGTTGTGCTTCCGCGACATGAGTTGGCTCTTCGGTATCCCTTTTAACATCTAGTTCCTCGGTTTGATCCTCATGAATTGTTTCCGTCTTCACAGGAGCATTTCTTCTTTCCTCCTCCTCAGCCTCAGCTAGAATCTTAGCCATCTCCGCATTCATGGCAGCGATTTCCTCACGGGCTTTGATATCTTCAGGATCTTCATAGACAACTGACTTTGATTTTGGTTGATTTCCAAGAACTAAATCTGGGCTGGGTGTCTCGGCAATCTGTTGATCGATTTCTATTGGGTTTCCAGCATCTCTGATATCTTCAGAAGCTTCATGAATCACATTTTCGTATGTTGGTTTGTTTTCAGGGACCGATTCTTCGTGGTAACTGTCAAGCATCTCTCTCTCAGTCGGTAGAGATTGGTCGCTATCGTTGGCTAAGATCTGGCCTTCTTCGTTTGATCCTAACCCATCAGAAACATTCTCGTTCACAAATTCTGGCTCAGGACTGCCTTCTAATGGAGCTTCATTGACAATTTCCTCTTCGGCAAGAAAACCAAGTTGGCTCTCAGGGATTGATCTTTCGACAGGTACCTCAACAACATGT
The DNA here is from genome assembly GCF_014898295.1 of Botrytis byssoidea. Classification (NCBI taxonomy): domain Eukaryota; kingdom Fungi; phylum Ascomycota; class Leotiomycetes; order Helotiales; family Sclerotiniaceae; genus Botrytis; species Botrytis byssoidea. The sequence goes on along the minus strand of NW_024065861.1, from coordinate 113,697 downwards.
TGCTCTGCTGGTTCAAGAGGTTTATAGTCATCAGTAACCTTCTGAGCTTCCTCACTTGGTTCTGGCTCAACAGGACTTTGATTTTCAACGGCCGGCTCTTCAACAGTTTCTTGCAGTGATATTTCCGTGATATGAGTTTCATCGCCTGCTTGTAGCTTTTCACTATCCATACCTGCAGCTTCCTGTTCATTAGCAGGAGGTTGCACGGACTTCTCTTCACTCTCAACTGGGATCTGCGTTTGATTATTTGACTCAATCGCCGGTATCTCGGTTTCAATGATTGAATCTGGACTTTGTTCTTGAGAAACTTCGATGGTTGTCTCTTCAATCTCGAGAGGTGTATGCTCACTGGCGGATCCCTGGCCTTCTGGTTCGAGAGTCTCTTCTCCGTCATCGACAGATGGAGCGAAATATTCCAGGTTTCCATGTTCCTCGGGAGTTTCTTCTCTGTCGATTGAAGGTCCGTCTTGATTGTTCAACTCTGTGGTATTTTCTTCAGTCTCAACAGGTAATTGTGGGAATCCTTCCTCATGTGGAGGCTCAACGGCTTCTGTAGATTTGCTAGAAACATCCTCAGTGGCATTTTCGGTAGCCGGAATTTCCACTGGTTCTTGTTCGCTTACAGTAGGATGTTGATCATGTGAGTTTGAATCAGGAACAGACTTCTCTGTTTCGACAACCGGCTCGGAATCATTTTCTTCCTGGACGGCTTGTGGAAGGTCTCCTACAGCTTGTTCGAATAGTTCCTCGCTATGAGGTTCCCCATCTTTCAGTTCCAAGTCTTTCACCTCAATTCCAACAGGCTCTTCGTCTTGGTCGTTCATATCCGAAACGGGTACCTCAGTCTCGATAGGAGCGTCGGGATTGCTTTGATCATGAGGTAGCTCGATATTTTCCTCCGTCTGGTCCGGTGTCTGTTCATTCTTAGGCTCCACAACTTCTGTTTCCAGATCCTTTGCACCAATCTCGACAGGAACTTTATTCATATCGTTCAAATCTAGAAGTGTTGTTTCGATATCCGCAGCTGGTCCCGAAGACTTATCCTCTTTCGAAGTGTCAACAGCACTTTCCGCGTCTCCGGTAGAAATATCATCATCCTTAGGTTCCAAATCTCCCTCTTTTAAATTGATTTCATTACTGTCAACAGGATGTTCTTCAGCCAATTTGTCTACCTCCCCTTGTTCATCAACCGTTTTCTCTTCTTTGGACGGCTCAATGACTTCAGACTCTGTAGAAATTTCCAAGCCATCTGCGGGTGCTTCATCACTTGCTTCGGGTGCTTGAGTCAGTGCCTCAACATCGTGATCTGTAGGAACGGGTGTTTCTTCGATTTCGACAGGCAGATCAGCGGGATCAGATACGGTGGCCTGCTTAGACTCCGGAACAGGGTTGTTTTCTTCTAGAAAAGAAGCATCCTCCGAGTGTGCCAGAGGGGTATCAATCAAGACTTCTGGTGTAGGGGTTTCAGTGGGCGTGTCATCCAAACTTGGCTCACTGGATTCCTTGATTTCGGGGAGCTTTTCTTCTTCTTCCGCCGGAGGTGTTTGTTGCAAGTCTGTAGTCAAGTTTTCATCTGACTCCTGTAAAATAGATTTATCGACAGGTCTTTCGATTGTCAGCTTAAGCCATTATACTAGAGTATCAGAAATGTCTTACTTATCTTCTACGGCCTCTAGAACTTCCTCGTTAGGGCTCACATTGTCATCTGCATTGTCTGCAACAATGTCTTTCGTTGGCCTATTATCATATTAGTATCGACACAATTGTGGTTGTATCAATTTGACCAGTCCAAAGCTATCAACTTACTGCTCTTCCTCCATGGCAACAGACGTTGTCTCTTCAGTGAATCTCAATTGCGCGTCAGTATCTTGTACATAGCTCCTAATTTATTCTCAAACAATCAACTTACTTCGAATCTTCATCGCCTACATCTTCATTTTGCTGTATTTCAGCTCTCTCACTGTCACTAGATGCTTCCTTCTCAGACCTATGATGATGTTGTGTTAGCCCACCTCCTTTGATGTCCTACTTTAGATATCGAAAACAAATCTTTCGATCGTCACTCAATCACCAGTGGCCCAAATCAGACGAAAAGAAGCTTACCCTTCCACCGCAACAGTCTCTTCCTCACTAGGTATCTTCTCAACGGCAAGCGCTCCTTCGGGATCAGATTCGTCCTTGGATGGTTCTGCGACATCGCCATCTTCAGGTCTACATTGACGAATCTTTAGGTCAATTCCCCTCAATTATGTTTTGTGAAATTTCAAGGATCCTTCTGACTTACATCGGTTTTTTTTCCGCATCGAGTACTTGAGGCGCTTCGTCTTCGGGACTTTGAGGTTCTTAGTACTGTGCAATGCGAAATGAATTCTGATGTAACTTACGTATCTTGGGACAAATCCGATTGTTCAACTGAATTTGGTGTGACACCATCAACATCTACTTCCTTCTCAAGAGATTCGGGCTCCTCATTATTGTTGCTTGCTGAAAGCTCAACTTCTTGGTTGAGTGACTAGAGAAAATCGGTTAGTGACATGGGCAATCATGTTTGTAACAGGGAGGATTACAGAATCCTCGGAGGTTGCTACGGGCTCAGGTTCCTCTTTAGGGAGTTTCTCTTCGCCAGAAAGATCTTCGCCAGTCTGTTGGGATTCAATGGCTGTTGCATCTTCCGTTTTCCCCATAGTCTATAGATATTGTTAGTTCACGCCACCGCCCTGCGATACATGAGTCTTACAGCTGGCTCCGGTATTTCTTCTGTTTCAATCGGCTCTTCAACGATAGCATCTAGCGTTGGAGGTTCTGCTACGATAGGTGTCGGTTCTTCAGTTGTAACTTCCTTCTCAACCTGAGTTACAAAGAGTTAGCTGCTTGCTTTATGGTAGAACTTTGATTTCACGTCATTGAATGAGAGATTAAATTTGCGGTATCTTACAGCTTCTGGCTCTGGTTCCTGGTCTACTGGTGTAGGATCTGGACCTTCGTCGATATCGATCTAAACACAATATTAGACGAGCTTCCTTAAAACACTCAGTCATCGATCAAGACTCACCGATTTTTCAGGATCTACCAAGGTAACTTCTGGTTCCAGCTCTGGCTCTACAAGCGTTTCCTCACTGAAGGTCCTTTCGTTGTCCGCCTGAAGTTTTCATTAGTGAAATATTCTACTTCGACATACTTATCAACGGGGACGTAGGATTGATGATGGACTCACAGGAAATTCTGGCTTCAACTGTGCTTCCGGTCCCGGCATAATTTCTCCATCGACCTTTTAGATCGTCAATAATTATACCATCTGACTTTCCAAAAAGCTGAGACTTACTGGAAGTTCCGGTTTATGTTCCGTAGACTCTACAGCCACATCCTCCACCACCTGAAGTTTGTGTCAGCACCTCACGATATCTTCAATTACTATTAGCACCATGACTTACATGTGATTCTGATTCTGATGCTAGCGATTCTTCCTCAATAACCTTAAGTTCTTCGGCCTGTGTGATCTTATCAGCATTTCTTCTCTCTTGAAACAGAAACGTGGGTGACCTACCGGAGCTTCTAGTACTCCTTCATTTCGTTCAACTACATCGATTACCTCACCATTCTTATCTTCCACTTCATCCATAGCTTTCATGACCCCCACCCCGGCAATCCCACCCAAAGCAAGTCCTGCAATTGTTCCCTTCAGCCCATCGTGATTTTCCTTAACCAAATCACCATGTTCTTTGATCAAGTCTCCGTGTTTCAACAGACTTTCCTCGTGTTTGTTGGAACTTTCATCTACAAGTTTCCTCAATCCGTCAATATTACTTGTTAATTCATTGTACTGTGATCCGGTGTCTTCTTTCAGACCTTCCAACAAACCTGTATGTGTACTTATGACCTCATCAATACCATGGATAGGAGCAATTGCTTCCTTAATTTCGCTCAAGACTGTCGTGTGCGAAGTATGCGACTCGTTAGATGCCGCGGTTGCTTCCTTGATTTCATTCAAAATTGTCGTGTGTAAAGTATGCGAATCATTAGATGCAGTTGTTCCGTCTCTAATTTCGCTCAAGGCTGTTGCAAGCGAGGTATGCGACTCATTAGATGCTGTCGTTGCGTCCTTAATTTCGCTCAAAGTGGTCGTGTGAGAGGCATGAGTATCTTTCATTTCTCCCAATGTTGAAGTTTGAGATTCGAGCGTCGTGATGATACTTGTAAGCTGGGTATCTAGTGCGCTTGTATCCAACACCAGTGGGGATGTTTGTTCAGAGGCAGCATCTGGCGATGACTGTGTTGAATTCATGGATTTTAGGTCTTCCAGAGCAGCAGCGTGAGAAGTGTGAGAGTCATTAGATGTATTGATAGCGTCTTTGAGTTCACTAAGAGTAGCTGTGTGCGTGAGAATTGCGTCATTTGAGTTGGTGGCTGTATCTCGTATCTCTGCTAGTGTGCTGGTATGAGTATCATGAGATTCATTAGAGGCGTTCATTGCATGCTTGAGATCGACCAAAGTAGCAATTTGCGTGGCGTGTGCGGTGCTCAAGGAAGCTGCTGCATCTCTGATGACTCCTAATGTAGAAGTATGAGTGCCATGGGATTCATTCGAAGCATTGGCTGCATCCCTGATTTCTCCAAGAAGTGCCGCATGAGTCGCGTGAGAATCATTTGAGGCACTAGTTGCGTCCTTGATCTCACTCAGAGTCGTGGTATGCAAGCCATGTGCTTCCATTCCAGCATTAGTAGTATCCTTAATCTCTCCCAAAACCACTTTTTGACCTTCAAGCGTCGCAATAACCGCACTAATCTGGGTCTCTAATCCACTCAAGTCTATAGTAGCAATTGGTGCTTGGGCTGCTTCTTCGGAATCAATTGGCTTGTTCTTGTTTTGTTCAGATGAAATAGAAGTATTCACTGCTGTCTGGAGTTCAAGCAGTGATCTGTTCAACTTCTCTTGTGAATCATTACAAGTATGTAACGCAGTAAGTATCTCATCACTGACATCTGATTCCTTGAGAGTATTGAAAGCTGCAGAATTACCGTCCTGCAACTCATGCAATGCTGTCAAGATCTCATCACTAACATCCGCGTTCTTGATTTCTGTGAGTAGATTAGTGTGGTGATTAAGGGTATTCAATATCTTCGGTAAAGAATCATCGGCAATCTCGGGGGGATTTGTGGCATTAGTAGTAATATTAGATTTGAGCTCATCCAGAATCTCTGTATGTGCAGTCAATGTACTCTTGATAGCGATGATGTGTGGTTCCAACAGATTGTCTACTACCATTGCATCCATATCGTTTTTGGCAAGGGCTTCGGACTTCATCTCTTGCAGAATGCCCATGTGAGCATCAAGTGCACTCTTAATCGCCGTAATATGTGGTTCAAATGAATCAATGCCAACGTTATCTCTTGATGTCGAAGGCGGAGCAGAATCATTGTTCTTTGATTTGATTTCATCCAAAGCTTCTGTGTGTGAATCTAGCATGCGTGTCAGGGAACTAAAGTGGCCGTCAAACGCTGCTGTGTTCAGCTCCGTTTGTCCCGTGGTAGGTGTGAACTCCTTCGCCTTAATTTCTTCCAATGCTGCAGTGTGTGATTCCAACATGGTAGTGATAGAACCAAAATGTTTCTCGAGGATTTCGATGGTATTTTCTGCAGGTGTAGAAGCATTGGAAGGATCATCTTTCGACTTAATATCATCCAATGCGGCTGTGTGTGCTGCTAATATACCGGTGATTGAACCGAAATGTGTGTCGAAGGTATCCATGTTGATTGCTGCGGGTACTCCACTAGACTGAATATCCTTTGATACAATCTCATCTAAAACTGCACGGTGAGCATCCAGAGTCGAAGTGATTGGACTTAAATCAACGCTGTTTGTAGTGTCCTTAGCCTTGATATCCTCCAAGGTTATGGTATGAGCTTCTAATAAGGTAGTTATAGGGCTGAAATCAGTAGGTGCTGGTTCTTTTGATTTGATCTCATCCAATGCCGCTGTATGTGCTTCTAACAAGGCAATTATTGGATTGAGATCAATGCGGTTTGCAGTATCCTTGGCCTTGATTTCATCCAAAGTAGCAGTATGAGCCTCTAGCAAGGTAGTTATTGGACTGAAATCTGGACTAGCTCCTGTGTCTTTCGGTTTGATCTCTTCCAGCGCTGCCGCATGGGTTTCGAGCATTGAGATAATTGGACCGTTATCAGCAGGGGTTAAATCTCTCGATTTAATGTCCTCCAAGGCTGCAGTGTGAGCTTCAAGCACCGAGATAATTGGACTGAAATCAGCAGGTGCTAAATCTCTCGATTTAATCTCATCCAATACCGCTTTGTGTGCTTCCAAGGAAGCAGTAATGGAACCAAAATGGCTATCAAAAGCACTAGCGTCAATTCCTCCGGATCCAGAAACCTCCTTTGTCTTAATCTCTTCCAGAATAGCAGCGTGCATATCCAACTTTTCGATCACAGTTCCTATATCCTTCTCCAAGCCTCCCAAATCAACATTTGCACTTGCGGTTGGAGATTCAGAAGGTGGAGTTGGCAGGGCCTTGATACTTTCTAATGCAGCTGCGTGTGAAACATGTGACTCGTTCGATTTTTGAACTTCCGTGAGAATTGCTGTGCTTGCTTCTATTAAGCTGTCCAACTTTTTCTCAAAGGGTCCTAGATCGATTGCGGTGGATTGTTCTGGTGGCGTAGTGATACTTTTGAGGCTTTCTAGAGCAGCTGTATGAAGAACATGCGAGTCGTTACACTTTTGAACTTCCGCCAATATGGATGCACTTGTGTCCAATTCCTTCATGCTCTCAAGCGCAGCCGTATGCTTCCCATGTGTCTCATTAGATTTCTGTACTTCAATCAAGATCGTTTGAAGTGTTTCCGCGTCTGCTGATGTTGGAGCTGGTTGGGTTGATTGATCCACAGGTGGTGTATTTCTCTCTTTGAGCTCTCCCAAAATTGTGGCATGTGCCTCGTGTGCCTCATTTGATTTATGTATACCAGCCAATATTTCAGTACTGTTATCTGCTTCTTTGATCTCGCCCAATGTCTCTTTCTGAGCGTCGAGTGTTGACTGTAGAGCATTGATTTGTTCCTTCAATAGCCCCAAGTTATCATTATGTGATGAAGTTCCTGTTTCCAAGCTATCCTTCAGGGCTTCTAGTTTAGAAGAAATAGCTTGAAGAAGCTCAGCATCACCCCCACTACCATTGGAAGCCACAGCCCTCGTCTCTGGAGTGGGTGTTTCTCCAGTCAAATGATCATTGATCGCCTTTACCTTTATTCCTAGATCCGGACCAATTCGAGTGATGACTACCCTGACATTTTCCTGCAATTGATCTATTTGCGTTTGGATCACCGAAGTCTTCGTATCATTCTTGTCTGAGCTTTCTTTCAAACTATCCAAGCGTTCGTTCGATGCCAATAAATTATTTATCTCCGCTATTCCTTCTACCACCTTCCCCAGTTTATGATTATTCAAGTCCAACGAGTCCGATATTTCGGTTAGTTTTCCGGCAGTGTATGTGAGGCCTCGGTTGAAGAGGGGTCTTGATTCCTGATTGGAAGTTGAAACAGGTGTACCAGTCCCAGAAGCCGAATTATCTGGTATGGGCAGTGGTCCCTCATCAGCTACCGGGTGTGAAGTCAGGGCTCCGTGGGTACTGAGTCTTGCTTGACCTGGAGCTGTTGCACCTTCTTCATCTGCCATTGACTCCAACTTCAATAAAACATGATCCACGCTGTTGTTGGTCCTCTTCAAGAGTAGCTCATGCTGTAGAACTGCATTAACAACTGGCTCAATTGTATCCAAAGCGGTTTTAATTTCGGGCTTGAGCAATTTGGCTATGTGTGAAGCAAGTCCAGCCTGGAAAACATCTCCAGAGATAGCTTCATCAATTATCCGTCGAAGGAGTTCCGGGTCTGTTGGACTACCACCGGAAAAGCTCGCGTGTTTATAACTGGTAGAATCCTGAGATTTCTTTCCTTCGAATGAAGCCCGTATCCGATGCGATAGGGGAGGTCGCGAATTGGTCGGCATCCTTCTTGTACCCTCTCCTCGTGATTTTTCTTTCCTGAGACTACCAGAAGTACCAGCGGAAGGTTGAAGATTAACTGGCATTGGAAAAATTAAACAAATAGTAAAACGAACGAAATAGACTTAAAGATGAACACTTGAGACGATGTACGTTCAAGAAATAATAATATTAGAGAGCTGCCTTACTACTAATCTTACCTCTTTACCATGTCCCCAGTCCGCATATATATCAATTTGGGCACTTGAAATATATAAAACATGGTTGTATAGCACAAATGGTTGTTAATTCATGCGTAGTTTAACGTTGAGCTGAATACTAAGTGGTTGAAAGGAGGTGAGAGAAGTAAGAGCAAATAATGTGTTGTTTTCGAGTGGAGTCGAATCAATGAATGATGTTTCTTTAGGCGCTCTCGCTTTACCCAAGTTACCTTTGCAGTGCTCTTGGTACTTCACCGGGAACTGGGGTGCAGCCCAATGCCGGCCTTCTCCCCTCGAGCGATCATCCCTTCATCTGATGCCGTACACGTATTACTATTAAGGTTGCGATTAGACGTTGGCAAAATGTATTGTTATGAAAAGTTCGGATTAAGAAAAACTTGATTGATCAATGAAAGCAGTCAATAAATCAAAGAGCGATGAGGGGTATCCAGTAGTTCCAAAAATGACCTCTAAATTCCTAAGTAGACGATTAGGTCTGTTTATCTAATTCTGATGGAGGGGAGGAAGGGAGGGGTTACGTTTGTAGGAAAAATTCCCAGCCATTGGCAGCTAAAGCAACTTCAAATTGTTCCAAAGACCTAACATCGTCACGACAGCTAAGGTGTAGATGTAAAATGACTGATTACCCAAATAGAAAATACGAAGTAGGACTTGCATGTCATTTTAGCTTCCGTTGCTGTTGCTTGTTGTTCGGCTGGTGAAGAATAAATAAATGAATGGCAATCAAGCTCCAACCTTGTTTTGTGCTTCGCTGGAAGAGGTATCTGCAAAGTATTCATTCATTGATACTCTCATAGGGCTTACCAAGGGTATCTTAGTTGGGAATCTGATACAAGGTTAACAAATTACTTCTTCCACTCTGGAATAGGATCTTGTCTCGAACTTGTGTGGGATGGTTCAGGGGTTATCGTCTAAACCAAAACGTCTAATTGAATTCAATGCCTCCTTCCACAAATATCTTTTCCACTTCGTCATGACCGAGACCTTTGCCATGTGTTCATCAAATCTTCATAAATTTGATGAATACCTGCAGAGGATTACTTACGGGTAGTCTTGGGTAGTAAGACCACGAATATATCCGGATTACAACATAAGATGATATCCAATACTTTTCATCATTCTCACTATCATGCTCGTAAATCACAATCGTTCATACTATCATATGACCCTTCTTTCCACCCTGAGTATTCTCCGATATTATCAGACTATTATTCTCAGGAAAGTACAACACAGCATGTCAGATGTTGATATGTACGGTACCACAACACGAAAAATGTTCAACCAAGATACATATTTCCACTGCCCCGAATGTCCCTTCCCCCCCCCCTCCTATCCGAAACTCGGTAATATCTTATGCCGATGGCCGACCAACTTGATTTTGGCTTGATTTTGGCCTGCCTCGGCTTAAATATGGAAAGCGCGGTACTAGTATAGCTCCCTCTTGACGATCACAAGCTTCATTTCATAACATTCCCCTCCAATAAACATTCCTTTCGCAGATAGATTTTCTCACAATCCCTCAAATTTTCCTTCCTTACCCTTCTCCCAACCATGTCTCCCACTTCTACCTCAACAGGCGCTCAAATAAATCAAAAGATTGACACCATCAACCCTAATCTGCCCCACGTCCCTGAATCTAAAGCCGAATTAAAACAAGACGCCGAAATTGTTGTTCAAAAATCATTCGCAGGTTTACGGTCACTGGCTGCTGGGGGTTTCGGTGGTGTTTGTGCAGTTATTGTCGGTCATCCTTTTGATTTGGTCAAAGTCCGTCTACAAACTGCGGAAAGAGGGGTTTATAAAGGTGCTATTGATGTGGTTACGAAATCTGTCGCGAAGGATGGTCTCGCGAGGGGTTTATATGCGGGTGTGAGTGCGCCGCTGGTGGGTGTCACTCCTATGTGTATGTTTTCTCTTCTTTCTTCCTTTTACATTGGTTATTCTTATCTTTGCTTCCATTTCAAAATTCATTGACCACACAACTAATCTTTCTGCTCAACAGTCGCTGTGTCTTTCTGGGGTTTCGATGTCGGCAAGAACCTTGTGCGCAACTTTACCTCCACTGCCCCTCACGAACCCCTCACAATCGCTCAAATTAGTACAGCTGGTTTCTTCTCTGCCATCCCACAAACTATCATTACCGCCCCATTTGAACGTGTCAAGGTTCTCCTACAAATCCAAGGTCAAAAAGAACTTGCGCCGGGGGAAAAACCAAAATACAATGGTGGTGTCGATGTCGTGAAGCAACTGTATAGAGAAGGTGGTATCAAATCAGTCTTCCGAGGATCAGCTGCTACACTAGCAAGAGATGGACCTGGAAGTGCCGCATATTTTGCTACTTACGAATACATTAAGCGTCGTCTAACTCCTATAGACCCTATCACTGGAAAACCGGGGAAGGACATGAGTTTATTGGCAATCACTGGAGCGGGAGCATGCGCAGGTGTAGCAATGTGGATTCCAGTCTTCCCAGTTGATACAGTCAAATCGAGGCTACAGACTATGGAAGGGAAACCAACTGTTGGGGGCGTCATAAAAGGATTATATAGAAATGGAGGATTGAAGGCCTTCTTCCCTGGATTTGGACCAGCATTGGCGAGAGCTGTACCTGCTAACGCGGCAACATTCTTGGGTGTTGAATTGGCGCATCAAGCTATGAACAAGGTGTTCGACTGAGAGGTCCGGAAATACAACCAGTACTCTGAGGGTGGAAAAGCAAACAAAGAGGGGTGACACCGTCGAGGAAAGAGAATAGGGATGAGGGAGGTACTTTGCTACTGCCACGTTGGTAGGGATAGATTTCTTTAATTCTGGCTGGAGGGAAAAGAATTTATAGACTTGAGATACCATACAATTGAACTTATTAAGGAGATCATACCTAGATATGTTCAAACGTTTTCTGGATTTTGATAAGTGAATAGAATTCACATCACATGCATCACTCACTCGACATTCAAATATCGCAGTATAATGAGAATGAATGGAATGGTCGTTGTCGCCTTGTAATTCCGAATTATCTTATATATCTCATGCATACTACCTACTATCGCATTGTAAATATCGTTGATAGTCACGCTTATCGTATGATTGAAATTCAAATTGATTACAAATCATTTAATTTATTTATTCGTCTTCACTCTCACTCCCATCAAAACTATCAACGACATTCCAATGAGTCTTACTCGGCCGCAGTGATTTTACAATTCTCTGGTAAGCTCTTCTAACCTCATAATGTTTTCTCCTGTAACATATGTGCTTATACAGAACCCTCTCTAGGCCAAATCTTGACCATGTTTCTAAACACCTTCGTCCTATGCGATTCCATCCTTGAAACCTGAACGAGTTTTATGCGTAACTTATATATCCTCTTAATATACATGTTCACTGTATTTGCTATATCCATATTGAAGACTCACCGATGACCCGAACCCTTGCTCAAAGGTCCTTCATTCGAAGAAGAGCCCCGAATACAAATATTGGCCATTGCGTACCATTTATCCTGAGAGACTCCAGAAACGCTTTTCGATATGTGCCGAGATCGCCATATTCTATTGGCAGAAATGCGGTGGCCCCAGGGAAATCTGAGTATTCCTTGAGGAACTTGAGGAAAGATGAAGAATCGAATACTTCGTCTACAAATACAAACTACGTTCCCATGAGGGAATGGCAGAAATCGAAAGTATGGAACAAAATATTCAGTCCATACTATGACCCCAAAAAGTTTCAACCTTTGCGCCTACTAAGTACTCCTGTGCCGCTCTGGGATATTGCGCCTGGCTGTCTTCTGTTTCTTCCCGGCGTAAGCAAGCTGGACCCTCGGGCCCGCGCAGAACTCGAAAGATATGGCAACATTGGCATGGCTGGCCATCCTGTCGTGGTTTTGGCAGTCGATATGAAAGGTGTAAACGAAGCTTCTGTTGCAGTGGCACTAATCAGATCCTACTCTCAACATAAAGATGAGTGTCGATATCTTGGGTTGGACTGGTTTGATACTAAACACTTCGAGATACAACAGAGGGGCAACCACGACTTACCTCCACGGCTCGAGCACAATATAAAAATCGTACGGCTATACAAAACTCCTTGTTCAAATGCATCGAATTCAGTGCGACAGTTTGTTCAAACAAGCGCCATAATCACTGTTCCTTTCCAATCGTTATTAACGGAAACCAGATGGGACCCATTAACTCATTGGTGGCCTTCATCCTGTCTTAATGGTTGGGGTAGACGTATCATAAAGGAAGATTTTATGCACATCGCTGATAACATTGGTTTCACTCCAGATCCATGGGTTAGCAGTGGTCCATACATGTGGAAGGATTTTGTCCAGAAGACTGGGATCAACACATTTGGTCTTGATATTGAGGATCCCGTGCTATACGACGAGAAAGCCTTTTACCAGCAAATGTGGGAGGAGGGACGAGAGAAGTATAACAAGCACTTCAAATTACCTTCAAATTACTCTTCGAGCGCCAATGATTATTCGCCTTTGGGGTGGGCTTTCGATCGTATGCCCCATACAGGGCTCATACGCAGGAGAGTTCACGCTGTAAGGTCTTCGACTTATAAAAGATTTCGCCTCGATATTCCAGCTACACTCCATACCTCCCATCCCTCTACTCAAGTTTAACTCCAATAGTCTCCATCTTGCTCTTACACCCAGCCGTGGGGAACTCACGAATGTATCATAACTGTACAACTTTCAGAAACTGTCTCTTAACACATCGCATCTATTATTTTGTCGTCTCATCTTTCGTTTCCAAGAACCACTTCGGTTGGATGTGTCGCGGAACAAATGTGAAGGTGTGATGTATGTGGTAATTTCCATTTGTTACTCAATCTCATTGCCGAATGCATTGCCAAAAACTTCTCATTACATTTGCTTAGCCATGCATTATATTGCTGATACTTTGTCGAGATTGACGCTGTATTTTCAGTTCTGTGGTTGCCATGAGCGAATTTGAAAGGTACGTGGCTTATGGTACAGGTGTGTATTTCACGCTGTCCCGATCTCTTCATCTTGGCACTTTTCTCTTGTTTCCTTGCCTCTTCAGCCCTGTCTACCATTTTTTGGGCTTTCAAAATTCTTTAGAAGTTCGCCTATATTATTAGATGAATGGTGACGAGTCCCATTGCATCGGGCTTATCCTATAGTGTACAATATTGTTGAAGTCAATTTCTATACTACGGGTACATCGCTGTTCCCCGTCTCATTCTATAATCCAGTGATCAGTTCAAGAGCACAAACATAACTCTAAGCCAATCTACAACAGTATGAAACAAAGAGGCGGATAGAAAAAGTGAGACGACATGTTTATATCATAATGGTCTTGAATATACTACTGTACTTCCTCGATCTTTGCACGTCATGTTTGTTTTCGGCTTGAGATAAAAATATACCTAAGAGATGTATCACGTCCGCAAGCAGTTTTTGAATGCAAATTTAAATCGAGTGAGCCATAATATCCCCTGAATAAACTATGCAATGAGGCATACTAGTTAAAAACTCAGAACCGGGATTTCAAATTCATTCTAACTACATATCGGAAACGTTGCAGTATCAGATGACCACAAGCCAGTGCCGAGATTTTGCAAAGTAATGATCTATCAGATGCCGATGGTGCTTATATGTTTATCGGATGTACATTATATTCGTCTGTCATTCCTGGACTTGAAAGCGCTTGTTTTGGGTCGTGGAAACTTTCATACTGTCAGGTCTATAGGGGTCTCAGCCTCAAATCCTACCAAAGTGGGCGGGAGCGGGAGGAGGCACTTTGTATTTATCAGAGAGCTGCAGAAGACGAGGAATTTGTTATACACATGTAAACATACGAATTTGTACTATCAGATGAATATTTTTTCCGTCAGGAACTTGTATGCTTGTCCTTCATCGTATCATATTGGTAGCTATTTGTGGTTTCAAATTGATCTTATGTGAGCACTTTTGTGTTTTAGAGTTGATACTGGAATCGATGTTGGATGAAGATTGGAGATGCATTGTTCAGTTATATGTTTTTTATATGGAGGTTGAATGATGTTTCTTATAAGGTTGTGATTTAATAATTCCAATTTTATCTGCAATACTGTATGCATATACTGTTTAGATGAACAGGCTATGAAGATCACAATGTGCATGCATTATATGACAAAAGAGGGGCCGTAGTAGAGCCTTTCAAAATTCGAATGTTGAAAACTGCTGTAGACGACGCGGATTCTATCACTGACTCTGCGATTGGAAGTCATTTCCGTTCAATTTTGTGAAGAGGAGATGGCTTAAGTCAAGAGTTCAAATGCAGAAAGAAGCATATAGCAATGAAAATCTTTTTTTATCTTTCATCCGTACAAGCCACCGCAAACCACCACAAACTACACTTACTCACACTGCCGCATACACCATTCAACAAACAAGCCCCCAGGAATGAGATCTCACACTCCCTCAAAACTCCATCTAATCCTTCCAAAACCTCACTGCATAATCACACAACTCACTACTCCCCTCGAACGTACTTTCCCTCACCGCACTTCCCGTATGCGGCGCGTTGACCATCCAATTGCTGCGCATAAAGATACCCACATGATGAACTTTATTCACACAATCACCATTTGTGCCCCAGAAGATAAAATCGCCTGCTTTGGCCTGGGCGCGAGGAATGCGTTTTCCGAGGGATGAGTGATATTGGAGTTGAGCTGTGCGAGCTGGGGGTGGAGTGTTAGTTCAGAGGGGGGACCGAGAATTAAGAGAGGACGTACGAATGGTATATCCTTCTGCTTTGCAGATCGCGTATTGTGTTAGTCCTGTTTTTGTATCGTTAGTTCATCTTACAGATCTTCACATACAGATAACGTGAGAATTCTCAATTCACATACCCGAACAATCAAACCCTCCGTTTGATTCCCCTTTACATCCGCCCCCGCCAAAAACATACGTCACCCCCTCCTTCGCAACCGCCGCCTGCACCACATATTTCCCACTCGCGCTCCCCTTCTCCGCATCTTCTTTATCGATCGTATCGCGATCCTTCACACAACATTGCACCCCGTTATTTCCGGGACAGAAACCCGCGATGAATGATCCGCCAACACAACCATCAGCAGTATTGAGACAGAGTCCTGCAGCGCCGGTAGAGGGCTGACAGGTTTTGGAGATGCAGCATTGTGTGGTGCTTGGGCCGGGACAGTAGCCTGCGATGTTGAAGCCGTTGGTGGTGCAGGTGGAGGTGGATTGACAGGTTCCGGTTCCTTCCTAGTGGGGGTTAGTTGAGTGTTGGGGAATGGATGGGGGAATGGTATTTGTGTGGGTGTTTGGGATGGTGTTTGGGGAGGAAGGTTGTGAGGGAGGAGATGATAAGGTGGACGTACAGGTGCAGTGCAAGACGTGCCTTTTTCCTCCAGAACTGGGACGGCCAAGACGGGAGAAGAAAGATAAAGGAATGTGATGAGAGACCTGAGTTGGACTTGAAAAAGCATTTTGGATGAATGTTTACCCTTGGAGAGAGTACAAGTAGTATTAAAAAAACAGATGAACAAATGAATGAATGATTGAGAAAAAAAGAATAGTGAACAAAATCTTCCCTACTCAACTTATGATAATCACGAAGAGCTATATATCCTCATCCCCATCCTCATCTACACCCTCGCCCTCGCCCTCAACCACACTTAAACCTCTATACAATCTCAAGATATCCCTCACCCTCCTCAAAGGATGCAAAAACACTCAGCCTCGCGCACGCGGTACGCCATCATCATATCGCACAAAGAATCTTACCTAGTAAATACTCCTCGAAATTTCCACAACGGATGGAGTATCCCAAGTTCCAAAACAGCTGTGATTATTTATCTTATGTAGAAGGTGGGTAGGTGGTACAGCTTAGAATTTAGAGCTTTGTTAAGTTTGTTAAGTATATATATGTGTATGTATGTAATCTTACCTTATGTAGGTATCTATGTAATAATCCCCAGTCTATCTTAAGTACACGCCCAAGAATTCTTAATCCGATTTAACCCAATTCAATTCATTCCATCTCCATCTCCATGCCCCAAAAATCCAAATCCTCAAAATTCAACACACAATGCCCTTTTCCCCCTCCCCCTTACCGACTATACAGACCAACTACTATACTCAATCCACAACATAACCATATACATAAATCAAAACACCCAATCTCTCTGTGTCTGAAAAAGTACCCCTAAATCTTCAAAGCTCACTGCTACGTCCCCGCCTGCGATCCTACCGACCCCAGATTTCACAATTCCCGCTACATACCACACGCCACGTACCACATAATACTAATACGAATGATAATATTCAGCTGCCAAGACCAATGAAATTACAGATAGGCACCCGTGAATCCTTCGTTCCCTATGTCCAGTGACCGCTGTCTTCACCGACCGAATGTAATGCGGTATATGTATAGAGTACTAAACCAGCTGTGCTAAACATCTCATTGAAATCTGGAAAATTTCGACGGACATGTGGCATTACTCAACCATAAAAAAAGAAAAGAAGAAAAAAAGAACCGTGTGTGCAATTTGATTTAATTTATCTATTTAAGAATTCCTCAACTATTCCTTTCTTCCAGGCTCGTGAATATACACGTCATGTGAGATTAATAACGCCATTTTACATCCATCCCAACCCAACCCGTCGTCCATCGATCGATAAATCAACCTACTCATTTTAGATTCTTCCTCTCAATATCTAAGCGATACCACCTTCCTGTCCTTCGATTCCACCCATACCACCCATTTGTACTTCCGATCCACCAGTCTCCTCGCCCTTCTCAATTTTTTCGGCTTTAACATCCACACCTCTATTAGCTACCTGCTCTACACCCGCAACCAAGGTATCGTAAGGTCCCTCTCTAATTTGTACATCTCCATCTCTCTGGTCGCCTTTCTTTACTGCTGTGGCAGCCGCACCCTCTAATCCACCATCAACATCAGCCTTGATCTCTCCATTCTCAACCTTGAATCCTGGAGCTACCTCCGTCTTGCTTTCTCCTTCCTTCTTGAGCTCCGCTTCCCTCTGAGCTCCCACTGAATTATTAACCAAAGGCGTGGTATCATTGAAAATTCTCAATAACATGGCACTTCTGTCCTCCTTTGCCAACATCAAATTAAGCGAATGCATACTTCTCCACAAAGGAAGAACCATTCTCTCGGTGAAAGCATCTTCGCCTTCACCTGGTTCAATTCTCAAAACACAACATCCCATTCCGATATCTCTTACTCGTTCTCCAATCTCTCCAAGTTCCTTCCACGAATCGCCTGATACTTTAGGAAACATCTCAATTAAGAGAGTTCGAAGAGTCTCTTTCTTGGACAAATTGACAACTCTTCCTTCTCCAACATAACCTTGAAGAATTGGCATACCTTCAGATTGAATACGCCATCTGCAAACACCTTCGCCTTGTACATCTTGTTTCATGAACATCTTGACACCAGCATGGACGAACTTTATTCCCTTTCCTTCATTCTCGCTCAAGATATCTCTAATCAACGCAGTTGTGTAGTAAATGGTCTTGGCTGGTTCACCAGTTGCATTTCTAACCAAGAATCTGTCTCTTGGGAACTTCTCACTCAACTTGTAGAACGATTCAATATCTTGAACTTGAGGATGGTCACCAGGAATATATTTGAATGCCTCTTCAAATGCTTGATTCTGGCCGTACTTGTTAAGAAGTTTCTTTGGTGGAGCATCGGCTCGTAGATCGCCTGGACGAGTTGTGAGGTCTAGCTCTGCACCTGGTGGTGGTGGGTAATGTTCTGTACGACCCTCGGTGGGTGCATGGATTTCGGTATCTTCCGTTTTTAATTTCTTGTTCTCAATAGCGGCATCCATTTCGGTGTCTTCGATCTCTGAGGCAGGACGCTTAGAACCAATGATGTGTGTTGCATCAGACCCAGTTTGTTCCTGGTTTTGACGTGCTGCGGGTGTGAGTTCATCGAGAGTAGATGTGGTGGGATGAGTAAGTTCATCAGCTGCCTCAATTTTCGGTGCGACAGTCTCACCATCCTTTGGAGGAGGAGCAGACTCGATCTCATCAACAATTGCTGTGATGGGAGGTTTTGGTGCAATCTTTTTATTTTCCGATTCTGGCTTTGCCTTGAATTCTGCTTGTTTCTCCAAAATTGTGATGAAGAAACCACCAGTATCTTGCAAATGTGCGTAAACGCGCATGCATTGATCCAAAGGAACACTTGACATAGATTCATCAGTTGGTGGAAACATCCCCTCAACCAATCTACCAGTCCAGTCATCTTGTCCATTTTCCGCAATGAATTTTTGTAATTCAGCCCAGGATTTCCAAACACGACCTTTCTTATCCATGACGGTCCAAGTCCTCAAACCTGGTCTTCTCTTGAGTAAAGGTAATTGATCATCGCTAGATACCAATTTGACCTTCTCGGGTCCACCACATCTTTCAATGGCAGAAGCAACGACTGCCTCGTTCTCAATAGGATTCATACTACATGTAGAGTAGACAACACGTCCACCAACCTTGAGCATTTGAAGAGCTCTAACCAAAATGCGAACCTGTGTGACGTAAAGTCCAAGTGCATTACCAGGATTCCAATCCTTCCACAAATTGACATTCTTTCTGGTTGTACCATCTCCAGAGCAAGGTACATCGGCCAAAATTCGATCGAATTTGAGGTATCGGTTGGTCGCGGGGTTTTCTGGCGTAGGTGGAAGTTTGATTGATGGAAACATAGTAGCATCATGATTGGTGACGATAAGATTGGGGGATGAAAGTCGTTTAAGTTGATGAATCAACATGTGACTTCTTTTGTAGTCGGCATCATTGGCGATCAATAAACCTGTAGCTCTTCCATCATCACTTGGATCAAGCTCCAATTCTGCGTCTGCGCTTCCGTCTCCTTTCAAGACTGCTTGAACTCTGGTTTCCTCTCCATGGTGTACCATTTCCAACAACTGAGCTGCCTTGCTTCCTGGCGCAGCACACATATCCAAAACTGTCATTCCAGGTTTCAAGTCCATAACCAAAGGTGGAATCATGCTGACAATCTCCTGTCTACTAATATTTCCGACGCTGGTTTCTGAAACCAAGAATTTCTGGAATTTGGCAAAGGGGGGAGATTTTCGGATGACAGTTTTCGATGTCTTCATCGACCATGCGAGCTCATCGGGATACCATGGAACTGGCATCGGAGGTTCAACTGGACTGCCATCGAATTGCTTGATTTCCGAAATTTCGGGAATGTACCGTTCTTTTAATTGCTTTTGAACCGCAATTGCATGACTATAAATTGTTAGAAAAGGGTAGCAGGCCAAAAGTACTGGTTTAAAGAAGTTATAATCAAAGCAATCGAGTAACATACCCTTTTGACCCCGCAAATCGAAAACTATTTGGTAATTCTCTCTTCAACGCTCCCCAGAACTCTTCTTTCTCTGCCTCTTCCAAATTCAAAAGTTCGTTGTAATATCTCTCGAATTTTTCGTTGGATTTTGGAACTTTCTCAAAGCTGCATCGAGTGTCGACTTGATTGTCTCTTGATCTTCCACCATTTCTACCACCTCGTCCTCCTCTGCCGCCACGACCTCCCTGTTAAACATTAGATATTTTGATTATGTCAATTGAAAAATGAAAGTTGAAAGCTTACCTTTCCACGTTGACCCATTTTCAATTAATTGGGTTGATTGAAAATTGGATTTATGGAAATTATTGAATTTGCGCAAAATCAAGCCATGTCTTTCAGTCGCAAATGATGATAAAAATTAAATGCTGCAGGTCTACCGGAACAACTGATAATCCGAACATCCGAGATCACCCCTAGTGACGAACCAATTATATACTTGGATATTATTCACAGGAACTCTTTGGTCATCTAAGTAGTAAAGTTGATAATTCCTTGGTATTTGGTCAGAAGATAGATAGACAGATACTTGTCATGGTATTTGAGGCTGTCTTGCAATCAAACTCATATTCAAACAAGTTCTTCATCTTACATTCACATATTTTGGCTCCATCTAATCACAGAGCAATTCATACAGTCAATTCATCTCATCCTGAACCAGAGAGTCCAGAATCAGGACTATATCATAACAACAATTTTACACTATGGTAGAATCACCCAATATAGCAAAACTTACATGAACAAGATAACAAGAAATCCATTTAAAAATACAGAGCAAACATGGATCTTCCTATCAAATCACGTTCTCAACACTTTTCAACGCTCTATCACAATCGATAAAGAGAACCAAAGAAGAAAGAAGAGGGAGGGGGCAGTGGTACTGGTGAACTAGAAGATTAGTGTCCATACATAATCAACTATCTCTTTTCGACGTGGTTTCAAGAAGAATCATGACCTGGACAGAGGTGAGGACTGCACTTTGGATGTGACTGAAGCGGAAATAAGTGGTCAACAATTATTTACAGACTGGTGAATCATTAAGACTAGAAGACGAGAGTGAGAGCAGGGAAATCTCAACGAGGTTGAGGGTTTTAGGATGTTTGTATCTCACACCTCCAGAGAATCTATAACAGAGACAATATTGATAATAAGCCCTTAGTCCAGCTCGGGGATGGCTAGAAGGGAAGTTCTTATAAGCTTGTCAAAGAGTGAGCCTAATTTCTTAAAACTGTAGTATAGATCTTATTGTAAAGCTCTGAAACTATCAGAAATATACAGAACAAGAAATTTAATAACAAATTTCGTGTCCAAAGGTGATGCCCCCAGGAAAGCCAAAATAGACAATCTCATCCTCAATCTCTCTTCCATCCTATTACGCCTTCCCCAAATATGCAATTTTCCCAATAAACTCCCTAGTTATTAACACCAAATCATCTTTCCAGCTCCATTATACGCACAATCTGTAACTGGCATAACGGCCAGCAGTTTCCGACTTTCTGATGATCTTGACGACCTGTCCTCTTCTCAATCCTAGATACTTCGCGACTGGATCGGCAGCTTGAATACGTGGAAGTTGAGTATCCTTCAATCTATATCTTGACAACAGCTTGGCCCGCTCTTCTCTACTCAATAAAACATGCTTGGGAACCAACTCATGATGTGTAATATTGACGAGTAAATCTTGCTCGACAAAAGTCTCGATTCTGGTTTCGGATGCGACAGCGGGAATAATCTTTTGAGCGGGACCTGATGGTGCAACAGGTGCGATGAGAATTCCAGCCGAGAAGTTGTGTTGAGAAAGATGCTGAGCGAATGTTCGCATTTGTTTAATGCCAATGGAAACATCAGTTACCATGAGAAACTCAACCCAAATAGTACCAATTTCTGAGGTAGTTGGGTTTGGGTTCTCTGCGGTTGGCGCAACAGCGTATTTGGCAATCATAGCTTCACTTGGGGTCGCGGAGAAATTCATTTGGCGACGACTAAAGAGATGAATCGTTAGTCATAAGATTAGAGAAGGCATTTCATGCCAGGCGGAGATAGAAAAGCCAGTATGTGTCGAGAAAATTTACTGAGATGAGAAAGAAAAGGGCGCATACTCAACACTTCCATCATTACTGGTGAACTTGCTCTTAAATGTATCAAAGCTCATGTTGACTTCCTCTTCAGCGAGAAGATAACCCCGATCCTGGACCATCTCGTGTACAGTTCTATAACATCTCCAAAGCTTTGCGGCCTCCCTATCAATTCCATCTCGTTGCTTTTGCGCGCGATCTTCGTCGTCAGCCATTTTGAAGATTTAGTTAATGGGATGAAGAAGAAAGAAGGATTAAATTGCAAGGTCCCAAGATGATCGCGCAAAGAAGAAGAATCTCGTCCTACAAGAACTCCTGGAATGAGACAGAAGGGGATTGTGGGAAGTTGATTGTGGATTGACTTGTTGATGGAAGTTCAGATTCAGTCAAGGGCCCTTTGTAAATATTTTGACGCTAGTGGCTCAAAAAAAGTTCAAGCAGAGATGAACTGCGAATGTTTGGGAAAGTCACATGATGCCTGAGGCTGATTGAGGCTGATTTACACCGACTTACCGACTTGCCGAGTGGCTTGTTAGACTCTAGTTAGTAACTGTACTGTCTAGATTGTCTCAACTAATCTTTGAACTTTGATCAGTCGAGATTGAGTCTTACTTGCTGATGGAATTGGTTATGTGATTCCTTTGGGTGATTTTCTAGAGTATTGAAGTCGATATCCAGAAGGCGTCTTCTTCTTCTTCTTCTTCTTCTTCTTCTGGTATCAGTTCACTCAATTTACCCATTTCTTCCCCTTGACAAGACCCAGATTCCGTTGACTATTTGCTCAGTAGGTATACATCCTCGAGTTATTAGCTTTGTCTGGTAGACAAGCTTGAAGACGTCAATCAGGCAATCAGACAATAAGACCTAGACAACCAGACAATAAGACCTAGACAACCAGACAACTATTACCTTCAAGGTCACCGTACTGTCCTCAATTGCTTCTATGCTTATCCGAAGGAGCTGTACAAGGTAGG
This sequence comes from Botrytis byssoidea, assembly GCF_014898295.1. Taxonomy (NCBI): domain Eukaryota; kingdom Fungi; phylum Ascomycota; class Leotiomycetes; order Helotiales; family Sclerotiniaceae; genus Botrytis; species Botrytis byssoidea. The sequence goes on along the minus strand of NW_024065861.1, from coordinate 91,039 downwards.
ATAATACTAATTCCTGACTAATCCTTCCCCCAATCTGACTTCACAGTTAATGCAATACACACATACAATCAATAATACAGCCAATACAGCTAATACAGCCAATAGAACCCCGAGAGCCAATTAAAAGCTTACCTGTCATCCCACAACTTAAAAAAAAGAATAATTTACTAATATAAATCTTTCCCTTAACCTTGTCGAACTAATAACTTATAAACTGTCTACCGGAATACCCTCTACCTTTTTCTTATATTTATACTTAGTTTCTATAAGTACAGATAAATTACTGTGTCCTTTTCCTCAAAGCGTCATATTCTTTTTTTTCTTTTGATGTCAAGTTAATTGAGCATTTACTTGTTCATTACATTTCCAGTAGCTTGTCAAAATCCCACCAAAAAAAATATGGCTGATACCAAATCCTCTCCTGCTGCGACCAAGGTCGATGAGGGAGCCAAGAAAGAAGTTCAAACCAGACCAGTCAAGCCAGATGAGGCTGCATTCAAGGCAAAGTTAGCTCAAGCCGAGAAAGATCATAAGTTGAGTCAAGAAAAGGCTGTAAGTAAAAAATCTACACTGTTTCTTTGGGCGCATCGGCATACTGCATTGCATTGTTCATTACCAGATATCTAACATGAGTTCATGCAGGCTGCCGCAAAAGCAAAATTGGACGTTGCGCAACCAAATAAGAACAAGGACTCTCCAGCTGCTAAACGAAGAAACGATTTAATCAGTCAATTGAAGGAAATCAAGGAACAACAAGGTGCTGGAAAGGCTGGTCGTTTACAAGTTTTTGATCAAATCAAGAAGATTGATGAGCAAATCAAGGCCAAGGTTAACGAACAGAAGGTTGCCAAGGGAAAGGTTGGATTCAAGAATGTCGATGAATTGGACAGAGAAATCGACAGATTACAAAAGCAAGTTGATGCTGCTACCATGAAGATTGTTGATGAGCGCAAGACTCTTACCGAAATCTCCAACCTTCGCAAGCAACGTAAGGGATTTGCTGGATTCGATGATACTGAAAAGTCAATTGAAGCATTAAAGGCCAAGAGAAAGAATCTCCAGGACTCCCTCGACGATCCAGAAAGCAAGGCATTATCCGAGAAATACTCAAAGCTTCAAGGTGAATTGGATATCTTGAAGGCCGAGCAAGACGATGCTTTCAAGAACTTTGGTACCCTCAAGGCCGAGAAGGATAGACTCCAAGCTGAGCAACAAGAGAAATGGCTCGCTTTGAGACAGATCAAGGATGATCACTACCAAGCCGTTCGAGCTGCTAGTAACTACGATTACAACCAACGTCAAAAGGCTCGCGAGAGATCAAAGCTTGAGTGGGAGAAGAAACAAACTGAGGCAAAGAAGGAACGTGCTCAAAAGATGCTCGCAGAGGCCAGTGACCCTGCCTACCTTGACGAAATTAGAAACGCCGAATCAGTTCTCCGATATCTCGACCCAACTTACACCACAACCAAGGCACCTTTACAAGCTCCTTCTGGTCTTGAAGCCGCCACTGGACGTACTGTTGATGATTCTGGACTCAAGGGAACTAGAGTCTTGAAGAAGGAAGACCGCGAGGAAGATTTCATGAAGGGAACCGGAGGCAAGAAGGGAAAGAAGGGTAACAAGAAAAATGCTGCAGCTACTTCTACCCCTGCCCCAACAAAATACAGTTGCCCACCAGCTGTTATGGAGGATCTCACTAAGATGGGAATTGACCCACCTTTCAGCGCTGCTGACGTTCCAGCTGTTACCGAGAAAGTCAAGGCCAAGTTGGCTCACTGGAAAGAGGACCAAGCTGCTCAAACCAAGCGAGTAAGTTTTCTTTCACTAACCACTTTACATTAAACTAACGACCGCACTAGAACATCGAGAAAGCTCAAAAGGAAGTTGAGAAACTTGAAGCCGAAGAATCAGGAGCTGCCACTCCAGCTTCAGAAACCCCAGCTACTAACGGACATGGTCATGGCGAAACTAAGGCTACTGCTGGTGCAGATGAGGGTGGATCTGTAGCAAACCAAGTCGAATTGATCAAGGAGGGTGAAAAAGATGCAGCTGCTGATGCAACTGCTGCCGCTAAGGAGGATGCTGAGGAAACTTCTTAGATTACCTACTTATCGTATTATATCACTGCACGTAAATGTATGAGGGGTGGCAAGGGGTTAGGGTCTGGAGGGGGCAAGGAAACGTACACAGGTCCGATCTAATGAACTTGATGGCCTAATGCATGGATGAATGAGTGGATGAATGGTTAAGGATAGACGGAAGTTGTTGATACGAAGCAAACCTAAAATTCGTTACATCAATATTTTAATCTTTTCCTCATTACCTTGCTTACATAATTCTTTGCTCTGATTTGTTGTTGTTTGTTTCTTATTCAATTTAATGTCTAATTTATATCTATATGCATCTATATCTAAATACCTGGTACATAATCAAACTCGAACTCTAACTCCAGTTGCAACAATCATATAAGATCTCATGAGATAGAATAAGATAAAATAGACTGGAATTCGGTAAAGTAAGTAAGTATGTGTATAAACAATATACTATATCGTGCTACACAGTACAATATTATCATTCTACTCTCTCGTGACTTTTGCTTTCTTACTTTCTTGCTTTCTTTAGAGGTCACCTGATGAGCGGGAATCTAGACTGGGATTTACGTTGGATGCAGAGCTAAATATACAGAGAAGAAGGGTTGTTGGAAATTTAGTTGAGGGATGAGGAAGGGAGGGAAGGGGGAGGTAGGAAGTAGGAAGTAAGGATCAGACAAAAAGAGTAAGAGGACGAGAATGAGACAGATGGAGAGATTTTTATTTTGTCTTGCTGTCTTTTCGTTTTGGTGTTGTATAGTTGGTTGGATGACTGCACAGGAGTGAAAAGAAAAGTTGAAAGCATAAGGAGATTGGGAGATGGGAGATGGGGATGTGAAGGAATGTGGGCTGGCTGGATGAGTATGCAACGGATGGAAGAATGGATGGATGGAACTATCTATGGATATGGCTATAAGAGTGGATATGAATGTGGATATGAATATAGATGTGTGTATGATTAATACAAAAAGCTTGTTGTTGACGGCAGTTGATCTGATCTAGGGAGTCGGACTATGCGATATGTCTCCAATTTTGTGTTTGTGTTTTATGTGTGATAGTATAGAGCAAGAGTCAAGTGCGTGAGAGAGGCTTGAGAAGAAAGAATAGATAAGAAAGTAGAGAGGAAAGAGGGGATGATATACAGAAGGATAGAGAATCTATCTGCGAAAAAAAACTTGACATCGATCAACGGATAATTAGTCCACAAATTATGGAAATTAGGGTAGAAGAGAATAGGAGTTACAGATCTATGGGTGGAGAAATCATACTATGTAGGTGAGAAGTTGTTGATGTGTTTTATCTACTCTGGGGTGGTAAGGTAAGGCAAGAATTTCTACTTCATTTTTAATAGCTGAGAGTTGTTTATCGGTAGCTAGGTAGGTAGACAAGTAGCTCAACGAGCTGCTACCAACAAGATCCACGAGACCTTGAACACTCTGAGACACAGCCAGAAGAAGAGATGAACTAAACGAAGCAAGTGATAGAGTACAATGTACATAATATCAATCATGCTTTCTGCTTCCTGCTTCCTGCAGCATAGAACTCCACGGGCCCATGCCTAGCTACCTGTCGAAAAGTACTCGTGAGAATACTAAGAACTAAATAATGATGATGTGTTCCCCAAGCTGTTTCAAATAGATTAGCGTTGCCGATTGATAGACAACCCTGTGGAGGTGATCCGGAGAAGTGGATCTAGGATGGAAAGTACATTATTGATGAATGGAGAACGGTGGTAGGATTGACTGGAGCAAAAAGAATAGAGGTAAGAATGGTGGTGTATCTAATTTATGCTGTATTGATGTTTGTCACCTATGAGGGTAGTAGTAAAGAGTCGCCATCTGTGACGTGGCTATTCCGTGATGCGTTCGCGCGTGAGCTGGAGTTACTTTCGCTGTGTAGAATTCGGGAGTGGTTCGACTATCAAAGTATTGGACTATGTATTCGCACGAGAATCTGACACTGCCAGCCAGTACAATATTACTTTTAACAATTCTCATCATTGGTAATATGTACAGGTACGAATGAATGAACGAATACACAAACTAATCCAATCCCACAAGCTTCCTTCCGAATCCATAAAATATCAATCCATCAAGCCAATACGAAATGCATATGAAATGCAAACCACCAAAAAACCGACAAAGATCCACCCTATCCGACCAAGCTCCAAAAGCAGACAGATAACATAACCATGACTGACGCTAATATGCTGGATAGATAGATGATATAATGCCTCGCCTAGAAAGAGATAGATAATTTGCTGCAACTAGATAGAAATGAATGCACCAAAGCAGAAAAGCCAGACCCGTACCGATGTTTTCGTCGTAAGTTTCATAGAAGGTTCGTGGAGACGTATCGCGTCATGTTATGTTGTAGTCGTAATGATTGTGAGAAGTGTGAAATCGTGATGAGATGAGTTGAGATGAGTTGAGATGAGTTGAGATGAGTTGAGATGAGTTGTATAATCTGATGGGTGATGAGATAAAATGATATAATTGTATTGAGGTGTAATGTAATATCCAACAGAGTGTATTCCGAATTGGTGAGATGGTATGTACAAATGAGATAAACAGACTTGATAACCTGAGGATAATAAGACGTTGAGATAAACTTTCGACTAAAATTCAGGAATCCATGATGATCATCCGCTTGAAACCAGGAGATGATGCCAGAGTGGCTATGCTAGCTAGGCCTGACTTTTGGCCTCGATAACTTCAGCTGTGCCTGGCATCATTAATCCCTACCCATGGAATTGTGGTAGTCATACACGCACAGCCGAAGTCATCTGTTCTTTCTTCAATCTTGTTTTCTCTCCTCCTTTTGAAAGCTAATCATCATCAATCTCAATAAGGATTAACATATGCATATCCTGGCGTAGGAGCATATGCAGGAGCTGCCCTCGAGTTTCTATGTGGATTATGTGCAGGCGCCATGTGTGGACCTCCTGGTGGCGGCGGTGCAGTCATCGGTCTATTTCTTCCTTCAGCCCTCATACTATCTCTTCTCTGTCTCTCGACATGTCTTTCTCTGTCATTAGCTGGCGTGCCAATCCTCCTCTGTTCTCTCCTCCTATCTCTTTCCCTTTCTTCTCCTCCATCTGATACAGCAGGTGTTGATCCTCTTGGTGGACCAGGTTCACTTAATCTGACTTTCCTTCCGCCGCCACCACCCAATGCTGATAAAGGTGGGTCACGAACACCAGGTTCTTCATCGCTGGGTAAAGTTAATTCAACTAAACTGAAGAAATACTCGAGGACTTCCGGGTAGCGTTGTACGCTTGCGCGCCAATCTTCATCAATGCCGCGTTTGAGCTCTGAATCGGCTGCTGCGATTTCAGATGGGTGTGGACGTGCGTTGTAGTAGTAAGCTGCTCGTTCAGTTATGCGGTGGATTTGGGCGGCATGTTCGTCTTTACGGCGAGTGGTGAGAACACTGAAGTAGGAGAGGATGTAATCTTGTGCGTGGCCACGGACCCATGTTCTATTTGGAGGATGAGTTAATGGGTGAACCAGAGGTGAATCATTGATCCATATGGATGTTGTGGGAAGACGATGATGTAGGGCATGAACCGGAGGGGTATGAGATGATGGACGAGGGGTGAAGGAGACAAGAGACGGTACCTTATATCGTTATAAACACTAGTCATCATTCTCTGTTCAGCCTGCCTCACAGCGACGGTAAGGCCATTGGCTTCGCACTCGCATTTTGCGATAGCTGGCTGAGAACATATGGCGCAATCGGGATCCATGATCTTGAGGTTCTTGTTGTTTCTGGCGTTCTTGATTAACATTATGAAGGGGTATCATCTGGTTTGGGTGAGGGGCAATAGACAAGTAAAGGGATCAATGTTCAAGTGAAGATAAGTGAAAGGAAACAGATGAGCGAGGGGGATTGAGGCTCAAAGAGGAGAAGGTATATGTGTATGGATGAAGAAAGAAAGAGGAGTAAATGTTTGGTATCAGAGAAATGGGAGGCAATTGAAAGAATGGACGGGGGAAGATGATCCCATGGTATATGATGGGTTGAGAATATGGGGACGAACAGTGTTGTATCCTACTGTATGTATGTGTGTATGTATGTAGGTATTGTAATAGGTATAGGTCGCTTGACTGACAAGACGGAAGTCGAGATCTTGGGGGAATGGGGATACCTATCCAAATATCGTATCCTCTGGCTCGCTGGCTTGCTTTGCAGTGCAGTTCGTGTGGGGTAAGTGTAGGGAAAATGATATTCGAATCAATTGAAGTGATCTCAAAGTTAAACTAACCTTTGTAAGTGTATTCCCCTCTAGAGCTCCCCTCTTCAATTTGATGCAGCGAGTCCGGATCGTAGTGTACGATCTGAAACGATACTATATTATGCTATGCTTGCTTGCTGGCTCCGGAACTGCAGATTTCCACGGTAGAAAGATCACGCTACGCAAATTTCTGCAACATTCAAAATGAAAAGATTAGAATAATAAAAATGTGAGGTGTTAGGGAAACCAAAACAAAAAAGAGGCCCCACGCTTAACAGTTCTGCTATCGTGAAATCGTAAGATCAGGTAGTAGATGTGTACGACGGGGGAAAGGGTAAGGTATGTGGCATGTATGTACTGAGTGACGGACGGGAGATAGGAAAGGTGGTTATGATTAGATGTGATGGGATAGGAAGAGACGGGTAGTTGGCATGAAAGAACGGGAGTTCTTTTTAGAATTTAGAATTCAGACGACAAGAGACTTTACCGAGATTTGACAACAAAAGATGCTAAACGGGAAGGGCGAGGGTGGAAGAGGAAGCGGAGGAGCAGGAGGAGATTTAGAAAGGGAAAAAAGTGAGATGTCGTTATTAGAGTGATGTGCAAGCTTGTCTGCAAGTTCGGCGTGTCGGTTGATGGTTGTGGTCGTGCGTGTGGTTTCTATTTTTTTGGGTGGGGAAAATTTTGGGTGAGAATCGTGAGGTGCATGAAGACCATGAAGAAAGATATGAAAAAGAGAACTAATTTGCTATCTAGCTACCTGATTTCTTCGTATGGAACCGTATGTATACCTGATACTGATTTAGGTCTACGACATACCGAGCATAATAAACATAATACCACTTACACAAAGAAACACCGTTTGTCCTTTTAACTACCTGATCACCTACCATCTACCTGGAAAAAGATTAACTTGCACCACTTCACACAATCGACGCCCCCAGAAACTACCAACGCAGAGTGGCATATGTGGATCATACGCGAGAGGCGACTCAGGCGAGAGGATACCTTCAAACCTTCAAACCTTCAAAACCCAAGATAAAGTAAGGCATTGATTTGACGATTTGACTACATTTGGTTGATTACATACCAACCCCATACCAACTCCGGGAAAAGAATGCTAGATAAATCATCCTGATTAGTAGTAGGTTGAATCATATATAGTAAGTGCCCTTCAAATAAGCATATCCGTAGGTCAGTAAGGGATCCAAGTGTTAACATTTCAGCGGAGTGTGCAAGTTGTCGTGGCTCGAATGCTTTGATGTGACTTGCATCTCGTGGTTAGAGAACCAGAGGCGAAATGCATGGGTCGTTGGTCATGAATCATGACGAGATATCCGATTGCCAGTGTCATCAAGTAGGTACTTTGTATATAGATAGTAGATAATAGATAATGCCTCGAAAATGGGTACAGTCAACGCGGAGAGTTAATGTAGCTAGATGAGGTAAGCATCAGAGTAAATACTGCTTTTCTTTGCCTTGGGACTTCGGAGGTTCTGGACCAGAAAAGATTATGAGGCTATCTTGAATTCGTAGCATAGCCAATAGAAGATGAAGATATGATTTGGCTGCATATATGCAACCCAAGTCTTTTTCATTCCTTCCCTCAAAAACTAAGGCTTTTGGGCGCAGATCAAAAATTGGGTGGTTGGTAAAAAGATGGAGGGCTTCTGGAAGTCACATCTACACTCGTGCTCTACAGACTACTCACCGCTTGTTCGCAGGACCGCAGAATTGCGTCGAGAGAGGGGAAGTCGAAGGTGGGGGATAAGAGAAAAGTTGAAGCTTGAATCCTTAGATAGTACAATCGTGTGCTTGTACCGGTATGTTAGAGGTATTTTATATTTCCGAGGTACTGTACGTCAAGAATGGTTGCTGTGAAGATACTAGGTATATATCATCAGACGATGTCAAACGAAATCATTTTGATAGTTTCAATACTACCGAGATCGAATTAAAGGGGCTCAAAAATGAAAGTACCGGTATGTATTTTCTGAAGATTCACTCATTTCACGCTTCCTCAATAGATATCGGAAAGTCTGAAATATTTACCGGTAAGTTGGTGTTACGGTGACCGAAAATTTCATTATTTGCATCACAATATCAAAAAAGATCTCCAGCTTGCACAGCTGCAAACATATATCTGCGACCCAGTGATAGACATCGTTCATTATGCCTCCACGTTGTTCAACTGTGCAAGGCACGTTGACGCCATTTCTGTACCCATTCCTATTTTCGAAGACATCTAGGTTGATGCACCGAAATCCTCGAATATACATCAACGCAGTCCGGAGACAAAGTACCTTATCTGAAGAACTCGCCGCCGAATCTCCGGCCGAAGAATTTGACCGATTGAATCCTCCTCCCTCTGATTATTCTCGAACAATATTCGCGGATAAAGCAAAGATAGATGTCTTTGCAGGGGCTGGTGGACATGGATGTATTTCTTTTCTGCGAGAGAAGTACATAGCTGCGGGACCTGCGAACGGAGGCGATGGGGGTACTGGTGGAAACATTTATATACAGGCTGTGAGGGGAGAAACAAGTCTACATAAACTTGCAAGAAGGAGGAATTTAAAAGCTGGCAGGGGAAAAAATGGTCAAGGAAAAACGAAAGGTGGAGAGAGGGGCACTGATATTATCATTGAAGTTCCTGTAGGTACTATTGTGCGCGAGTTAGATCGGCATGATCCTGCAGCCATTGAGGAGGATAGGATAAAGATGGAGGCAGGCAAATTGGATGGGCATGATTTAGATGGACCTTATAAATGGGATCGAGAAAGATGGTTACTATACCCAGCTATTACACCTGAAGAGATCGCTACTGCCGAGTTCCCTTCATTACCCAAGGCAAGGAAGTCAAATTTAGCTGCCGCACAAGTGAAGGGTCCTATTTCCTTAGATCTTTCCATGCCTATGGAACGACCCTTGCTCTTGGCCGCAGGTGCTGTAGGAGGTTTGGGAAATCCACATTTTGTCACAAAACAAGTACCAAGACCAAAATTCGCGACCAAAGGTGAATCTGGACTACGAATTACATTGGAGCTCGAACTTAAACTTCTCGCCGATGTTGGACTCGTGGGGCTCCCTAATGCTGGAAAGAGCACTTTACTACGAGCTATGAGCAACAGCCGAACAAGAGTCGGAGACTGGGAGTTCACCACATTGGAGCCGAATATTGGTACTGTAATTATTGATGACAATAAGGGAAGACCTTTGGCTCAATCACATTACGAAACTGGAGAACCAAGAACAAATTTTACCATTGCAGATATTCCTGGTTTGGTCGAAGATGCCCATTTGGATCGAGGTCTTGGTATAAGTTTCCTTCGACATGTTGAACGAGCTCGAGTTCTCGCGTTCGTTGTGGATCTTGGGAGAGGCAATGCTGTCGAAGCTTTGAAAGGCCTATGGAGAGAACTGGCTGAATATGAACGGATGAAGATTGAAGAGGAGAAAGAGAAGGCCAATCCAGTTGTGGAATGGACCCCCTTCACCTCTGTCGAAGATGCAGTGGCAAATCGATCCGAAACAATCGTGGTTAACAGTGGACCTACCTTTGAGAACCCCCTCGCACCTAATCTCCCGTCAATTTCCAACAAACCTTGGTTCGTCGTTGCTAGCAAAGCAGATTTGCCTGGTACTCAGGACAACTTTCAACAGTTGAAATCGTACTTGAGAGAAGTCGCAGCGGGAAATGAGGAACATCCTTCAAGACAGCAGAATCCATGGAAAGGAAAAGTACAGGCCATCCCAATCAGTGCAATTAACGGACATGGCGTTGAGAAGATTACCGAATGGACTGTCGGTCTTCTTGATGGATGAAGTATTTACGGATAGAGGCATGTATAATATCATGATGCACATTAATGATCAGTTCATGTACAAAATTCTATTGATTCCCATTATCTATTCTCACATCAATATCAACTTGATCATATACATCTGTTTCTGTCCGCATGCATCTTTGACGTTTGACATAGTGGGGTATATCTAACGGCTACTTTCATTTGAAATTCATCACAAGTGGCTTATGGTCTGATCCCAAGCGGGGTTTAAGTTCCAGTTATGCTTCCATCTGTATTTTTGTCACTCACATCGGGAAATTTCCACGGTTGGGATGAGACATTGGAGCGGTAGTGATGCTGTGGCCCGTTCCCGTGACACCATCTTCTTCAACTTCAACGAACCTTTCGATTCCCAATATAAGATGGATTGATTTGTACAAGTGTTGGCGGGAGGAAAGAACATCCTTCCTAAATTCCTGTCTCAGATCTCAAAGTCTAAATCTCCCGTCGGTGGCGTTCTTACCTCTCGAGATCTATTTTCGAATCGATCATTCGAAGCTATCCATGCACGAAACGCTGGACAGAACTTTGTTATTCCAACGAAATTCTCCGCAAGACTAGACGGTCTGTAACCATTATGAGTACCAAATCAATCGAATATAGTAAGGACTACTCTTATGGTGAAACAGTGAATATGTGGTTGAAGTATCTCAAAGGTGAGTTGTGATGACATTCACCATTGATAGCTACCTTATTGAGAAAGGATGAACACATAATGGGCTTAAAGGGCTGCCTGGAAAAAGGTGTGTCAAAAGTCAAGTTCCTTTTGTTTACTCCGATATCGTCATCGTCCTTGTTGGTTAAATATAAAAGTCCCTTTCGGTCCTATCTTCGGATAATATTTTCCTCCCACAAACAATACAGCTCTCGACCTACCTCATCAACTTAAGCCTCTTTTCTCTACATTCAAATAAACCTTTAAACAATCTTGTACTTTCAAAAAATCATCAAGCCACTTCAAAATCAGTACAATCCCTTCTGTTCTTCTCTTGCAAGTTTAGCATATACTGTCATCTTTCAAGATGTCTGCAACTATCGCAGTCCTTCCTGAATCTTCCTCCCCATTTGATCCTCAAGCTCTTGCACAAAAGTACATTGTCGAGCGAGAGAAGCGTATTCGCGAGGATGGACTCACTCAGTACAAGGAACCTACTGGCAACTTTGCTCGGTTCCAAGATGATGCCCTCATTGAAGAAATTTCCCCACGTGAGCCAATCACCGATTCTGCTGAGGTACTGATTATTGGTGGTGGTTATGGTGGTTTGCTGGCTGCTGCCCGCCTTTCTCAAAAAGGCGTAACCAATTTCCGCATTCTTGAAAAGGGTGGCGGCTATGGTGGAACTTGGTATTGGAACCAGTATCCAGGTTTGTTTTATCCTCATGAGCTAAAACCTCAATTACCACACCTCCATAATTATTGATATTTACTAATTGTCAATTTGCAGGTGCTCAATGTGACATTGAATCCTACATTTACCTTCCCTTGCTCGAAGAGCTTGGCTACGTCCCAACTGAGAAGTATGCTCGTACAATTGAAATCCATAAGCACATTGAGATGCTCGTCACACGTTACAATCTTAAGGAAAAGACAATCTTTCAAACCGAAGCAAAATCAATGACTTGGGATGAGGATATTCTTTCTTGGAAGACCGAGACAAACCGTGGTGATCATTTCACCTCCAAGTTCGCTATCACTGCTACAGGTATCCTCCACAAGATCAAGCTTCCAGGTCTTGAAGGCATGGAGCTTTTTGCTGGAAATTCTTTTCATACATCTAGATGGGATTATGGCGTTACCGGCGGTGACGTCAATGGTAATCTCAGCAAGTTGGCTGATAAGCGTGTTGGTGTCATTGGCACTGGTGCAACCGCAGTCCAAATGCTTCCTCATCTCGCTAAAGCCTCAAAGCACGTCTACGTCTTTCAGAGAACACCATCCACAATCAATGTTCGAAACAACAAGCCTACTCCACCAAACTTCTGTCAAAATCTCAAGCCTGGATGGCAACAAGATCGGATGGAGAACTTCAATGATCGGATTTCCAATTGTCGTCAAAAGGAAGATCTTGTTAACGATGGTTGGACTCTCAACCCTGCTACGTCTATCTTGGGCAAGGCAGATGCTTGTACTGATCAAGTGAAATTGGGTCAGATGATGATGATGGCAGACTTTCAACTCATGGAGCGTATTCGAGCTCGTGTCGATGAACTCGTTGAGGATAAGGAGACTGCCGAGAAGCTTAAGCCATGGTACTCATCCATGTGCAAGCGTCCCTGCTTCCACGATGAATACCTCTCTCTCTTCAACCGCAAGAATGTTCAACTCGTCGACACAAATGGGAAGGGTGTTGATCGTGTCTCTCAAGCTGGCGTTATCGTAGACGGTGTCGAACATCCTGTTGATGTTCTCATCTATTCTACCGGGTTCGAAGTTACGACCGCTTATCAACGCCGCTCGGGTATCACTGTTACCGGACGCAATGGTCTCATCCTTGATAACAAGTGGAAGAAGGGTCCCTCCACCTTCCATGGATTCCAAGCCCACGGTTTCCCAAACTATTTCTTCTTCGGCACAACTCAATCTGGTGTTTCTGCAAACTTCATGTATACACTCACTAATCAGTCGATGCATACCGCCTATATCATCTCCGAATGCAAGAAGAAGGATATCAAGGCTGTTGAAGCTAGTGAGGAAGCCGAAGGTCAATGGGTCAACGATATCTTGCAAGGAAGTGCACCTATGTTGCAATATTTCACTCAGTGCACACCAGGTTATTTCAATGGTGAAGGAATGGTTGGCAAGCATCCAGAGGTTAGTGGACAAACTGCTGTTTATGGACAGGGTGCTAGTGCGTGGGGAAAGTTGTTGGAGGATTGGCGTGCTGATGGTAAGATGGAGGGACTTGATAAGATGTATTGAGGGATGAGTTTCTTTCTCTGATCTTTTAGCTGAAAAGCTTCACCTCTTATGAAAAATGCTTCTTGTCATGGCTGTTGGCAATGGAGATGAAAAGTTTCTCTAAATCATGGAGCTGGTACGGGTATGGTTTTACTTTGAACTGTGCCTAGTTTATTTCAACAACTTCATTTTCATCGTTGTGAATCAGATAGTTTAGTTATTTGGTCTGTCATTCATGGTATGGTCTATTATGTAACGGATGGCTTCTGATAATACAAAACATAAATTCTCATACAACTTCACTGCTATTCGAGCTGAGTCGATACTTGTATCCAATGTATCTCGTCTCAAACAACTTCTCTTTAGTATTACGAGTGACAATTTATAATCACATCATGCTATCGTTTTCATCTCATCCCACAATCGTATATACAGCACCAACACCTCCTAACCATAGTTCATTTCAGACAAGAAAACATTTACCATTCACACTCAAGTATACTTGAATCACATCCTCAATCTCCCTCCGAAAGCTCAATGTCGCGACCCCCAAAGAACGTGCCCCTCTAACATCTTACCATCATGCCATTATGACCAGTGCTAAGCATCTACATCCCATTTGGGCCATTCTCCCCCTCAGAGTATTTACCATACCCTGCAAGAAAGCATATGGCAGACTAGATGCCCCCGAAAATAAATCAGATACTTACAAGATCCAGAATAAAGATTATCCCAAGATTTCCCCATCTCTCAGACTCAGATTGCAGATCTCGATGAATATCCTTATATCGAATCGTGCTAAACTCCATATATCCCATTGACGATTGAAAAAAGTTCAAAGCTACATATTAGGAAAGGTGTCTGTATTTGTAATCAATCTCAAGTAGTTGATTTATAATCAACTCTTACTACATTACATCATTGTGCTTCGAGGTAGGTACACTTAAGATATGCTAGATATTTAGTACGATTATATAGTGTCTTTCGGATATCCACCAATGGTTCGGGTTTTTATCCGAGTGTATCCGTTCGATGCTCATTCCCGTATATAATCATGAGTTCCTTCTGTACAATAATTCAAATTTGTTTACCACTATCTTCTCGCTATCTCTATAATATCCGTCCATTGATCCATTCATCCATCCCAAAATCACAATGTTTTCCCCTTCTTCCAACTCTAAACCACGGCCGCGATCTTTCCTCGCCCTTCTAATACGCAATCCCGCAATGTCAAAAGAAGAATTCTCAAAGCACTAGGTGACAGAACACGCACAAGTTGGTTTGCCTTATTTTCTGGATGCGGGTGTGGAGAGCTATGTACAGGTATGTGAAGTTTTCCTACTGTTGTCCCGCCATCACCTCTGTAACTGCTGCATCCCCAGAACTTACATCTATCATCCCCATCTTCCTGTGGAAGTGTAATTTTATGAAATGCAAGAAGTAGATCTGCAAATCTCTTAATTAAGAGCTAGAGCTCAAAAAATGACTTCCAATTTTCTTTTTCCTGTGTATTCTAAACGAGATCCTTCTACCTACAGATTCACGGCCCTCTATCAATGTCATCACCCGCGTCTCCAGATTCCAATCCCAAGAATCCTATCGCTGTCCTACAGAAAGAAATCGAAGCTGGAGAATGGGATGGATGCTTTGAGTTGATCGGTCCACCGGGTATGTCTTTCCTCATTTCTTAGTTCCCACTTGCTATAGTCAACATGCCTTTTTCATTTTTCCCTATTTTCTCGTCCTTCGGACGCAATTCGGAGACCATTGTATATAATCTCATTTCCATCGTGATCGTTGTTGACATCTTTCCAATATTTAGGCATCGTAACGGGTGAAAGAAAAGCAATAATTGAAAAAGGGAAGAGCAAGATAAATATTGATAAGGATGTGATGAGTGTATGGGAAGAGTACAAGAGAAAGGGGGAAAATGGAGAGTTCTAAAATTCGGGCGAGTATTCTAGAAGGTTGGAATCAGAAGAGAAATAGATGGCATCGTATGAGAGGGCAAACATTAAGTTTAGGAATATAGAAAGGGGGAAACGAGAGAGAAAGACGAAAAAGCTGGTTTGCACTGAAATCTAGAGGAGCTGAAGTAGCCAGACATGGTTAGTGACTCAACAATGGATTAAAGAATGGTGCAGCGGTGTTTTGGTTTCGATGATGAAAATGGTGAGAGAAAAATGGTAAGATAGAGAGGAGAAGGAGGGTATACCAAGAAAGGGGGATGGAAGTGGACAGTGATAGTTCGAGGGGCGATTATTCAAAGTCGAAATCACTACGACGCTCGACCGTGCCCACGTTTTCTTCTTGTTGTATACATTTACGGGGAATTGTAGTGACAGAAGAATTTCGGAGATTCAAAGGATTGGTACAGCGAAGATACTCACTCGCATAATAACATTCGTACAGTTCTGTTATGGTCGTCTGGTACAAAGGCATATTGCTCGATATAAGTTCAAAGAGGGGCACTTGCCTTAACCTCTATCCTTCATATACTCATAGCCTTGCACATTTCCGGGTAGATTCAAAGCTATATCGTACACAATACTATATCTAGCAAGATTAATATTAATCTATTTCTCTATCGATTGCTCCAAATTACGCCTCAAAACATCAATAATCCAATCCTTCCCAAACACTCCCTCGGATATCTTATATGAAAATGTCAACGGAAAACAATGCATCTGCTTATCCCATTCCAACCATTCCCCTCTTACTCCTTCTATCTCTAATTTCTTTCTAAACTCTACTGAGTCGGGAGCCAAACAATCATATAAACCTACCACTCCATCTACTTGTACATCTGCCTTTCTAAACACGCTTAAATCGGCCAGAAGAGGCGAAACTGTTGGATCTTCGGCTGGTATATCCTGACGCCATCTTTCTGCTACTTCAGTAATGAAAGTTCGCGAAAGGATGGGATCGTGAGAATCTATTGCGTCGATTCCGGGATTTGCGTTTCGCATGTCGGTGGGTGGTGATATGACCATGATGTTTCTTAATGGACAGACGTTCCCAGTTCCTTTTAACCCACCATCCTGTAACCAACTATTCGCTCCATAAAGTCCCAAAACTAACGCAATATTACCTCCAGCCGAATCACCCATCAATGTAATTCTATATCCCTCTCTCTTCGCCTGTTCCGCCACAGCATCATAAAATTTTCTCAGAAGCGGCAATGATTGAGCAGCTGGGGAGCTGGGGGCCAAAGGATAGCTAACAATGTTGATTTCGTATTCGGGAAGCTTTTTGGATAGCTCGGCGCAGAGCGTCCAATGTTCTTTCAAAGCGCCACTTCTGAACCCTCCACCTGCGAAATAATATAATTTATCGAGAACCACGGGGGGTTTTTGCTCGGTGGATGGAGACGGTGGCGGGGTAGAGAGAGATGAGAAGGTATAGATATATGTATCTGCGATATGATGTTCGGTGATTCGACAGTGTTTCTTGACGGAATGGTGAGGGGTTAATTGAGGAGATCCGCAAGGGAAGGGGGGGTGTGTCTTGAGGATTGTTTCGGAGAAGGTTTTGATTGCTTTCTGTGCCACAACACTCAAAGTCGATCGATCATGTCGTTGAGTCAGTTTGATTGAACTTGTAGGAGCTGAATGAGATGGTTCGAGATTCGTCATGATTGGGATAGTATTTATCGGTATTTGCGGATGTTGCTAGTTGTCCAGGATATCACAAAGTACCTTGTTCTATGCGCATATTCGTAGAGTCGTAGATGGTATGTATTCTTGTAGACAGCATTCGAAGAGAAGTTATTGATGTTGTTTTTAGCAAACAGACAGATGTGAATATAGATATAGAAAAAGGAAAGAAGAGAAGAGAAAGGGTCTTGTCAAAGCTGTCAAGCCCCTCATCTCACCCCATACCATACCATACCATACCATACCATACCATACCATACCATACCATAGACAATCTTAGCATCCACAAATTTCTCATGAGATCATCAATTCCTTCGCCATTCTTGGAATCCTTCGAGTTCCTTGGATTTGTTAGCTCTTATCTTATCCAGAGCCCCTCATTGAATATTTTTTCACATCAACACCATTTCAAGGGATCAACATCAACATCAGCATCAGAATCAAGATCAAAATCATTCCTTATAGTGAAGTCAAGATGACTTCTGTCTGAGATACAAGATGTGGAGAGATATTGTCGTTGGGGAAGTGAAATGTGGTGAAAATGTCGTAGAAATCTGGGGTTGACCGTTGAACTTCAGACCCTTGATATCCATCGTCATAACCATCTAGGGTGATATAGATACAACGGTGGAGATTCCTAATGCACTCACAGACGCACAGGCTCACCGACTCATGAAACGAGCTCTTGTGCTTATTTACTGACATTCATTTGATCCATTTAGGTGCAAGCATCATCACAACATTATTCATAATAATAGGTCAGTCAATTTGAACTGAAGTGAATTCAAGTAGCCGCCGAATGTATAATACAACGGTTGGTCAGATCTACGAATATCATCTCCGAGTGGAGATGGCCCTGGTAGATACTGTAACAGCAATGCTGTAACGAAAATTAATAATGTATAAAAAGTTCTACAAGATCTGCTAACATGGGAATGAGGTAGAAATTTTCACGATCAAAATTCATCATCAACGTCTATTGCGAGGCGAGAATGATGTTTTCCCCTTTACGATGTTTGTTGTTAAGCTATGCCTTTGACTACGTTATCGCGTCTTCGCCTGGTTTGAGTGAACAGCAGCCAGTTATGTATGGAGATCCTCTCGAGGACAATAGCTGCCATCAAACGGTAATGAATCGAATCCTTACATCGTCCAGATCTATAACATCCCCCTTAACTAACACGAAACTCGATAGTGTATAGCTCTCCAACAAACCCTTCAGGAAACCTACTATGGATCCATTCCCTCAGATTTCACATCCACCTACTACTCCTTCCAGCAAGTATCAATCGCTCCGGCCTGTATAATACGGCCTCATTCTCCTTCTGAAGTATCATCCGCTCTGAGAACCATCCGCGAGTCTGACTGTCAGTTTGCTATTAAAAGTGGAGGACATAACATGAATCAAGGATTTTCTAATGTGGAGGGCGGTATCACTATTGATTTGATGAGGATAAAGGATATTGAAATTTCGGAGGATGAGGAGATTGTGAAGGTAGGAGCGGGATGCCGATGGGGGGAAGTTTATGAGGTTGTAGAACCGAGGGGATTGATGGTCGTTGGGGGAAGAGATTCGACGGTGGGAGTAGGAGGATTCCTTTTGGGTGGTAAGTGGAGTGAAGATGGAATAGATTTGACAGTGGAGATGAAATGCTAAGCTTTTTTCAAAAGGTGGAATATCGTTCCTATCTCAAAGATATGGATGGGGTTCTGACAATGTTCAGAATTTCGAGGTTTGCGTAATTCACTACATGATGATACATGCGAGACTAACATCTTCTTAGATTGTACTTTCCAATGGAACGATAGCAAATGCAAATGCTCATGATAATTCAGATTTGTACTGGGCATTACGGGGAGGAGGAAATAACTTTGGTATCGTCACGAGATTTGATCTACAGACTTATCCGCAGGGTCCTGCATGGGGAGGTCAAAATTGTGAGTACAAACGTACTTTTTGATGTTAATCTATGTCTTTTGATATCAATTTTCTTTTCCCTTGCCATTGTTCTCTTTGCTACAATATTATCCCTCGATACCTTTATATCTTCTCAAAATCTCACAGTTCTACTAACACCAAACAGATTACCTCTTCTCCGACATGTCAACTCAACGCAATACTCTCTCTATTTCTCCCCGCCCCTTCCTCCCTCTCTCCTTACATTCTCTAACCATCCCCCTCACCAACTTTTTCCTCAAAACTGCCTGTCTCCTCTCCTACTGCACATCCACCACCACGTTCCTAAACGCCATCCAAGACCTTATCACAAACCAAACCTCCGACACCTCAAGTCAATTCTACGGTTCCATCGGTTACCTCGCCCAATATGATTTATTCGCTGGTCTTACTTGTCTAACGAATTCAAATGGTGTGGCTAATCCTTTGGCCTTCGAAGGGGTAAGGAAATTGGGGGCTTACAGCACGAATCGGAATGCTAGTATGGGAGAATTGGCGAAGGAGTTGACGAGTATGGATTATTGGGGTGACCGGTGAGTTGAATTTCTTTTGTGATATCTCTCAAGATACGAAAATAGGCAATCATACCTCGAAGCCCATGTTCATTGTGACTTACTCTGAACTCTAGAACTATCTGGGCAACCATGACTCTCTACCCTCATCCAGAGCTCTCCCAGAAAATCCTCAATCTCTTCCTCGAGCAAATAGAAACTATAAAACATGTCCCTGGCTTTCTCCCGAGTTTTGTGTTACAACCGCTAGTTCCTACCGTTCATTCGGATGGAACTCAGAGTCCAAATGGATTATCTGGAAATGATGGGACGCTTATTAGTTCGTTTCTCCCTTTTCTCCTCCCTCACAATAAACAATAACCGGCATCTTGCCCACTTCATCCCTCCTCCAACCAACTAACCTCCCCACACAGTCTTCAACATAAATATATGGTGGTCTTCTCAGGCCTCCGACTCCTACACGCCCCTAATACAACAATCCACCCACGATCTCATCTCCAAACTCACCCTGTTCGCTAAAGAATTGGGGATCCTGCATAAATATATTTATCCCAATTACGCAGATGCGAGCCAGGATGTATTCGCAGGTTATGGAGAGGAAAATCTGTCACGGTTAAGAAAAGTACAGGAGGCTTATGATCCGGACGGTACTTGGCGGAGATTGCAAAGTGGTGGGTTCAAGATTTGAAAGTTGAGGTTTGAGATTTCAGGGGGTTAGAGGAGCATAGATAAGTGGCTACAGGAAAGGGATTTAGAATTATAAACAGTACAAAGTTTCAAAACTTTCATACTCCTCTTTAAATGACGCTCTGCTTGCCCTCCAGGAGCCATTGTCATAGAGACTGACTAGCATTGAGTGAGTAGAAGACCTCCGAGCGAAGCGAGACATGGGGGTTTGGGGTCTCGCCCCCATGAGAAAAACATTCAGCGAAAGAAATTATACTATTCCAGGTTCACAAAAATATGCACAAGTAAAACAGAATAGGTAACCGCAAATTCCTCCATTAAACCTACACTACCACTTATAATCCGTACCACTTTCATGTTCCATCATATCAAAAGCAGGCTTTGCACTGAAATAACCCGCTTTCTCAGTCCCCACCGTCTTATAAGTATACGCCGCGTCTTCCTCCTGGATTTTAACCGTTTCTCCTCCCCTTCCCCCTGCTGCCGCATCAGCTAGTAACTGCGCATGACAACACTTTTCCAAACTCATGAACCAGAAGACCGCGCTTTCGATTGATTCTCCACAAGTAAGTAAACCGTGGTTTTGAAGTAATGCAGCCTTTTTATTGCCGAGAGCGGAGGCGATAGCGTGTCCTTCTTCGGATGCGAGGACGATTCCGCGGAAAGATGAATAAAGTGCGAGATCGTTGTGGAAAGCACAGGCATCTTGGGTGATGGTATCGAGGGGACGGCCGAGCGAACAGAAGGCGCGGCCGTAGATAGAGTGAGAATGGGCTACCGCGTTGATCTCAGGGCGCGCCATGTGCACGGCGTGGTGAATCATATAGGCTTGGGGAGGAGATGTTAGTGCGGAATTTTGAGAGGGGGCGGGGAGGGAGAGAGATAGCTACCGGCTGTATTTAATAATCGACATGGACCGCCGTCAACTACTTCTCCATCTTGGTTGACGAGGATCAAATCGGATGCTCGGAGAAGTGGCCAGGCTACTCCAAATGGATTGACCCAAAAGCTAGTTGGTTCAACGGGATCCTATTCTCATCAGTATTCTGCACTCAATTCTCTTTCATGTCCATATCCAAATCCTTTCCACAACTTCCAATCATATGTCAGTCCTCCTCATCCGCAAATATCAATATCCATCCACCTTCCTCTGCCCAAAAGAGAAATAAAACCCCACTCACCCTCAAAGTAATATGTCCCGCAACTCCCTCATCATACCCCAACTTGGCAAAAATTCTAAAAGCCAATGCTAATCTTCCCTTTTGATATTCCCTCTCTGCATATTTATCTTCAAGTGGTGTTCGAAATGGCACCCTCATACCTTTGGCACGAGCTTGGGCTTGCTCTTTTGATAGACCAGGCTCGTGGGCTTGGGTTGCGAGGGTAGAATCAGAGCTCGTGGGGATGCCAGCGCCGGTATTGAGGGGTTCAGATGGGGTTGTTACCGAAGGGGGAGTCATTTTGAAATTGGAATTGTGAGTGTACTGCTGAATATTGAATTGAGTGAGAGTGAAGTATGCGAATTGGAACCAGAGAAGGTAATGTTACAAGTGAAGTGTCAGACAGCAGAAGTGGCAATTGTAATAAAGGGAAGTCCGGAGCTTCTTAATAAATAGATGTTGAGAGGCTTAAAATAAGTGTACAACCACACGCCCTATTTTATACAATCTCCGAGCCTATGAGGATCATGCGGAAGTGTCGGTCGTGTTAATTGACACCAGCTGGTTGGCTGGAGTCTGATCTCGTTCAGAATTACATGCATTTTCAAGATGACTGTGTACAATACCGGACGTAAATGAGGGGTATTTGTGGGGTGATAAGCTTTTTACTTGGGTAGATGCTGTTGATAGACACCAGTAGGTTTCTTATCTCGTTGAGCTTCGTAGGACGCTCGGTAGCGAATTACATCAGGGGGATTTGCGGTCGGTGCTCGGGTAACTATCATCCCTTAGGAACATATTTTAGATAACGTAGCTCACTTGATGCCTCTGTTTTTTTTTTTTTCGATAATGAATAGTATGTTTCATAAGGTGGAGATGTCTAGTCAAAACAAATAATGTCCAATTTTCGAAACCTTGAGAGTTGTCGTGCTAAAGCTATTGAGTATCCTTTCGCACTTGAGATACTCGTATAACCTCCGAGGTACAAAAGTGTGTTCGGAAAATCTTCCGCGATTACTAATCGCATTATATTATCTCACGTGAACAGGCGATTTCCTTGTAATTTCTTGTGAGGTTACCGACGCGGCGAACTTTTACATTGAACCTAACTGATAGAAAATTGAAAGGGCGTTCTTGCTTTTTAAACTTTCTAAAAGCCCGACGAGGATCTTCTCTTTCTGTTTCTCTTTTCCACCCCGTAGTGACTGCAAATTCGGCAATGGTGCTGTTGTCATTCACCTCAAAATTTTCTCCCCTTGGTCACATCTCATTATAATTCACGCCATTTGTTTTCCAAATCTTTTTTACTGTGGGTATATAATTCCTCTTTCTACCATGCCGTCGTATCGGTGTCCTAAGTCTTTTCTTTGCACGAAAGAAATGTCAGATCAAGATTCAGAATTAACTCCGATTCGGAAAGCATAGGATATTGGGAAGCCGAAGGTTCCACGCAATAAAACACCCTTTTAAGTACTGGGTGCTTTCAATTGATGAATTCTTGGCTAAAAATTTAATAGGTGAAGTGTGGAGTGACGTCCCTATCTTTCATAATTCACAAGATCTCTTGAAACCGCTTAAATCATTAGAGAGAATCAGACAAGCAAGTGGGAGCTTAGTAGCCTGCTAATTGTTAACTTTCTACCTACCAAAGATTTAGAGCTAAACACAACAATAATCCATCAAGAGTGCTCTATGGCGAGACCCTAGTAGATATAGACAGCATGCAGGTTTCCAATAAACAGAATCTAATTGATTTGTGTCTTCAAACCTTCTGTTCACCATCTCGAACAAAGGATCCATCAATCATCGGAGTATCATCAGAATCATTAGAATCATCAGATAATACATCAAAAGTACTTGCGCCATGTGGTCGTTCCATTGGGAAATTACTCGCTCATCTGAGTACCTCTATTCGTACTCAAACAGGTAAACAAGAGTTGACTCTCCAAAGGCTCGATGATTTACTTGCTCTAGCTAAAGAGAAATTCTATGCATTTCCATTTAAAGATGTACCAGAATGTTGGAGGGCATTGTTTCTCGAGGCAAGTTTGTTTAAGTTTTCTGCTCTTGCCTCTAGGGAATCCTTACCTCCGAATGAGAAGAAGGATGAAGATTCAAATTTCGATGTCATAGATGATCGAGTAATAGACCAGATGGTTGAGACAATGGATATGGCATTGATCATGGTCGGAGCTCCAGCATCAGAAACAATGCGATTGGCAATTGATTGTGCGATGGATCTTTTACAAAAGATTCATGAAGAAATGATAGATGACGATAGATCAACACAATCACCCATGAAACGTCAAAAACTTTCGTGCAGTTATTCACCCTCAAGATCCATATCTTCATATCAAGATCGCTTTCTATCAATTTCGATCACATCGCCTTCTCTGTCAAATCCCATCTCTCGAGTAACTTCAAACGAAATCAACATCGATAACGATGACGGAAACATGGACAAATTCGCAAAGCACATGTATCAACCCCAGGATCGTACACTAGGAGCCGAACCTCTCATAATAACTCGGTCAATCGATTCATGGCCTGCACGTAATAAGAAACCATGGTCTAGTCCCTCGTACTTACTATCCAAAACCATTGGCGGTCGACGCTTAGTCCCCATAGAAGTAGGTAGAAGTTATGTTGATTCTGGATGGGGACAAAAGATCGTTACATTCAAAGATTTCATGACCGAATACATGTTATCCCCTGCCAAAGAAGGAGAAGCAAAAGAAACGGGCTATCTAGCACAACACAATCTATTCTCCCAAATCCCATCTTTACGAAATGATATAACCGTGCCGGATTATTGTTACATTTATCCACCACAACCTCATTCATCATGCTCTCCCGCGCTAAAAGAAAAATACGCACAAATGGAAGAATTGGAAGAGCCGCTCATAAACGCGTGGTTCGGACCAGCCGGTACAATTAGTCCGCTGCATACAGATCCGTATCATAATATCCTAGCACAAGTTGTCGGGAAGAAATATTTGCGTCTTTATCCACCTATAGAAACTTCGAAATTATACGCGAGGGGTATAGAAGAGGGGGGAATCGATATGAGTAATACGAGTGAGGTGGATATTGGAGTATTGGAGGGATGGGATGGTACTGTTGAAGAGCAAAAGGAAGAAAGGAAGAAATTTCCAGATGCGGAGAGTGCAAAATATTGGGATTGTGTGTTGGAAGAAGGAGAAGTGTTATATATTCCGGTTGGGTGGTGGCATTATGTAAGAGGATTGAGTGCGAGTTTTAGTGTAAGTTTTTGGTGGAATTAATAGGCATAGCATGTAGACATGGCTCGGTATGATGATAAGCTTGTAGATCTACTTCAAGGGAGCAGTAAAAGTTTCCGCGACCTAATAAACCTTAAAACTTGTAGAACATGAAGCAGTATGGTATATTCATTCGATCACGAAGGAATCAACTATCTTGATCTAGCCCCCTCCCCTAAAGATGGTTGGATTTGAAGTCATTATTATTCATCTATTCTCTTCACTCTTCACTCTTCAGCTCGCACACTGCCTTATCATATGATAATACGACGTGCCATCCTATATCTCGAAAATGAAAACCAAAAGATGTTCAACCGAATAAGACGCTGGTATGCATATATATGATTTTCTCTTACTCTCCCATTCTCTCACTCAACCTGTCCATATCCGTAACTCGTTTATTCAAAAAGCCTCCCTCGTCTCTGAATCCATACCGACATCTCCATCTTCCATTTCCAATCCATCCGCATCAACAAAAGACCTCCCCAAGCAGGATTAAAACCCAAAAACATATAAACACAACCAGCTGTGGTATAAGTGATACTCCATGACGCCCTATATTCAATCCAAACCTGTGGACTCAATCACTAATCCACTTCATATCCAGATTCAAATCGGATCCAGATCCTAATGTGCCGCCCAATTTTCGTGATCTCGTAATGTTCGCGATGAGTGCTCAACAAAGGAAAGTTTAAAAGTAAAGGTAAGAGACAAAGTAAAACAAAGTAAAAATAAATACAGTAGAAAAAAGGGTTCAGGTATAAATCTTGAAAAGGAGAAAGGCTGAAAGAGAAAACATCGTAGTGTTACAGTAGATATAATAAAATATGGAAGAAATGCGGATCTTCTCCGTGACAAGTATGTAAATAAATGTGTGGGTAGGTGTGTGAACCCATAATTACCTCTCCAAAAGCCCCCCAACATCTTGCAAACTCAGATTGGTCTGCTGTCTCCCTAAATGATCAATAGGCGGGGGCATCGAATGTGCATGAGTAAGTGACGGATGACTAGTAGGCCCATTATTTCTCTGCTGCAAAATTGTTTCCAGCTCATATCCCATACTCGCTCTTTGAATTCTCGTTCGGGCCCCCAATAAACCTCCTATATCTTGCAGAAGAGCCGCAGAACCGCGTCGTGCTGGAGCGGGACTTAATCCATTTTCATAAGACCAAGTAGTGGATACTGGACCTTCGCCTGCTGTACTGGAATCGCCTGTGTATTCCGAATCCATCGTTCTCGTCGAACTAATTCTTCTCGGAGATTCTTGATCGAGTAATCCTCCGACGTCGAAGAATGATACGCGGCGTGGTGACATCATTGATGTTAAATCTTCAGAAACATGTCTCGAAGGGGCTGGTTTGACGAAATCGATTTCATCACTCGTATCACTTGGAAAACGCCAATCATTCGAACTATTTGATCCAAATCGATGACTTCTTACCGGCATGTTCCCAGCTACAGCCATTGGGGCGGGACGAGGAGGTGAATGAACTTCCCCTCTCAATTCGGGATCTACACCTAGACCAAGATCTCGGACGAGATCTTCATCGCTTCCCCATTGCCGAGCTACGGTTCCACGGCGAGAAGTAGTCCGATCGAGTGTGTCAGTTAGGGAACCAAATTTAAATTTGTGTTTCTTAACTCCTCGGTCTCGGACGAAAGATCCTAGGATAAGCGCATTGGCGACAGCTGTTGCGAAAAGAATCTCAACTGATGCTAGTAGTGATCGATACTGTTGAATACCATGTCTATCAATAATTTGCGGTATTCTGTAAAGTGTTATTCCTGCCGGAATCAATGATCCTGCAAATAATAGCACCAATTGAATTTTCCTCTTAATCCTCATTTTTGAACCAATAATGATAGGAACGGGAAATAGAACGAGGAGAAGATCAGTCAATACATTGACGGTCCCCATAGTCAGGAGTTGTGCATATCCTTGACGACATTTTGCTCCTGGATCTGGTGTGACTTGCCAATAATGATTGATGGGTTGGCATTCGGAGATATCTGCTATTATTACAGCGATAAATGTGACAAGGAGGAACCATCGGATGAAGATTAAAGTTCTTTCGTGTGACCTTGTCCAGATGTTGATTGTGAGCCTTTTGAAGAATTCACTAATTGTAAGTTTAAGCATCCAGAGTCTAGAGATAGGAAGATAGGTAAGTCAGTAATTGAATCAAATTTAAATGGGTATAAGAAAAGAAAAGAGGGGAATGAAATAAGCAAGCAAGCAAGCAGAGATCCAGTAAAAATAAACCTACGTCGCCGCATAAAAAACTCTAGATACCAAAACCAATCTACTCCCAATCACTCTTCTATGCACCGATCTCTCATCAAAATCCACAATCACCGCATTGTTGGTACCGAATAGCAAAATAACA
Organism: Botrytis byssoidea; assembly: GCF_014898295.1. Classification (NCBI taxonomy): domain Eukaryota; kingdom Fungi; phylum Ascomycota; class Leotiomycetes; order Helotiales; family Sclerotiniaceae; genus Botrytis; species Botrytis byssoidea. Next base: position 64,325 of record NW_024065861.1, on the reverse strand, counting down.
TGAACGAGGCCCATGCGACAAAACAATGGGATCAAACAAGCAAAAGCTAACCAATCCTCTTTAAAAAGTTTCTCCGTCCTAATATATCGTCCGCAAACTCTGAACAATATAATGACAGCCGAGAATAACGTACACCACCAACAAACAAGAAGTGTCGGTTTATCGTCGTAGAAGCTTCGAGCTGGTGGTGGACTGGAATATATGGTCATAATGAATGATATATATTAGGAATCGAGGAACCGCCGGAGCAATTGAGTACCACGCCCGTCTACCTCCGTGGAGGGGACGAGCGAGGGTCTATTTTGTTTCGCAGCTTTTGTGTTTTCGAGTGTTGAATTCAATGGAAGATGTGGTTGGATATTCGATTGCATATGTTTCCATGGGAATGGGAAATTCTTAAATTCCGTCGCGAATCGTATCGATAATTGTTACGCATGGACCGTTGCATGACAATAACGAGAGGAATTGGACTCGAAGTCGAGTATTCTATTTCGGAGGTTTTGGAAAACGTAGGACTGTGGGCTATGGTCGCAAGGTATTTTCTCCCTTCTCCTTTTAGTTATCCCTCGTTTCAATGATGTTCTGGAAGCTTTTGAGCAATACAATGTGCAATAATGGCGGAGATTATTCGGAAGGTTTGGAGATTGATAGTTCAATGTGACGGATGATGTTCGTATGTAAGTAGGGTTCAAGTTTGTAAGAATTCGAATTGGTTTTCTAGTAAGAAGAAACGTGTGAGAAGGATGTGAGTGATAAGATTTTTGAAGATTGAATTAGCCAAAAGATTCAAAAAAGGTTGTTCGCAGAAGTGGATGGCATTGGCGTTAATATGAGTGAGATGATTTGGGTGAGACGGTGAAGGATATGTCAATTAGTATGGGGTTCCTTGAATTCCCTTCTCATACTCGTACAGATAGAGATACGTATCGCACAGGGCTGGGTATTTTTGTGGTTGTTAGAACCTTCGATTAATACTCCGTAGACTCGGGGGCCGGTTCTGAATTTAGCTGACTGGTGCTGGTAGTGGATGGGAATTTCCCGCAGAGATATCATCTCTTTTCAGTATAGATATGTGTGTGTGTGTATATGTTTGAAGCCAAGAAAGTTAATTCTGAGTTTTTGGATGATAGACTATTTGGATGGAACAAATAGCAGGGAGTCTCGAAATTTAGTCGTTATTCTTGAAGGGCTTGGTGTGATTTTGGATGATAATTGCTCAATGGGTCATGGTTCTTGTGTCTTGCTTGCAGCTTGCTTTTGATAAACGTGGGGCCATGCGGAATTGAGGAATAGTTAAGGTACAAGTTAGAATTTGGAAAGTTTGAGTTTGGGAGGGTTAGGTTATAGCAATTAATAGTATCAAGTAGAACATCTGACACGAACGTATTGAGAAGATTAGGAGAATTAGATGGATAGACTTCCGTGTCAGTAATCATATCTTATTCAGACTCTTGAAACCGTTAGAACTACTTGACTATCATTGCCATTATGATCACAATCCTTTCCATTGGCATAACCGTCATTTAATTCGTCATCATCAAGTGGCGCGGTCAGAAAATATTCAACCCGCAGTCTGGGAACTCATCAGTGTGGGATGAGATGAAGGAGCTTTTGCCTATAGAGTGAATCCACTCGGGCAAGGCACCAAAAAGCTGTTAGGTCCAAGGCATTTTCACCGTCCCGGAGATTTTATTATTATCCATTATCATCTCACTTCAGAATGGGGGTACAAAATAGAATTACAGGGTGAAAAGATAAGAACTCTTTCAGCCACCGACCCACAGGATAGTATTAGAATTTGACGGGTTTATCAAGTTTATGGTCTAAAATCGAAGTGGTTGGTGGTTAGTTGTTGGTTTTCGCTTGATACTTGTATTGATATGGAGGGCATGTTGAGATGAGGCACAGTAAAGTGGTGGTGACATTGCCGATAATGGAGTGATGAATGGATGATTTTGATAGCAATGTTTGGCGCATGGCTCCGAGCCTGAAGGAGTATCTCGAATCATTTCATATTTATCTCATTGTGAGGCGCCTCGCTAATTAGTAAAGCTTCCAATCTAGCATCGATAGCAACACAGACTTTGGGCTTTTACTACAGAGCCAAGTAATGACTATTGATGAAGCCTCTGAACATAAATGCGGCATCTTATCGTATCTCCACGATTTTGTATCCTCCAAATATATCGATGTACGTATCATTCTCGTACCTGAGGTCATCTAGCATGACTGCTATGATGATCTACATGATCTTCTAGGATAGCTTTAATGAAATGTCGGTGAAATTTGACAACTATTATAGCCGTGACTCTTGAGGTCCCTAGACTATTGGATCTAACTCCTCATACAGTTCTGCATTGGAGCTTGATTCAAGAAGTATTCGTTATACAAAACATCAATTATAATTTAAATAATAGGTGATGCCTAGAGCTGAGACTCACTGTCGTTGTACGAGATCTGGAAGTCCTTGTACATGGGATGGCAAACAATGAAATTATATATAAAATGAGACATTGCTCTCGACTCGGGTTCGTAAAAGTAAGATTGACATCACAACGTTTACGATATGCGGCATAACAATACAATCATACGACATTTTTCCCGCATTCATTCCCCACGTATGGATTTACAAGGGCAATCCAATTCCCTATTCTTATATAGAGTACGAGAGCCAGAAAAAAGTGGAATGGAGATCAAATGAGTTGATGATAAGGAATCCAGTGACAGATAAAAAATTCTTGCATGCATGCAAGTGCAGTTCCGAGGATCAGGATTAACTAAGGTTGAGACAGGGATGAGCAAAGCACTGTTGTACTTTGCAAACTCTCAATGGTTGAGGATGGCTCGAATGGTTGGAGATGACAAGACAGGGGAACCACGCGAGAAGCTATGTCAGCACTCAGGTGCGGAGGTGGCCTTGGCAAGTTGGGGAGGGGAGCTACTCTGTCAATTAGTAAGGACCCAAGAAATTTGGAATGGTACTGGTATCTCGTTGTAGATATGAAGATATTCTCAACGTCTAATTAGCATAGCGGGATGTTATTTACAGAAGCCAGACGGAACATTAGAACGGTGAAGGAACCTAGGTATACAAATAAAAAGCTACCCAAGAGCATACCAGGTGCATGCATAATGCATATTTCCACTTTTCTCTAACCACATACCCGAAGAGGCCGTTTTTGAGATTTGAAAGTTCACACCATTCTATCCAAAATGTCTGATTGGTAGATCAAACCTAGATATATCTAGATGTATCATCCATCTGGGCGACATCAACCCTGGGCTTTTGTGATAGCGTAGAGAAACATGTGAAAGACTGAACTCGATATCTAGATGTTACCTACCCCGAATCTAAGCGGTTCTGTTATCAATCTAAAAGGAATAGAAAATTAACCCGATGAGAAATGTTTGATTGGTTATATCGAGTCGCGTGGCATCTCTCCTGAAATGGTTTAGTAGTTGTACTGTGTGCGGTGTATGCATGAAAAATGAAGTCCGAAAATCGTTGAGAGGCGGAAGATTCGGTACGTGGGGGAATGTTAACGGGATAAGCGGCAGTAAATACCCAATAACTACTCCATATTGACATCTTCTTATATTCTGAATACGAAAGGCTCCATTCCAACTTCAAACGTACCGGGCACCGACAAAGATGCTCAAAGGTAAACTACAAGCCACCGCATAATTTGGCATGTCAACTATCTCCGCAATCTTCAAATTCGCAGCCACACTGCTAAGCATATATGCTTCTTGGCTATCCAGGCCTTTCTCTGCTACCAGCCAAGCTATCAACCCTCTCAATGCCTTTCTACTTGCTTCTCTGAGATCACTATCAATCCCTAGTGCAGCATATTCTCCTTTGTCCACTGTGACTGGCTGAGGGGGAATCAAGAAATGAGGACTTTGAACCCACGGTTTACTCTTTTCAACTGTCAACCGAATCGTAGCTTTCATAGGTGTCTCAATAGCCGTTCCACAAACTTCTCCATCTCCTTGCGCAGCGTGCCCATCTCCACAGCTAAATAAAGCGCCTGGAACTTTGACTGGAAGGTAAAGAACAGACCCTTGAGTCATATATTTGCAATCGATGTTCCCGCCAGTTTCATAAGGGGGAATTGTCGAAAATTCACCCTCCTCTCCAGGTGCGACCCCTACTACACCCAAGAATGGTTTAATGGGTACATGTATTCCTTCTTTGAATACCGCAAAGTCTGTTCCCTTTGAAAGATCCCATATCTTGAGAGACGCTTCCGGATATTCGTCGGCTAGGAGACCAAATTCGAATGATCCGGGTAGACAGGCTGTCCAGCCATAATCAGCTGGTCTGAGAGATAGAAATTCGACTTTTAGAACATCGCCTGGAGAAGCGGAATTGATGTAGACGGGGCCGAATGCAGGATCGCCCCTTGAGACATCAAAGTTTTGAACTGCGGTGATGTCTGAGGTGTCGGTGATTTGATTGGAACCGCCATCGAGTAGATCAAATGATATTTCGGAACCAGAATCGACTGTTAAGGTGGGAGTAAGAGATCTATCCCATTTCATGTGGATATGTGTCGTGTTGATATGAAATTTGTGAGCCATGCTGAATGATGTTGGTTGATGATCTCAAGTTTTACACTCCAGCTTTTAGGTGAGATGATGCATAAAAATTAGATATATAACCTACCGTATATGTGTTCCTCGCCGCAACGACCAGCGATAGGGGTGGGGTAGATGTAGGACGACTGAAGACGATAAACGGCTAAAGACCTCGGTGTAGTGAGTTTCCATAGGTAGCTGCTGTTTGGATTACCAGAGAACCACTACGAGTAGTTCACCGGCTATGGAGAACGACTTCGTTTCATCGATGTAGAGATCAGATGATTGAGCAAGACACAGATATGAAAGTCGCATGTATGATAAATACATAAGGACATACAGAACTAAATTCAACAAGAATTCGAAAACATATTTTAATTTCCTTGAAATCAAGACATATGTTTTACCACAAACCATGATCGATTTTTGAGAAGTTGTGAGATATTACAAATACCTATCTATTTAATATCGAATTCTATTATCGAAAGCCATCGCTACGTGATTGATGAGACTTTTCTCCCAATGGTGTTGGCGCTGGCGTGAACGCGACCCCACTAAATCTTTTTATTTACAATATCGTAGTTGAGCAAGGCCATCTCGAAAACATGATGCTTTCCAAACGAATTTTCACAGATATCGTAACAAATGATACTGCGGATAACGAATATTGATGAAAATTACTACTGCACCTATCTTGGGCAGCTCAATATTATCCCATTAATGATCAATCAAAAAGAATAAGTATCAGATTGCACTTCGAAAGGTGGTGAAGATTTACCTCCATCATTCAATACCGAAATATTAAAACACCTAGGAAAACGCACGCTCACCTCAAAGCAGAGCATAGCTTCTCCCTCAGAGGCTCAGAATGGATGCCGCAGATGATGATAAAGATGTTCGACTCCAAAGGGAGTCGGGAGAGCTCTTGGAAGATTTCGAAAAATCGCTACACCCATTCCTCTATAATGTTACCAATAAGGGTCAATTACGAAGAAGAGTTCGCATAAGAGAGACAGATAGATTGACAGCATTGGTATGAGTTCCTCACCCCTCAACATACCATCTGCTAAAGTTTCACATAGCTAGACAATTTCCAAGAGCTTCCTCAACTTCTCGATCCACACCTTCAGCGATTGGTACCCATACTAGCTGATGCCTTTATTACCTCCATATCGAAACCACCTGTGAAGTCTGAGACCCATGCTCAACTTCTTATGCCACTATCAAAAGCGATTTGTCGATTACTTTATACATTTTGTAAGGTTAGGGGCGAGAAAGTTATTGTCCAGTTCCTAAGTACCGAAGTCAGACTACTTGATTTGTTACTTTCTGCTATGGAAAAGGGTACATGGATAGATGATGGAGCATGCGAAAACTCAACGGAAGAAGTATGGGGCTGGGAGGAACGATATATCACTCTGCTGTGGCTTTCGCAGTTAATCATGGCCCCTTTCGCTCTCCATTCCTTGTCGGCTAGTCCTCCGCCCAGTGGTGCCGAGTTATATCTTTCAGATTTTAAGTTACCATCAAACACTCCGGGCGTAGCTCTACGTTCCATCGCGTTAGCTGTCAAATATCTCTCATCCTCTGGGAAGGAAAAGGATGCTGCAAAGATCTTACTAGTAAGAGTTGTTCTCCTTAAGGACATGCAAGATCTTGGGCTCCTTAATTCTTCAATAATGTGGGCGATATCTGTTTTGAATTCGATTAACACGAATCGCAACATACATCACATCAATGGCGTTTTGTCTTTCCTTTCTGGGGTTCTCAAATCATCTACGGATACCCCTTACATGGACTCTAGCTTAGAGCCAGTATTTCACGCAGTCTTTAACTTTGTGGAATCCTCAGATCGATCTTGCAAGGAAGTGCAAAGCTCCGCTGTTGCGCGAAAGTTTATCGTAAACATTTTCCGTGGTATTGCTTTGCTCAATTTACGCCCATCTTTCACAACCATCGATGATACTTTGAGTGACTCTGTTGATTTTATGTTACAATCGCTTTTGGATCCATCAACACCGGTAAGGCTAGCCGCTAGTAAAGCATTGAGCGTCGTTATCTTAAAAGTCGAACCTGAACAAGCCTATGAATTTGTGCTTGCAATTTTCGAAATGTTAGAAGCGCTGCCAACCACCGATGTTTTGAATTGGCATGGTCAAATATTGACACTATCCCATCTTTTGTATCGACATGCAGCACCTCCTCAACTGCTCAATAAAGTGATTGTTTCTCTACTCAAAGCTTTATCGTTTGAAGGAAAGTCGACATCAGGTAGCTCTATTGGAACTAATGTACGAGATGCTGCATGCTTTGGAATATGGGCTTTAGCTCGACGTTACTCTACGGCGGAATTACAAAATATTGATATCAAATCCCAAGGATTTCGTCATGCAACGAATATTAGCTCTACTATACAAATTCTAGCAACGCATCTTGTTGTTTCCGCATGTCTGGATCCTGCTGGCAACATTCGCCGAGGAGCTTCTGCAGCACTTCAAGAATTGATAGGTCGTCACCCTAATACCATCATTGAAGCACTTGAATTGGTGCAAATTGTTGATTACCATGCTGTTGCTCTTCGATCTAGGGCTATATTAGAGGTCGCGGTTTCAGCTGCTTCGCTGGCCTATAAAACCGACGATGGAATATCCTGGCATCACTATGGGGAGGCAATTCTTGAAGCACTCCGAGGCTGGCGTGGAGTTGGTGATGCCGATCTTGCCACAAGACGAAATTGTGCTGAAGCATTCCGTCTTATAAACTTTCCAAGAGACACCAGCAATAATTCGACCACGTATAAAAGTTCTTACGAAACCCTGTGTTCATTGGATCAACAGCTTAATCTTCTTACTGTTCGCCAGGTTAATGAGCGACACGGGCTACTACTTTTCATAGCTGCTGCAATTCTTGAATTCCCGGATTTTAGCGAAAGAGATGATGTTAGTTTTACTTTCCAAGCATATTCAGACCAAATACTTAGGATGCTTACTTCTTACATATCAAATGTCACCACTCCACAAGGTTGGCGACGTCCTGAGTTGATCGCCGAAGCTTTATCTTGTGTCATTTTTCATTCTTTCCGTGTCTTTGGGACATCGGTAATACTTGGAGGAAACCTGGGATCGCCTTGCACAAATAGTGACATATCCTCATGGTTAAGTAACTCGAAGACGAGAAAGGTCATTATGTTTGAATATGAGGAACCTTACGCAGAACATATGCTCAGTGCCTCTGGTCATCAAACGATATCCGGAATACTGGGCAATATCATGGGCGTGTTTGACTCTTCCAATGGTCAAAACGATGCCAGTTCCCATAATTCAAACGGAAATATCTTGGCCTTCCAATCACTTGTTAGAAACTTTATTGGACACTTTATCGATGCAGGGTCTGAGGATTTGGTGACTTTTCTATCAGCTTGTCATCGCAGATCATTCTTTTGGAGCTCTGGTAACTATCGGGGTCTCGAGACCGATCGCATGATAACGCGGATTACTCAAGTCGGAAATACTAAGAGTCCATTGACCTTTTCTATGCTCTTGATCTCATATTCTTCATTTAAGAACGACCTGAAGAATGAATTGTCCGAGATTCCTCAAGATGATCGGACGAAGACTATTCCTATAACAATACATGAGAACTGGGATTCGACCGAGAATGTTTCCAGACGTGTTTACGATATCAAGACAAGATTAGCTCTACTTCCATACTTTGCAAGAGAAAGTAAAGCACTCGGTTGTCATATTATTCATTTCTGGGATATCGTTTCTCATGGTCTTGATGACTATCATACGGACCCAGCTCAAGGCGATATTGGTTCTCGAGTCAGACTAGAAGCAATTAAAGGAGCTGCTGCTATTTTCCTTTCCACCGATTTGAGAAAGAACTCAACCAATATGGAAGTTTTCTCGACGATATTTGGAAAACTTCTACGACTTTGCACAGAGAAATTGGATAAAGTCCGAACAGAAGCTAAGAAAGCTCTTCTGGTTATTCTTCCAACGATTGTATCTAGGTTCGTTGATTTTTCGGTCCATAACATTTATTAATACTAACACAATTCAGTTCTAAGGTTTTGTCCTTTGAGCAAAGTTCTATTTCTTCTTACGAACATTTTCGGTTTATACTAGACCTGCAAACTGCAGGTGGCCTGACCACGAACGCAACAACGGATGAACTCCAATGGCTCCCTTCGTGGACGGACAAGGTATTGGAAGGATATGTAACTTCAACTCACGCAGGAACAGAAGATCTCCGTCGTGTTAGCATCACTGCTCTAATCGACTTTTGCGAAGAAGCCCCAAAAAACAGAGAGTTAATCGGTGCTGCACTCGTCAGAAATCTAAAATTCCATCATCGAAAGAATGAAAAGGTGATAGTTGGTACACTAGAGACTATCGCGCTTTTACTAGATATGGGACTAATGTATCAGAATGATACAGTTGAGTTAGTAGTCCAACCATATTGATTGATTCACTCATTTGCTAATGTATTCTTGTAATCTAGTCAATACCAACTTCTGTGCGCCCAAGTTGCAAAAGAAGCTCTTAGTTCTCGAATAGACAAATGTAAAGCAGCAATTAAATGTTTTGGTCGTCTAGCATTGGTATATCCAGAAGCAATGAATAAGAATTTGTTAGGAATGCTTTGTCATAAGTTCCCGGGTATTAGGGATGCGGTTGTGGATGAACTTTGGGATTTGGGAGCTGAGGGAGTGAAGGGAATGGATGTTAAGGAAATTAAGAAGGGTGATGATTTGAGCGGACTTATTGGGAGTGCAGCATAGTTTATGATGGAGATCATCATTTTCGAGCTCGAACCCACTCAGTTTCATGATTCAACAAGATTTTTATTTGTCTTGAATGCTTGAAGTTGTTTGTGGGTTGACTTGTATATTGATGACTTGTACGCTCTTCTAGTGAAGGTCTCCAAGCAACGCTTAAGAGATAACACATCTGTTAAACTAGAGATAAGATTGTTGCTATGGTTGGTCTAAGATCATATCAATCTACCTAGTCTATATCGATTTCTTGTATCGTATGGGACCAATAGTACCCTAATCGACAGTACCCTTACAGTGTTACGTGATGTAAAATAATCCGGTTGTTATGATCCCTTATTACATGCATGATGCTACTTTGAAGGGGATACTGATGAGAGTCAGTTTTTGACGAAGGGGCGGAGCAGATCAGTCGCTTGTCATCATGTATATGGAGTTTTGTTTTCATATACTCTTCATTATGACTAAAAGTATAGGACTAATACAATTCCATTTTGACTCCTAGCAAGGCATGGATCTAAGGTGACAGTTGGTAGATCTATTCTAATATCCATACTCTATATGTATCCCTCGATTCCAATTTCAAAGCATTTCCGCTGTACTTCCCTTTTGTAGATTTTTCCTCTTTGCATTTGATTCCTTGTGCATTCTTCGCTGTGTGATTTATTAGGCCTTCACTTCGGGCTTGAAACTTTACTCGGAAGGGCTCCGATGAGCCATTGGAAGTGTAAAAGGTGGATATCTGGTAAGAAAATTGATGTTAGCAAGTGGTGAATATGTAATGTTAGACTGTCTATAGAATCCCGAACCTTTCTAATCAAGCGCTGACCACCATTCGTTGATACAATCTCACGTCCTCAATTGATTTCATGCACGCTTGCTCAACATTATCTTTCCAGCACAAAACGCCATCAATCCATATCTCTGCACCTTCAAAAGCAGAATTGCAGGCTTTCAAGATGGCAGTGAGTGTAACCCAGTTCTTCTTGTGGTATGCATCGGAATAGTCATCCCATTTCAAGCCCAAATCCAGTATCTGTGTGAGCTTCTTCACTCGACCGTCTGCTCGTCTGATCTTATGAGGAAACGCAATACTTTCAAGAGATCCATCCAATGATTCTAGAATCAAGGCGAACCCTCTATGACAATCTACTAAATTCAGTTCATCACCCGGCGCCATGAAGCCATTTCTATTTGACCGAATACCATACACAAAACTTCGTGTTATTGGAGAGCCACAACCATCGCCGAATAGAAGCAACTTTACTTGTTTCAAAGCTTTCCATGTACTTGTATACCGACCAAAAGCATCATGCTCATGTTTAGATTTTTGCAATGCCCTAAACCAGGTTGCAAGGTGTGGATCGCTCCTCGTGAATTCAATGATAAGCTCCAGACTCGTTATATTATCGATGGTATCTTTAAAAAAATTCCGTCGTGAAAAGGCGACAGTTTCCACGAACTTTGAAGGATCATTCCACGCGAAGCTTCGGTTTTTCCAAAATACTTCTCTGTATTCGCTATGGATTTGCTTGCAGGTACGAAGAACCTGGACTTGAGGTCGGGCTCCGGAAATGGGGGCTACCTTCTTGTCTTTGAGATCGATGTAATGCATGTTTATACGTTCGCCATCAGGGGTTGATATCATAATGCTCCATTCTGGATGCTCGAGGAGAACGTGTTTGAAGATGTTATCAAGGATTTCGGTGGGGAATTTGAGGAGATGAAGTGTACGGTCTTGCGAAGACATCTTGTGTGAGTTGATGATATAGATAGGGATATAGAGAGGATATATGTTTCCAGATTTTTTGAAAGGTCGAAGTGGTAGGTAAGGATTGAAATGGTATGCGATGATCGAGACGATATATTGTGATTGAGACAATATGATGATTGTTTTTATATCTTACGAACACAGAAAATGAACCTTTTTTTCGAAATTGTATAATCTGCAGTGATATGCATTAAAAGGAAACTGTCAAAGTATTTATAGGTATGACGGATTCGTTCATGCAGCCCTAAATTAAGCTTCCCTATAGTCTGGTCGAGTGACAACATTAGCTCAATCACCTCAGCCATTTTGAGGACACCATATTGGTAGTATATTACCTACTTTGTGAGGATATTCAACGCCAAGATATAACTATTTGAAGCTAGAGCAATTAGATCGTTATCCGGGTAATTGAATACTCTATTTGAATGTGATTAAATCTCTCTAAATCCCCGAATCCAAGAAAACCAAAGGGATCCGACAGAACTTGGATTCGATTTGAAGATAGAAATCCTGAATGTGAATGATAATGATGGCTCTTTCGATAATTAGGGTGCCTTCTTAAGGGAGACTAACTAAATAGACATCTGAAATCTTCTTAACTTTACAAAGCTTTGGAAACCCACCAGAGTCAAACTTGATATTGGCTGTCCTTACAAGCCTAAAAAGAAAGACAGAAACTTCAATATGAGTATCTGTCAAGTGTCGATCATATAATAATCAGTATTGATCTTCGGCTTCCGCCTCTTATTATCCTTTTCCAAGAAGATCCATTCTAGACGTAAGACATTGTAATTCAGACTTCATGGCGGGTAATACGGAGTTCTATTGACGACCATCATGGCTGCCCCTCTTTCATTCTTCAATACCGTCGACACTGGCACCGCCACGAATCGATTCTCCCAAGATAGTCTTATAGTTGACAGTTCGGGCCCTTTGTAGGCTTCAAAGTGTGGAATGTTGACTGGAAGGATCCGGTTTTATTTAGTAGCAATTCCTATCAACTGGATTTGAAACCAAAATATCGAGAATCACCAAGTCATCAGTATCCAGTGCCACGTATACACTCATTAACGACCAAATAGGCTACACACCAATCGATAACTGTGAACGAGGGGAGCACGATATACTTATTCTTATTTTCTTTCCCAGTACCGGTGATAGTTCACGGGTATAAATGTCTCAATTTCTGAAAAAGATTCGGATATTAATACGCTCCTCGTCCCCTTGCGCTATGCCATGTTTTTATGAAAAGTATAGGGCACGCAACGCCCCGATCAACATCAACCCCCACGCTGTGCTACAATCGTAGATGAAACTCCTGAATAGACATGTTACTTCTTCCCAGACTTTCAGATATCAATCTCTCAATAACATTTTCAGTTCAAATTGTAACCAAACGTCTCTTCAAAAAGGAAGAAAATTCCGCATCAGTCCCCCAAGCTCTGTCTGACTAATGCCCTACATCTAGACTTCCACTCTCTCATCTCTTTGCCCTTGGGATTTGCTTGTGCTTCCCTCCACATCTTTGCCGCGTCCACATTTGCTGGACTACTATCATTTGGATCATTCATGAGACTGACCACGCTTAATAAGATAGTTTCTGGAGTTTGAATTGGGGTCCATCGTTCGCTCGCATCTTCGTATCCAAAGTCATCTGTTCCCGATGGATGTAAAATGGATATACAGAGAACGCCTGTATCCGCATAGATATTTGGATGGAATGGAATTGGATCGCAAAAGGTAAGCGTCGGAGGTGCATGTGGATAGTTTTCGGGAAAAGAGAGAAGACAGCGCCAGTTGCCTCCTAGAAATGATTGTTAGTACGAGCTACGAAAGACTTCAAGGGAGTTGGGCAATAGAGCATGCCGCCATAGTATTTGCACTCGTCACTCAACATGAGCATAACATCCCATTCGAAAATATTATCCTTCACAAGCCCACAGCTTATGCCTGGTAAATCTTTTGCCTTTTGTATTTCTTTCAGTTGTCTGCCAAGCAGATTCGCTGCTGCGCTTCCCATCTTGTTGATGGTCGAATGGGCCGAGGATTCCTGGGTTATAATATTGATTTCAAAGTTGAAGGAGATTGTAGATGAGGAGGTACTCTTGATGTATCGAAAAGTCGCAGATGGTGGAAAAGTACCGGGTATATATACTAAATACAGTCTATGAGTGAATTAGAATGATTGAAGATCAACAGAAAGTCGTCGCACATGGAGATTCGATTCAATCACCATGCATTCACTACTACGTACCTTGTGAGGGAGGATACAAATCCAAGAAGTCGGAAGGGGGAGCTATTGAGACGGCACCGTGAACAGTTGGGGTCCAAGAAAGATATATGTTGCTACGTTATGTCAAATATTCCTGATTCGACAGAGTGGTACGAAGAATGCTCGATATTTTCAACTGGACTGCACTTTGAATTGATAGATGTTTGAAAATTTAGGATGTTTTGAGATGTACTGGAGTACAAATGAATTCAAGATACAACGATACTTATTAATCGTGAGGTAACGAGGAAAGGTATTAGAGTATCGGCGGATGGTAGCGGGGTCAAAGTCCGTGCCTCTTAATTTAAGTGAATATGAAGTGAAGCGTGAATTGTGATGATGAGTGTCAGTGTTGGTGTCAGTGCAAATGATTGAGTACGTGCGTATAACCTTATACAACTACGAGTGTAGGTATAGTTATATAAAGTTTCAAAATGAAGATATACTCAATTGATAATAAATACTACGAAAAGCTCAGTCGACGATGAGGTCCGTTTAAGCTTCGATCCATTTCCTTTTCTTGACAAAAGGTAATCCTTTCCAACTATCAATTCTTTCTAGCCTTTCCCTTCCTACCATAATCAAGAACAACCAGAGAGAGATTCCTCAAGTCCGACGAATCATCAATCATAAAGCCAATTGCCATTTGATTTGCATAGCAATGCTTCCCTACCATAGGGTACTGTCACATACCAATAACATCATCGAGATTAGATTATGTCGTATTTCTATCGACGATGATAAAATGATGGTAGTATGGTAGTGGTTTGGTGACATGATCGATATATGCAGATAAAGATCAGGGGTTCAAGTATCGAAGGAATTCTCCAGAGGTTATACAAATGAGTATCTCGGGATTTTGTCAAAATATCTGGTGTATCCAGCATATATATATGTAATGCGTGGTGATACCAAAGTAACCATTTTCTGTCATTCTCGTACCAGTGTCACGATGAAATACAACGTCAAAAGACTGTTTACACACATATGTTTTATCAGCTCTATCAGTAATAAAGGGGGTTTGAGATCATATATCCAAGAGATTTCCCCTCATTACTTCGCCGATTTCAATATCTGTATCTGATTCAAATCTAGATAATATCCGTGGATAGGGTACCGAGTGCCGAATCTCTTTGCGGAGGAGTACAGTCCCGCGTTATCTGTCTTAATCTGAACACCAAACTGGTTTGACAGAAGGATCTGATCCGAGACGGAATGATTTCACGATAGCTTCAAAAGAAAGGTCAATCCATGGCGTTTGTCAATCTCCTCTGATGGCTGGCGACCGGCAAGGTTATCAGATTTGTAGATATCTTTCATCGAGATCCTCTTTGGACACGGGAGCTTGACACTGGGTTGAAGAGCACAATCCAGGATCCCTGATCCATACTTGAGAGTACAAAACTGGTTTGACAGGTTCGGGTCCCAATCTGGATGGCTTCAAAATGGGCTCAGAGAAAAGTTGATATGGGTGATTCTGGTATCCCAGATGAGTATCGAGAGCGCATGATACCATATCTTCGGATATGCATCGAGATCCTCGTCGAAAAAGGCTTCAATAAGCAGGACAGCTCAGGCTGTTCCCTTGCTATCTGAGCACAGAATTAGTTTGACAAGCTCGGATCCATATCCGAATCACTCGACGGCAGCCTTATCAGATCCCCATGAACATGGTTTCCCGGTAGCCGGCAAAGCACATAGCCAAGAATCCTCCTTTACTTATGAGTACAAAGCTAGTCTGACGCCACTTTCGGGTCTCCGAGTCCAGATGACTCCACGATAGCTTCAAGGAAATACGACGCCAGTGACTTCCGTATCCTCAATCTCAATCAGTGCTTGGCATATTGATGCAATATTCGCGGATATCATCGATATTGTCTTGATTGCGGAGTGTCCGCATGTCTATCATTGATATGCTTCTTGAGAATATTCCGACTATTCAAAATTGACCTTCAGCCGTCGAATTGTTTCCACCTTGAAAACCCGGAGATTTTTCTTTACGAAACATCCAATCATTTTCACACCCGTATCGCAATTGGTGGATCTTCACGAATTATCTTCCCGGATTGTTAAGCCTCTTCATATCACAATCACAATCTAATCCTCTCCTCGACCCAAACAAAATTTCCCTTGATCTACTTCCTACGGCACTCTATCTTCTCAATCTCGTCAATCACAGATTAGCTCCCCTCTCAAACCCAAACAAGTTTCGCTTGCCGTTCTCTTCCTTCCATACCCAGCCCCTCTTCCCAATGATCTCTACTTCACCTTCCTTGACCAAATTGCCCAATGTTTTGTCATTTGCAACATTTGCTAGAAATCTCTTTCCTGTCTGCTTCAATATCCCGACCACAAATCCAGTTTGAGGCTCATTTTTCCTTGAAAATTGTACTGTGTATGTCTGCGAAATTGTTAGCTGCAGATAAAACCTCTTCTAATAAATCATGATTATTCCAGCTTCTTTCAATATCCGCTAGTGCAGATTCTCCTTTCAAGGAAATGGTAATTCTCACCTCGATTATCCCTTCCCATACTCCTTTCTTGACCCCTTCCGGACCAACAATCTCCAAGCCATCTTCTTCATCACTAGTAACACTCTGTACGATGTTTGGGCAAGGATTTTCATCTTGATATTTATTTCCGTCACTCTTTGGTTGCGTGGATAGACATACAACGTGCTGATATGTCAATACTCCTCCATTTGCTAAAATAAGACCGTTTGAAACTCCAGTATTCTTGTGATTAGAGATTTGACCTCTTTTATTACGAAGTTGCCGCGTCATTTCAGTGATTGCCTGAAACTTCTTAGTTCATACTCAAAGGCATTGAATACTCATACAGCTCGATAACAGTGCTAGGGGTGCGACGAAGGCGTCTTCTGTTTAGGAAATCCCTTAAGACTTAAAGATACATACATGTAGACTATAATTATTCCCGGCACCACCGAAAAATGTCAAGCCCCCCAACAAAGTGATTGGTCTTGGAGGATCCAAAAAAGGAATCTTCAAGTGATGAGCAGCCATTTTCGGGACTATTGGAAAACATCTATATTTTTCGTCAGCTGAATGGTATACTTTCTGCTTGACTAACTGTGTGCCTCCCCCCGCCGATCTTGTGAAGATGTACTTACGAGTAAAAATCAAAGATATCTATATCCTTCGTCTCCAAGCCCGAAATATTCAATGCCGAATCGAGTGATGTCTCCAAAGCTTCACTAGAATAGAAATTCGGTCTCTCCCAAACTATTCCCATTAGCTTTTTGTCTTGCTTAAACTCGTTTCTTCAATTGTCGCAAGACAGAGGAGGTAGGTTGCATACAATTGTCCTTCTCACGCATCCCAGCACCACCTAATGGATATATCCATTTATTTTCTGGAATTCCCAGCTCGGCAGCAAAAGAAACAGAAGTGATGATGCAACTTGCGGCCATATTGACGTTGTTGAATGCATTCATTAGGAGGGGATCTATAACGTCCATTAACATTTTCATCATCTCACCCCCAAAACCATCTTTCCAAGACCCAAGAATGTGACTTACATGGCCAACAAATCATTCTATTCCCCTTCCCTACCTTTCCGATACTCTCTTCGCTTGACTTGCGCGCCGAATCTTTATTCCAAGCGAATTCATTCACAGCTGCGACAGCAGCAAATTGGGCATATAATTTTGCAGATTCAGCATTGTTCTCTGCTTGGGATTGGTGACGATGGGCTCGAAATGCATTTTCATATAGCGGGTAAACATGTATTGGGAGCCCAACTTGATGGATTGTTCCTAGAGCTAAGGAGGGGAGTTAGTTTAAGGTAAGGGTTCTTAGCAAGCAGATGAAGCAGATGTGATTAGAGTTTAGAGCGGTGATTTGTTCCACTAGGTATTCGTGGGGACTGTTGCTTGTTTGCGAGATCATAAAAAATCTTCCCCGACTTCACTCAAATTCTCCTCGTGATTGTCTCTTCGCAGTCTTGCGTGCTCGTCGGCATCGACATTCTACACATGAAAAAGTCGCTGGACTTCACATTAAGCAAACATCAATGCTCCCATATTTCGACTAATGTCTTGTTTTCATCCTCTTGCATTCAAAACAAGAACCAAGCCAAAAAGTCCCGGGGGCATGATCGTATGATCCCAGTTTGGAGAATAAGGGAAGATGATACATACTCTCAACGCCGTTCGGCAAAGCCAAAATTCTTCTTGGGTCGCCGGCTGGCGGTGTCCAGTGCGAGGGGTATGTACCGGTCTTTGATGCGGATGCAATCACTATATTCAAGGGGACCGTTAGTAAATGTTTGGTCATAAATTTCCCTCTCGAATTCGAGTGTCCCTTGAAGATGAGTTTTTTCCTCGCTATGGATCATGGTCTCTTCTCTCATGCTGCGTACTCTATCGGCACCAGCGTGTATCACCGCTTGATGATATCTCCTCGTTTTTCATTTGAGAGATCTTTTTACCCCAATTGGTATCGCTTGTTGCAGAGACCTGACCAAAATACCACTCCCCTTTTCCCTTCCATCTCGACCTCGCTTCCTGCTAAATTCCCGAGTCCCGGCCCCTCCGCGTGTCTCACTTCCACTATCTTCAAATCATCATACCATACTCTTCCTTAACTCAAATCCGCCTCAATCCCTATTACGGATATCAAAAATACCTTGAAAGCCGAAACCACAAAGAAAATGAAAAAAGACTCACAACTTCCCAATGCCTCTCCCCCAACCACAATCGCCACTTTCGACTCTCCCCTTCCCACCCTCTGACATGCTTCATCCAACATCTTCACCGGCGAATTTCCGCCGTGTTCTGATTCTTCTTTATACACTTTCTTTCCCAAATTACCATTCCCCCTCTTTTCTTCGCCCAGAATTCCATCCAATACACTCTGACACACATCTACATACGGCCATGTCCAGTTCCTTACCACTCTCACATCATCCACACTTCCTTTCATTATTCCCAACTTTTCTTGATCATGGGATATTCCGGTATCTGAAAACGACTTCTCCAGAGATTGCAGCATAAGTCCTAATGGTTCAATCGCATCTTCAACCTGCAGGGAACGATTTATCACATCTCCGACGCCGACGATAATCGGTGTTTGTGGTGGTATTGGCATTGTGATTTGGATATTTGAAATGTCAAGACGAGGAGGTGTTGTTCAAATGATTGCCGGGTGGGTGGGGGAAAATATGTGTACTGCTACGATGTATGTAGATATCCGAGGCAATGAGGTCAAAAGAACATTCAATACTTGCAAGATATGAGCATGAAATATGAGATACAAGAAGCAAGATTGCTAGTAATCGCACAAAGATACAACTTTATAAATACAAAATCCCAAATCACACCCACATTTCCGCCCCAAGAAGCCACCAATTCCCAGTTCCAAGTCCCTAGTTCTAATCACATGAATTTGATAATACAGTAATCATCCCATCTCATCCTCCCCCCTTCCCGCATGCATGCGCGGGGAATTAAATAACCAGAACATACCTCGGGCATCGGACTCGGTTGGATAATGTAGATTCTGGGGATATTGATTGGATTGGAATGTAGCCAAGGGCTAAGGGCCAATAGGAACAAAGACTTTTGAGAAATCCCTGGAAAGGTGGATATTGTAACTCACATCCCCAGTGTATCCGGGGCTCGAGCGTTTCGTCATTGCGAGAGCGTAGATTAGAGAAGAGGGAAGAGAATTGGACAGATAAGATACGCATACCATAATAAGATAGGAGTTATTCAGTGACTGCAATAGATGTAGGTGAATTGAAAACTAGAAGGTAATGGGACTGCAAGTTGGTATGCCGGTAAGTATATGACCAAGTCCAGGCCGAATTTGAATGATATGTAGGTCTATGTTTTAGGTCAGAAATGGACGTACTTTATCATCAAATAGGTCAAATTATGAAGTCAGAGAGTAACGTTCTATACTTTTGCAACAATTACATCGCGTATACATCGAACTACAGAGTCTAGATTCACAGATTGGATCAAGAACATTGATTATACTAGCACAAGTGAGTAACAATTTCATTTGCTAAGCAGTCATAAATAAGTGTAAAGTAATGTAGTGTGTGGGAGAACAAATGTAGCACGAAAGTTCGCCTCTTATCCAACCCCTTTCCGTTACCCCCCTATGAACAAATGAAAATTCGGGTCGACATCTCATTGAGAGTATCAGTTCCCACCAGATAATACAGAGTTGAGACCGGTTAAAGCCATTGATATCAAAAGTATCTGATCTGTCTCTTACATCTCGAATTGAATTGGTGTTCCATTGCTGTCTGTTCCGATAATAACCTTTTTGTGATCGACACCAAGAACCATTAAAACTTCTGCACACAAAACGACGGTGAAGAAAGTCGCGACGGCAATCTCCATAGCAGCAGCCTTGACATATGCCTTCAAAAGTCTAACACGTGAGTTCCAGTCAAAAGTCTTCCATGCATCAAGAGTGCCCAAGACACTATCTTCAGAAACACGTCCACCAAATGTACGGTCAAAAGGTACGATAGATTCATGATCTTCGGAAAGGAGAGAAGCTTGAACACGAATAAGGCTGACACTTGCTGGAATGAGAACAAGGAAAGCAAGGGCGCCGGCTAGAACAATGACGGAAGCTGTTTGGATACCCATAGCTGAGGTTTGTTGCTGGGTCATCTTTGAAGGTTCACTCTCGAATGATTCGAAGAGACCGATTGAGAGAGCAAGGTAACCTGGGAGGAAGATCGCAGCTTGTTTGGCGAGAGCAAAGACAACTGTTGCTGGAATAACCTTCTTAATAGTTGCAACATCTGGCATTCTCTTGAACCATGGAAGTGGGCTTGGCTCCGAGATGACAATGTGTGTCCATGCCATACTGAAAGGTGCACAAAGGACATTCGCAAGAGGATAGGCGAAGATACTGGGGAGGAATATAGAGAGAAAGTTCATTTGTAGAGCCAAGACGAAGGTTTTGACGAAGTGCATTCCAACACCACGTAAATGACTTTGCTTTCCGGCGCGGGCGCGAAGGTGCTCGATGGTTGATTTAAAACTTGAGGTAATGGGTTGCTGCTTTACAAGTAAGAGTTCCGGTTCAACATCTCCTTTGTGGCCGAGCTTCGCATCGGGATCCTCAGATGTGAGAGGTTCGAATAGGATTGCTTGAGGAGATTCGACCATAAGAAGGGTAGGAACGAGTCTGGTGAAGGTATATTCAACCTATTCTGATAGTTAGATGATGAACTCATGAACCCAAGAAGAATACCATGGAGAGAGTAGCCTTAATTGACATTTTCGAAACATACCATAAAGTCCATGATCAAGAACACAACAACAGTACTTGCGATCATCATAACGCCCCAAACTGGCATTTGAAATTCTTCAGTTGGTGTCTCTGTACCCCGAAACGCATCAAGACCTCTTTTCGCCAGCCCCATAGTTGGGAGCATTTCTCTTGGAAGTATTCCCATAATGTCGACTTTATTCAATACAACTTCTCGATCGATTGCGTTTTCAATATTTTATATCGTAGTATGTGAAAGGGTTGTACTGAGAAAAAAGAAAGATGATTTAGTAGGGAGATTTTATTCAAATTTGATGAAAGAAAATAGGAAAGTAAGAGAGTGAGTGAGCAAGTGAGTAAGTGAAATAGGAATGAATGAAACATGTGAGGCGGGTAATCAATACGAAATACGATCATAAGCGTGTGCGGCGTCATTGCTCCTGAAATTGTGGCGCAGTCGTCTTAGGAGCCTACCTAGGTAGGTAATCTATACCATGAAGAGTCTGGAGTGATTACATAATTTACATTGAGACCTGCAGATAGCCTGGAGTATTTAGAAAATCCGTGGATATTCTTTATATTGATTGATAAATACTAGGTACGTATGATACAAGTGAAGATGGATGGCTATAAAGGAACAACTTAACGCCTTGAATGAAATAACGTCAATCAACTTGATATCCCTCTCATATTGTCATCTACGAGTAATCCGTCGGATATACAACACCCACGGGATATACGGATCACGGCTCAATCATCTACCCACCCACGGCAACAGAACAAGATTTTGCCTCTTCCTCCTTACCATAGCAAATCACCTCCAATCAAATATCTTGAAGTAAAACGTATATCAATTAGCTACCTAGACTGCCCTCACGGCCGTGGCTTCCGGAGGACAAGCGGAGCGTCATTTCATTTACACAGCTCAATGAATCACCAAGATTATCTTTTCTCTCTTTCTGTTGGTGTTGTGTTCCATCTTGGCCATATCCTGGCCACGCTTCTGTGAAGGATTCTTCACTCATAAGTTAGTTAAGAACAGATTGCTAATTGCTCAAATTGGATGATTGTCATATATAGGTACCTACCTACCTGTCCTGAGTACGAAACGTTTGTAGCATGCAGCTTTCTCATGGCGGGACTGGGGTCGAAATTAGCTACATGAAGTGTGGATACTATTATGATGATAGGGCTGATGATATTAGCAACATTTAATATATGCATCGCAAATTGACCCATGACTTGCTGTCCATGTCCCTTAAGCACCTTTATCCATCGATGTTACATCTACAGAACTTGTAGTACACTGTATCTGTACATTATTTACAACTACATGCATTTAGGATCCATTCCTTTCCACTCAATCAGTCAATCAATCCTAAAAGTCTCCCAGCGACCCCATCCCATTCTTCATCCCATCTCTTTCTTCCTTCTTCAATAGCCCCCTTCTTTAATCTCGCCAATTCCTTTCCACTCGTATCCTTGAAGACTTCCTCCAAAATCTCGGCCAAATCTTGCGCTGTTGTAAATCCCCATCCATTAATACCTTCCTTGACCAACTCAGGCCAACTGAAGTATTGATCATATCCAACTACTGGTAATCCTGCTCCAAACATATCAACAACCTTCATCGGTAGATCTACACCACTACTACTCTTATGCAAACAAACTCCAAGGTCGGCGCATGCAAGTAACGAGGCGTAATCTTCAATACTAAGCCATGCAGTCTTGATTGTAACATTAACCAGATCATAGCTTTCAGTGAGTTCGGCAATTCGATCAAGATACATCTGCTTCTGTGGTCCTTTTCCAGTGATGATAGCAAGAATTGGTGGGCAATCAAATTCGGCAAATGGTCCATATTTAACGAGCGCATCTAAAAGGAGGTTGAAATCTTCATCAGGAGTCCATGATGTACTGCTAACTAGTAGTCTGATATCTCCATTCATAATTGTGTCGACATGATCTTTTGTTTCTGGTAAACGTTGAAGGAAAGCACGTCGCTTCGCCTCGTCGGTAATCGGTTGGAAAATAGACGCAGGTCGATCGTGAAGGGTAAAGATTGGTGATTTGATCTTGTAGGGACTTTCGCGTAGTTGGCGCTCCATTGCTTTCGAAACTGTGAATGAAGCTGTTGGTGCCCATGATCCAAGGAAAGCTTCGTACCACTTGTACAGTCGAACGAAGATATGTTTCGGACCTCTTGTTCCTGCTAGAATGGTCCATCCATAATTATGCCAATCAATTATTAAATGAGTATTGCGTATCAAACAGACGAGGTATGCGACGAAGAAGGTGGGAATTGAGGGAGGGTTCTAAAATTGTTAGAGGATCATTGCGTGTAAGGGCCGGACGACTTACCTGAACTAAAAGCCATCTTGCTGGTTTTGTAGTATAACATAAAACATAAAACAATGTCCAAATCTGCCATAGAACTTTGCAAGGACCTGCGAAGAAAAATGGTAAAGTACCATCTCGTAAATTTGTTGGTGGTAGCGGTAAAGGTACGATTGTAATAAGAGGATTATCTGTTAACCCAGAAGGGAGTTCGGATTCTATGTCACTGTTAGCACAAGTCACCAAGAAAGCTTGCTTCTCAGTAAGCTTTAATACCTTCATATCCAATAAGATCAACTCTTCCGCCATGTTTTGCTATACTCATAGCATGATATTGCATTCGAGGACTTCGCCCGATATCTCCCAAGACCAAAACCTGAACAGAGATCTTCGGCTCGACATTTGCACCATTTTGAGTAGCCATTGGAGGCGAATGTTTGATATATTGTTTTGGTATTAATAAGAGGGTAATTGTGAATATGGTAGAAACGATTGTAGCCAATGTTAGGATATTCTCTAGCATAACGTGGTTTCCTGAAATTCAGATGAAAGTTCGGACACCTCCAGATAATAATAAACCTTCACCCAGTCGGAAACTATCTATGAATAGAAGAATTGGCTAGGTTATGCCTCCATATCTGAGGATTGATGCAAGCTTGATTAGGGAAAGAAGATGATGATAAAGATTGTCAGAAGTAAACCAGAAGTATATGTATATTTTCAGAAGTGAAGTTTGGAGTTTGGAGTGTGAAGCATAAAGTTTTGAAGTATCAGAATGTATTCTTGTCCTTCTCTTCACTCCACTTCAATGCTTCACCTCACCAGAAACAGATCACCCATTAAGAAAAAGTCGGTGTCCGGCGGTGGCAGTGGGCAGTATTGACTCAAACAGGCTTAGCATTAGGTATCATCCTTGTCATCATACCGTTCAAGTCATTTTCTTGTCGTTATCTTTCAAAAAGGCAAGTGGGATTTATTTCAAGGTAATTGATTGGATGTCGTTGATCGAAAGCTGTTATTTAACATAATTGATTGGATGGCATGAATTTGAAGTCGCATTTTCGTATTCGAAGTTGAAGTTGCATGCGTACCATACGGAGTAGATAGAACCTTGAAAGCCTTTTTCCTTTCCCGTAGCCACAGATTTGTTAATCCAGGGGAAAACTCCAAGAAAAGGTATCTGGGGTTGAATGGAACTTCCTTACTGGCTCATTGGTAGGATCATCAGCATAATTTCGAGAGAATTTCCTGAATTGGGAATTGATTCTTGTACTTGTGCTTGCTGTGTACGTTACGTACCATGCTCGTGCTGTAACTTTCCATTTCTCTCATTTCTGTCTTCAATTCAATTCCTACTCTCACTTCATAACAAGACGCTCATTGACAATCGACAAAAGATTGAATCGAACTATTGAGAATATATATTAAATTGGATCTCTTGCTGCATTTGACAACTCTGTCTATCCACTTTCATCGTCAAAGCTCCTACTATCTACCGAAGCCGACCTATCTCGGCGCAAATCAAAACAAGGAAGGCAGAGAGAGAGAGAGAGAGAGAGAGAGAGAGAGAGAGATACTAAGGACAACGACAACATATGTGGAGAGGGGCTGAATATATCCGGGCTTCATAGCTCGTTCGATCCATTCCAGAATTAACGGAGTCATGGCCTCATCTTATGCGTTGCCGGCTTCAGCAATTACCAATAGTCACCATGGACATGGACATGGACATTCTCATTCCCATTCATCCTCACATTCAAGCCGGTCCTCGCAATACTCTGCAAGTAGGTCCAGACCATTGAATCAATCAATCTCAAGTCTACATAGCCATTCGCACGATCATTCCGAAACTCTCCATGAGCATGAACATGAACATGAACACGAAAATGAAAACAATCATGGCCACTCTCACTCCCACTCTCATTCGCATGGCCATGCGCACAACCACAGCCATGATAACTCAACATCATACCTGCCGTCACCGCCATATAGTGAAGCGACTCCCATGTCTGCCAACTTCGAGAAAGGATCATTTGGGACCTACGAACCTCCGATGAACGACGTACATGTTGACACCCATCACCATCATGATCATGACCACCACAACCATTCGCATGGTACGACAACTGAAACGAAATCACGATTTACTAGTTTAATACTGCCATACGCATCCAAATGGCCTCTTTTACATGCAATCTTGGCAAGTAAGGATTCGAGGAGGATCTTTTATTTCATGAGGTTGGTATTTCCAAGTCATTGGAGAATCATGCTAATTTTGCCAGTCTCAATTTTGCCTTTATGATCGTTCAAGCATTTTACGGATTCGTTACAGATTCCCTCGGTCTTTTGAGCGATAGTATACATATGTTTTTTGACTGCTTGGCACTTGGAGTGGGATTGTTTGCTGCAGTGGCAAGTAAATGGCCACCGAGTCAAAGGTTCCCATACGGATTTGGAAAGATTGAGAGTTTATCGGGATTCGGCAATGGAGTATTCCTCATGTAGGTAACTGTTTCTCAATTGTGTGGTACTCGCTAACAAAGTTTATAGACTCATTAGCATTGAGATTATGATAGAAGCGACTGAACGATTAGCAGAAGGACGAGAAACAAAACGGTTGATGGAACTTTTTGTTGTCAGTTCTTTGGGATTGGCAGTCAACTTAGTTGGCATGGCGTGCTTCGGTCATCATCATCACGGACACGACCACGGCGATCATGATCATGGGCATGATCATGGCCATTCACATGGACATTCTCATTCCCACTCTCACGATTCTCACACTCACTCCCATGACTCTCATTCCCACTCCGGATCTTGCGATCACGGCCACAAGAAACAGCCCTCAATTCTCCACGATGACCATTCACATTCACATTCACACGGTGGCCATTCGCATGACAACGAAAATATGAGAGGTATCTTTCTTCATGTGCTTGCAGATACAATGGGCAGTGCTGCAGTCATTGTCTCTACCGTGTTAATATACTTTGTTGGATGGTCAGGCTGGGATCCTCTCGCATCTTGTCTCATCGCAATTCTCATTTTCCTTTCCTCAATTCCTCTTGTCAAAAGTAGTGCGAAGAAACTACTTTTAACAGTTCCTGATGATACCGAATACAACTTACGAAACACCTTGGCTGGTGTAAGTGATTTACGTGGAGTTCAAGCCTACACTGTTCCAAAGTTTTGGTTAGGCGATAAAAATCAAACAGTATTGGGAGTCATGCATGTTGTTGCTACCAGAGGATCAGATCTTGAAGATGTTTTAACGAGAACGAGAGCATTTCTTTTAAGTAAAGGTGTGGATGTGGTGGTACAAATTGAGAAAGATGGAGACGGTAGTTGTTGGTGTGGAGGAGCAGGTAACAGCAGTCGATCGAACACAAATTCGAGATTTTCCTAGTTGCACAAGATTTATGAGAGGGATTTCTTTCATGGAAGAAACATCATGGGATGACGATAGGATTGGAATAGGATATTGATGAATTGATGGATACTTTTATGGCAGAAAAGACGTGTACATGCAAATAGCATTTAGATCATATTAGCAGTACTTTTGTAGAGTTGGAATGAAACGATACCATGTTTATCTTCTACCCTTGGAGCAAGATATATCGAGAACCTTGAGCGCATTGAACGTCACCTTGAGAAGTCTGGATTCATTATGACTGATTAGATAATGAAGAAAGTAATGAAGGAAGTATTGAAATGGTACCGGTGTCAGTGGTACAGATAATATCGCTGTCCAAGAAGACTTCAAAGGAAAGCTCTCAATATTCAGCTCTTTCCACATCATTTTTGATCTACTGTACGATATCTTATCACATGTATGAACGAAACAGAGGTAACATGACGAGAAAAAGTTGATAATTTATTTCTAAAAAGACTAAACATCCAACCCTTCAAGATATCTAGTCGGAAGCCCTTCAACCGAAAAGATGCTATTACATAAAGTAAAGAAAAATGAAGCCAACAACCCCATTTGACCCACCCACATATCACTCACTACTCCCAAAGTCCATCCCTATGAAGACAAGCTACTGCATAGAGTATGATTGCATCACAATTCTTCTTGTTGGTGCCATCTTCCTTATGTTGAAGTCTGCAGTACATCCTAACCTTGCATCCCTCAGGCTTCATCTTGCCAGGCTGAACAACGTAGTCATCTTGACAAAAACCCATGACATCACTGTGAGCAATGCCACCGGGCGGACGGGGATGACCCGCTGGAACTTGAGACTGGGTGTACTTCTGCTTGTGCTTGCAGAATGGTTGATGTGG
Source organism: Botrytis byssoidea (assembly GCF_014898295.1). Lineage (NCBI taxonomy): Eukaryota > Fungi > Ascomycota > Leotiomycetes > Helotiales > Sclerotiniaceae > Botrytis > Botrytis byssoidea. The sequence continues at coordinate 37,041 of NW_024065861.1, read as the reverse complement.
ACAGAGATCGGTGTAGTTAACCTTGAGAATGAGAGACCATGGACAGACATTCTGGTATTCGTCATCGAGCGTGGTGAGTGCTCGTCTCAAGATGGTAGAAACTTTGATGATGTAGCGACGATGATCATCATCGCTGAGACCAACCCCTTGCTTGTAATGAACGGCGAATTTCTCAAGGAACTTGAGGTCTTCTGCGTAATTGAAGCCGGAGCTAGGTACCGTGCGAGGATTTCTCATAATATCTACTGCAAGCCGAATCTGGTTAACGGAATTTTCCAAACGCTCTTCTTGAAATCTTTGATAATGTCCAGCTTCTCTGAGCATCTCCTTTGCGTCTGTGAGAAGATCACCGCAAACCTCGGAAGAGATTGGATGGACTATTGACATGTTAGTAAGTTGTATATTGACTTGAATATTGCTTGTGTTTAATGTCAAGAGGGAATCTTACGATGTTCCTGGGTGCAGATACGACGTGTAGAAGGAATGGGCTGAAATACTACACCCTCATTTTTGCGCTGAAGCTCTCGCGCAAGAAAGCTCGTCATTGTTGCGTTGACGAAGTCGTTGAGTACTTGCTAAAGAATGTTGACGAGTTGTATTTATGAGCAAGGCGGGTGCGATGACTTGAGATGCTGATAGCAAAAAGGTGCTCGCAGATCGTCAGATTGGAAACTTAGTGTGAGAATTGACCTTGCTGATTTTCGACGAAGTAACAAGGTGGCTCCAGTTTGCGTGAAAATTCGAAGTAATTGTTGAGAATGATCGCGGTCGACAAATTTTAGATTCAGATATTGGCACAGGCAGAATATTTACAAGCATTACCCGTCGATATGGTCCTGGATTGGTTTGTGAAAAGTAATTTGAGATAATGAGTGTCAGACGTCAGCTGGGAGAAAGAAACTTTGCTATTGCGTCGGATTGGTGAGTTTCGAAAAAGGGTTACGGGGAGCTGCTTCTTCTTCTCAATCAATTCTGAATAAAGTACAAGGTCCGAGACAGTATAAACTGTCCGAACCGTTGGATAAGACAAACTCTTCAAGTGAAAATTGGGGTACGAATTATGAAGAGTGTGTGATGTTTTGGGAGGAAGTTGTGGCGTGGGAGTTGGAAAACTAAATACTGAATTTTCAACGGCATGCAAATTCACCAAGGCTCTCTTTGTTGGGCACCCTGATGGAGACTTGAAACAAAATTATCTTGTAAAGAGGTATTACAAATCTAATAGACTTTAATAGAATGAGGTGAAATTAGTAGCTGTCTTGTGATTCTTAAATTTGAAATTTTGATGATGAAATTTTGAAATCAAGAAAGCCACCAACTAAACATTATCATCAGTAGACTTCTTATCTAGACATCATTAGAGGCTTTGAGTTTATTATTATGTACTATAGTAGGCACAGATACAATTAATCTAAAGCAGGAGCAAAAAAAAGTTGTTTCAAAGAGTCTTGACATTTTCAACATTCTCTTGATCATTCTCGGCTAATTCGAGGGGTAAAAACAACTGAACAAACATGCCACAATTAGAAACAACTTCTTCAAGATAAATTACAACAATTTGTTTTCTTTGCCTAGGAGGGAGCTGACTTATTTTCCATCCTAATATACGAGGCCAACTCTACTTTCATATCCTCTAACAAATGATTTGAAAATTCTAGACTCGTAATAAATTGCCTCTCAGTGCCTCTAGCTGATTCTGAAAAAGACACTCTGTATACCGGTACTCAATCTAGCCGTAGCAAACATCCCCTAAAGTACTATTTCTGACTTTAGATTCGGGTTAAAGTTTGGATATCGTTTGACGATAACTAGATGAGCGACTGACCGACTGATCTTCGATACCGCGAAACGCCCTCTGCGAGGAGTCGAGGATTTTGACAAAGTCTGTTGCTTTATTTGGAGTCACTATACACCACAATTATAAAAGAGTATACAAAAACGCTTGATTAGACGGTGAAAATATGGAGAAGGGAGATTATGGGACTGTTAGAGATTTCGACGGCCTCTACGTTGTGAATAGTCGATGGGTCTGGCCGATTCTAATATCACCATACTATATTTGTGAACTTCGGCAATGAAAGCCGCCGCATGCAAGATTAAGATGTTGATTATTATTAAACATATATATCGAAATATATCGAAAGTCCTAAGTGTTCTGCTTCTTTGTGCCAAGCGATGTCTCTTATCAACTGAAGAAAGAGATTGACGGACATAGAGCAACATACATGAGAGAAGCTTATCATGATGCGAAGTGAGACAGAGAGCTCGCACGTTTGTTTTGCTACTTATATAGTTGGGCACACTTCTGATGAGCAGGGAGTGGATAGGCTAGGCTCGCTTTGCAACCTCTCTTACCAATCACTTTTGTACCATCATGGTCAATAAGGAAAATGTTGTGTGCTGGTGAAGTTTATTATGTCTGATATAGCGCTGAATTTGACGTTTACTCACACAACCTTTGTGAAAAACATCCGTGTTAATAGAATAAAAGCATGCAGAAGCCCCTGGTACATACGTGAAGACCGTAGCAAAATTCACGTTCCTACGCATTACGAAAATTTGTGTAGGGGCCTCTATATTTTAAAAAAGACTGGGTATTGGACTTTACTTACTTGATTTTAAGTTGGACCCAGAAAACTCTCAGCATCTAATTTATATCATGCTCGACGGAGTTTCCTCTGATTTCCCATTCGGCTACAGAACAATTTGAGAGTAATAGATTACTGGTGATTCTCAACAGCCCGTACTAATCTACTTTCATTCAAGTGATACACCAGAGTATAGTGTCAGAACCGTAATCTCTACCGTAGGAAGCGAACTATCCATATCAAGACCACTACTTGCAAGTACCCCTTTGTAAGATTTATCTCCAATTTGAGTTAAAAACCAAAGGCACTTAACGATAACCAGGAATCTTTATTAATTTACCCACGTACAAGATGAGCCCAACTCATGACCTCCGCAAAGTGACAAGGTAAGCGAAACAGATACGCCACACAATAAATACTCCTCTCCCTCCACCCTATCATACAGAGACTCTCGCTAATCACAATCCCAGATGGCTAGGAAGTCCCATCGTTCATATCCTCGTAGGCTCCTCATCCCAAGAGTTCGCCGTCCATAAAGATCTCATATGTTTCACCTCCCCCTATTTCCGGGCCGTTTTCACATCTGGATTCCAAGAGACAAACACAGGGACCATTGAACTGCCCGAAACGGATACGAAAATCTTTGATTTATTCATGGGCTGGTTGTATACTCGGGAACTTAGCAGCGCGAGCCTAGAAATTGAAGAGTGGGAGACAGAAGCAGAGCGAAATGTAGTGGCGGAGAGTACGTTAGGTATTGGAGATCCCATCGAAATGAATGAAAAGAAAGATTACTCTGGAGACTCATTAAGTAACGAGAAAGTTAAGAGAAAGATCCAAGCACTTATCAACACTCTCGAAAACGAAACGTGGAAAGGCGAGGCGGAGACACTTTCCGAAGATGCGGTCGGAGAAGATTTCCTCGACATTCTCGCTGCGCAAATTGACAAGAAAGTCAACAATGAGATTCACATGTCCATGAGAAAAATACTGAAACTCTATGTTTTCGCAGATATGGTTCAGATACCCGCTCTTAAGAATTGCTGTATCATAAAGTACGATGAGTTTCATAGAAGTATCAAAAAGCGATGTGATAGTCATGATCATGATGATTTCGAAATGACTCTCGAATCGATCTCATACGCGTGGGAAAATACCAGGGGTTCGGATTTGATCAGGGTGTATTTACTTGATTCGGTGTCGTGGAGATCAGAACCGAGTATTCGGGATGGAGTTATTAGGAAGAGGCATCGTGGTGGTTCAGTAGATGATTTGAAGAGATACTTCGAGAGGGTGGATGAAGATTTCGATTCTTAAGTACTTGGGAGACGGGTGAGTACTCGACGGTGGCGAATCTATGCCAATGAGCATGAGATCAAGACTTCTAGGCCATTTTTTCTTATGGGGAAAGAGAAGACTGACTCTGGTTCATCAGTCTGAAGATGTAAATTATAATTAGAGCATCCCACTTGAACGATGTCCTTAACCTTGTCCTTTCTGGTTCGAATTCTGTGACAAACGAATGCACCGCACATGGCGCAAACGTTCTACCCAAAAATCCAGACTTCAACATCTTTTCACTAACTGGTCTTCACCAGTGTGTGAAAGGAGGGGAAAAAGAGTGTTCATCACGGAGAACTATTGAATGGATTGTTTCCGACTCAAGAAACACCTCCTCATGTGGAAAGCCATCCAAAACAACTTACTATCATATCAATTGACGCATTTAGGAAAGAGGGGATATCTTATTATTTCAATGAATCTCAAAGTATGTAATTAAATATTCGTAAGCGCAACCGCAAGAGCTAAATAATCGAGCGTCTGCATGTCTATATATGAATGTTCGAGCTGTTTCCTCTTCTTGAATGAGATACTATGATTGATAAGACAAGGCAACGTTTGAATCCTCATACTGAAAGCTCCCATATAAGTGATGATCGAACCATCTCAACCTTCACCTCAATAAAAGGCGCTACATTTCGCTCAAAGGACGGATCATCAAAACAGCCCCATATTTACAACCTTAAGCTTTCTACACCACTATTCCCGCAGCTTCACCATTATACTTCTGGCTTCCTTCCATAAACGAAATGAAATTTCATGTAAACATGATTCAAGGGATTTTTCATATCATTCCTTGGTCCCACCATCATCACTTGTGCCTCCTCGAAGCTATATCCCAATACTCTTGTGAACAACGCCATGCTGATTGGCTCGACGGCATCCAAACATTGAGCTTGATAATACATACCAATCTCCTTGAGTCTTTTATCTTTGGGCCAGCGTCCAATGGGTACTTTGTAGACTTGATCATGAACATCAACAAACCCAGCATCAATCATCCATTGCTTCTGATTTCCAGCAACTTCATCCATCATCTTTCCATTCTTAACACTTGCTTCATCAATCAATCCAAAAAATCTTTGCAGATCTCCAGCATTGAGATCAGTACCATCGTCACTCTCGATATGTACCTCGTGCTCTTGTGCTTCAACCCATCCTCCGGGTCTAACATGCGTATAAGCCTGACTGAAGAATTTTGGCCAATCTGATATACTAGATGCAAGAACTCTCCAGTGGATCAAATCGAATTGTCGGTTGTTAGAAAACAACCATTCGTTCTCAGCATCATCGATCATGAATTTACAGTTCGGTGGTACCCAACCCGGTTGGATAGGACTTAAATCCGTTCCGGTGACTTCAGCGGAAGCAAATTCATCAGCACACTCAATTGCCCAAAGACCAGTTCCAGTTCCGATATCAAGGATTCGTTGAGGATTAGGATCTATAGGTGCGCAGAATAGTTTCCCACCAAGAATGAGCTTGAACACGTGATGTTTGAGATCGAGTCGTTGTTGTTCGGCTTCATCATTAGGAAGGAGGTAAGAACCGGACTGATAGGCATGATAACGACGACCATTTTCGTAGGTGTAGTTTAACATGGATGAAGTGATAGATGTAGAGGCTGTGGATACATCGTCGTCGTCCCAACTGGAATCAGCATCGCTATGAGTATCCTAAAGTTGTGGCGCTTTTAGTATTTTGGAAGTGAAGTGAAGTGGCGGATGGATCACATGATATTTGATTGATTATCATTATCCTGACAAAGATAAGAAAGAAAGCTTTCTCTACTTACAACTTCGACATGATCATCTTGATCTCCATCACTTTGATTGGCGATACTTTGATTCACGGTTTCGGTTTCTGTATAATCATGATTTCCCGTTGTGGTAGTGGTGGATTGATCGAGGGATGTTGGTTCTGTTGATTGTGGGGGGACCGAGGTGGTAGAAGTTGTAGCTTGTGGAATATTTTGTTGTGATTGATCTGAAGTAGCTGCTGTCGTTTGTGGTATATCTTTTCCCGTTGATTGTGACATGTTTACTTTGGTGTAGATGTTTTTGTAGACTCCTTATAATAATAATAATAATAATAATATGATGATGATGATGATGATGATGATGATGATGATGATGATGATGATGATGATGATGATGATGATGATGATGATAATGATGGACAACTGATGATTCGACAATTGACACACGAGAGAACAGAGTTCGATTGCCAGTAAAGCTTATGTACCTAGCTAGTATGTTGATGATGATCTAGTCCAACCGCTGCGTCACGGGCCGCCTTTTATACGTAGGGAGGTTGATTGCAAATGGATGTGTGTCCGCCGGAGACCAATATGAATGAATATATGAAGGAGGAGATGAAAGAGGATGTAAGCGATTTGAATATAAATTTATAAGATATAAGAAATATATAACGTTATCGATTTAAAGGTTGATATAAAGATGGATATAATTTCACTCGACTACGAGGTACCTAGGTACGGAGTAAACGGATAGGGTTTTCAGAGGAGGATAATTGCAATGTGAATACCTAGTCAGCTAGTCTCTATTCGTAGTATGAATAGAAAATAGAAAATAGAGAATAGAGGTGGATTAGAAATGGATAAAATGGATACATAGACGAGTTTGAGATAATTCCGAGTTTTTTTAATTAATTTTTTTTTCTGCTCCTTGGTTTAACTTACGGTAAAGATCTCAGGAAGCGTTCAATTGTGTTGTGTGATAGGCTCAAAGGATCAAAGGTCCATGTGTTCATGTGTTCATATCAGATCTTCAATCAAGGGAGGTGTAAATGTAGGGTATCATTGCATGGGAGGATCCAACTCCCCGGTCAGAAAATATATGTGTACCACATGTATATGGATGTGTGTATGCAGGTGTGTATGTATGTGTATGTGTGTTTATATACGTGTGTGGAGTGGAGTGGAGTACAGAGAAGGTGGTGTCTAGGTAGACTCAGGACTTGTTAGAAATCAGGTAATAATACACTCACTCACACACTCACTCACTCACGGTATGTTTGTTAATATATACCTACCTCGCCTACCTAGTAATCATTGTAACAATATCTCCTTTCTCTCTTATTCTCTTTTTAGGAACGGCGGTGTGTGTATAAGGTAATCGTACTATGTATACCTATCTATACCTTGCAAATATCATTACATCGCTCGAGCATGGTACAATTTGTATGATGAACTGGTGGACCCCAATGATAATACACACATGTGAAAGAATATGATACTTTTATGATAAAATATGATACAGATCATATAATATATCGATTATCAATTGAGTATGCATTAAACCCCTCAATCATCCTCCGAATGACCAATTAAATGTCTCCTCTGATCTCTAGTTATAATCTCTTCGTGTATTGAAGCCGCCACGCGAGCTACGAAAACGAAGCCATTGTGAAGAAACCACTGATGATTGATTGATCATTGATCATTGAACCCTCTCGAGCGTCAAGACTCAAGACTCAAGACTCAAGACCTCCCCCTCTTCTTCTTGACATTTATTTCCCGTCCACACCTACAATAAGTGGATCTATAATTTGCTGTATGAGATATGTATGGTCGGTATGTTATCGGATCACATCTACTTTGAGCATTAGTATAACTGTTGTAACCCCACTCACCTTGTCTTCATCTGTCACTCACGGATGATGGATCGAATGCATTCATGAAGTTGTGACATGTATGCATAGGTACCAAGGGAATGCCACGTTTTGATGCCGGAACATCCATGTGTGTATGGTTGCGTGTGTGCGTGTAGGTGCGGGCAATGTTGTGCGAGTGGATTTCCTAGGTATCTACTGTCCGCTCTTGTGAGTAGCTCGTGACACCATACCATTACATTCACTATTTACCCTACTCTTCACATCGCAAGTTTTTGCATCTTGCATCCTGCATCCTGCATTTGGCATTTGTCTTACCATACATACCATTCGAAAACATTACCCAATCCATAATCTTTGCTCACTGATTACCATTCCGGTCGATTCATGCAGCTGCAACTTAAATCTCCGATAAGACTTACATAGATCACTTGCACGGAGCACTCTACAAATCAGGCCAACCAATCACCATTATCATGGAGAAATCCCCAGAATCATTGGCGCAAGAGATTGCAAGTATGAGGGAGCAATTGAGTAAAGTCAGTGAAGCAATTGATGCCTATGAATCAGTAGCCACTCAAAATCTAGCCAAAAAAGATATTCAATCTAAAGGAGGGACCAGCCAAAAGCATGTAGAGCTCTTCATGGAAACGGACAAGCTGGTGAGGAAAGTAAGGGGTCCAGTGGATATGGTATTTTCCAATTTCGAAAACGTAAGTCTACTAGTGTTTGGCAATACAGGTCTGGCTTTCATGAGGAATATCAATCACGACGATGAGTCTTTACTATTGAGTGATAACATATGTGGGTAGAGCAGGGGAAATATGCAAGCTGACTTAAGATTCGTCACATATGAATAGTCAGTACATTCAGGAACTTTGAGAGCAGTTTTGGAAATGGGTGTATTTGATGCTTTACCCACCGATGGTTCATCATCTAGCGCTTCAGCATTGGCGGAGAAACTCGGCGTAGAGAAAGAACTGCTGGGTAAGTGTTTACGTTCCACGTTCAACATGCTTTCAAACTGAATTCGTACCAGTTCGATTCATGCGAGTCCTTACGGCCGTAGGACCATTTGCGGAGACAGGGGAAGAGGAATATGCTCATACACCATACTCCATGGTGTATATGGCCCCAGAACTTAGGGGAATATTCAAATTAATGTCAGGAAATCATTCCCCCATAGCTCCATCCCGCATCATTCCAAGATGCTTCACAAATTACCACTACTTAACTCTAACGCAAATCAATAGGTTTGATGAATACAACCTCGCAAATGCTCGAATGTACGAGTTTTTCCGCGAAAATGGCTTCAAGAGTCCAGAGGATCACCACCTCAATCCCTATTGCTTCGCGCACCAAACTGGAGAGAAAAACATGTGGGAGCACATTGGAGCATTCCCGGAGCGATTCCAAAACCTGAATTTGGCCATGATCGCCCAGACCGTAGCTACGAATTGGACAGTGGGGATATTTCCATTCAAATATGAGTTGAAAGAGATTAAATCCAACGATGACACTGTGCTAGTCGTCGATATAGGTGGCGGCAGTGGACACGTGACGAAGCAAATCATGGAGTTCGTGAAAGAAATTCCGGGGAAAGTGGTGCTTCAAGAACGAGATGAGTTGATCGATACAATTGGTCATACAATTCCCGAAGTAACAACCATGAAGTATGATTTCTTCACACCTCAACCTATAAAAGGTATTGTCAATTTCTCTTTTCCATGTGGAATCTGTGTCTTGTGTCTGTTATGATTAACAATGATCAGGAGCACCAATATACTACATCCGTCGATGCTTGCATGACTGGCCAGATGTTGATTGTGTACGCATCCTGAAAGTAATTGCCGATGCAATGGCACCCGAGATCTCAAGACTGGTAATCTCGGAAATCGTTCTTCCACCAATTGCCGCCGATGTCGAAGCTGGATGGATGGATATAACGATGATGACGCTGAGCGGACGTGAGAGAACGGAAAAGCAGTGGGTAAACTTGCTCACTCTATCGGGATTGAAACTTCGAAAAATTCATCATGGTTCCGGGACAAATTATGCTGCAGTCGAGGCGGTTCTAGCGTAATTTTTTTGGGGAGGGGGAAATTCGGATGTTTAGAATAATCAGTCATAGAAGCTGCCAATAGAAAAGCGGGTAGCACATAACATGGGCATGAAATACAAGAACCTATGCCGACTCTAAGTATGTTCCTGCCAGCCAAACAAGTGAACATCCTGCTAAAGCCCATGCGCCCACAGCTTTCTTGCCCCACCAAGAGTCATCTACTTCAACCTTCGCAGCACGTATTTTGCGAGTCGGACGATCTCCTGAAAGTGAAGCAGAGGACGTGGCATTCTTTTCAGCCGTTTCAGTTCGTTCACGCAGCTCAGCAATCTTCTTACCTAGTGAGAGTAGGTCCTCTTTCCATTCTGTGTCGTTTGCAATCTTGTCAACTTCCACATTTTGCACATTTCCGAAGAAATCCATCAGTAGTCTTTCTCTACCTCCTTGCTCTCCACCTGGGAATAGGTCCCATCTAACACCTGGATGCGAATGGATTTTAGATTCATCATAACTATCAAACAAATCGCCCAGCGTCTTCTTGCTTCCAGGTTCTCGAACCTGAGTTTCAAGGAAATCTAGATTGTAATATGTATATCGATCAATGACTGCTACCCCAACATCATTATCTGCATGATGGGAGTATGATGATTGATCAATTTCCGAAGAGCCCGTCGCAATGATATTGGGAGAGTAGAATTTGCTGTACATGGTATTCGCTTGGCAAGTATCAATCATGAAGAGTAATTCATGGTACCTTTGGAGTTATGATTAGTATATGCTTTATTCTGAGGTCGAAGTCAAACAAACCTCTTTTTCTCCCACATCTGCTCGAATGCATCTGCCAAATCAAATGCGCTGATTTCCTCTGCGTCTTGAAATTTCAAGAACTCATTACCACCATGACCTGTCATGTAAACCAAGATGTTGCTTCGATCGTCCGTCAAAAGCCTCTTACTTCTCGGCATCTCTTCACCAACTCTATCCGTCAGCAGCCGAATAAAGTTCTCTACAGTAACCTCGTATCCTCTGTAATCAACCTCGATATTGTCTCCGTATAAGTCCACCGCGCGATCGGCGTTACTGTAGACTGTGCCAGGAAAGGCATTACGAGGATTGCATGCCATATCGTCGGGTAACATAAGAATAATTTGAGAATCTGGAATTCCTAGTCGTTTGACGGTACGATAGAGAGAGAGAACATTCGCTAAATGTCGATAATTAAACCAGAATCGCGAAGTTGATACGAGGACTGCCCAATTGCTTGTATGTTCTGCGGTTGCAAGTAAAGGTGCGAATAGAGGCGCAAACACCAGGGGAAGGTGGATGAAGTTGGCTAACCTCATGATGGAATCTATTTCAATATGGAAATGGGTTTATTTTTCAGAATTTTCTCTTGTACTGTGGCAACTTGCCAAACTTGTCAAACGTTTTGTACAATCAATGTGATGGATCTTTAGGAATGATTTCTTCAGAGTCAGTTGGAAAGGCACAGGCGCAGCAAGAGCTTACCAATCGTCAGAGCTTCCCCTGGGCGCGTCAGCACGGTCACAATCACGTTCCTGAAAATTAATGCCTTAGATTACTTTCTGCCTTTTATTGAAGGCTTGAAACGAATACCTGCTGTGACATGCCCCGCCCCGCGCGACCCGCGTTTCAAACAATTCTCAGACACTTGAGTTAATTCCAAGGTAATTTTGCACTAAGCATTTGCTGTACATCGACGGCTCATTTTTAAAATCCCTCTTATAATCACCTCAACGAGCCATCTTTACCATTGACTGCATGCTCTGCTATCGAAGATTTCTCAGCAAATAACAATGGGTAGGCCGCCGGCTGTTATCATTGTTGTCAGGTAAGAGATTCTTAACGGTCCAAATTGCATCATTACCAAATTGGGTTTTCTTTTTCTAGTCGTGTAAACCAAAATTTAACATTACCATTTCACATAACGTCCTCATGAAAGACTCTTTTGCTGGCAGTAATATCTAACCCTTTACACAGACATGGTGCTCGCCTCGATCAAGCAGATAATCAATGGTACCTCACAACTCCGACTCCATACGATCCGCCTCTTACATATGGTGGATGGTCGCAATCAAGAGCTCTCGGTGCCCGTATAGCTAGCATCCTACGAACTCGCGAGACGGATGATGAGTTTATTGCTCGAGATGGTCAAAATGGGGGTAAAAACAGAAAGAGAAGGCACAAAGTTATTATACATACTTCGCCATTTTTGCGCTGCGTCCAGACATCAGTTGCCATAAGTTCTGGCCTCGCACAAAACCCGGGGCACACACATCACTCTCAGCGATCTTCTTCCACGCATTCTCAACACAAAAGTTCGCAGATGCACTCGTCACCCAGAGTTCGTCCGACTACATCAACAGACTCGCCTAGACTAGCCCCACTCCTGGAGACTACAGCTATTGCGTCGAGCTCGAGTAATAAGATTATCGGACAAACTGAAAACATAAAAAAATCGATAGTACGAGTTGATGCATTTCTCGGAGAATGGCTGGCTCCAGATTACTTCGAACATATCACTCCACCCCCAAGCTCTATTATGATGGTAGCTGGTGCTAAAGCCGATTTGTTACGAAGAGAGGACCACAATAGCTTGATACATGTGCGAGACTTTTCCGTCCAAGGTTCATCCTTCCAACCATTTCCGGGTGGATGGGGAAGTCCTATTACAGCCGAGAAAAAAGAGTTTCCATCAGTATCGAGTTTGAGCCATGCGCTACCCAGAAGAGATCGAACGAGCAGTTTGAGTAGCGTGGGAAGTGATGGAAGTCGTCAAGGCTTGAAGGCCGATGGCCATCTGCCAGCTTCTGAACACGGCATTTATCAACCACCTGTTCCGAGTTATGCAATTTCTACGTCTGATCCTATACCACCTGGATATGCTACTCACGCTAGAGATGCATGTGTTGATGTTGATTATCAATGGGACAGCATGCGCGAGCCTTTGAGTTGGGGAAATGGTGGTGAATACGGTGAAGAATGGCCCTCGATGCATAAAAGATTTCGCAAAGGCCTCCACAACATGTTAGATTGGTATAATACTAGTGAGAATTTTGATCAAATGGCAACCAAGACTCCTTCTAGTCCAGAGCTTGGAAAGCAGTTTTCCATTGACGAAGATCAGGAAGATGAAGATACGGATTTGGTTCTTATCCTGGTCACTCATGGCGCTGGTTGCAATGCCCTCATTGGTGCCTTGACCAACCAACCCCTCTTGATGGACGTCGGTATGGCATCATTAACTATGGCCGTCCGAAAACCTACTACCGAAGAGATCCCCGCTTCACCCCCTGGGGCAACATCTAAGGCACATTCTCGTACAAACTCGAAGAATTCATTAATCGCAAACGAATATGATATAAAACTATTAGCAAATACCGAGCATCTTCGATCTACTCCGAACAGTACTGTCTCTTCCCGCAATCCTTCCATCGCAAACCTGTCTACATTCCGTGAACGTCAACCTGCAGATCCCAATCGTTCCACGACTGTAAACTCTAGTCTGGGTAGTATCAGAAGAACAGCAAGCGTGGCGAGTTCTCAGCCTCGCACCTTTACACCGGCCAGGCAATCATCTATTGGGCTTTGGAGCGCCACTCCTCCGCTTAGGGAATCCGTCGATGAAAATGATGACACGGATGCTGATAGCATGATATTGAATTTTGGAGATGATGGAACAAACGCGAAGACACTACCGTCGACATCGACATCGGCCGTTGAAGAAGATAATAAAGCAACCGTGGCGAAGAACCAAGAGATAGAAATAAGTGCTGTAGAGGAAGATGAAGTTGCTCCCTTGGGATTATGGGGTTCACCAAGACTACAAGCAAGTTCGGGCCCAGCTGTAGATCCTGGACATGCGCCAAAGAGAAGGTGGACAGTTAACGAAAGATCATAATTGTCCACTGACATCAAGGAACGAGGTCATTCAATATGCGAATGGAGAGAAAGAAGAGGAGAGAAATCTGACCCGAGAATTGACGATACCACAGCATGGATCGATAGCTCTTCTTGCGCCTAGGGTAGGGTAGGGTTATGGATGGATGGGTGGGTGGAAGAATAGACTTTTGTGAACTTTTATTAGTTGATCATTTCATTGGAGCGTGGCGTGGGTGTACGGTGTTCAATAGGTCTAAATGGGATAAACCAAAAGTGTGCACGGATATGATAGCATGGCCAATCCAAACGATTTCATGTAAACAAGAGCTTGCAAATGGTCTAAGGGATGACATGCTGGTAACATCGACTGGATGGTTTTTGGTCATTGCATATGTTAATTAGGATAAGGGATCACTAGTGTAGCATCGGACGCAGGGTTATCTTTCTATTCAGATGTTATTCCACTCAAGATGTCTATTATGATTATCATTATTATTGCTACTATGTCACCCCGGGTGAACCTATGAGAATGAATGTAAGATGCCACCACCATGAGACATACACTTTTTGTGACTATCAGGTATTACGTGGATAGTCGAAACCATATCAGAATTGAATATCTTAGGCAAAAAGACTTGTTTCCCGAGATCCAACAGACCAATAACTATCGACCAACTCACAATCAAATGCTGGCAAATATCTATAAGAATGATTAGCGCAAGTCCTTTCAACAATTTCAAATCATATTAAAAGAGGTGCTGTATCTCATTGCTCATTCTCAAAAGTGGTTTGTTCCTCATCAACGACCCGAAGGCTATATGAGTGGTGCATGAAACTCGTGTCTAATCATTGCGGGATTGCGGGGTGGTATGGAAAGTCAAAATAAAGTTTGAGGGAAACGTACTGTGCCTGGAAGATGGTCCGGTCTTTGCATATAGCAAGAGACAACATATGGTGACGCTTGTGTTTGATGTCCTTCCTCGCACCGAAGTACGCAGTCTGATTGGAAGATCTCATTAAAATGATATGAAACAATATGGATGGTTGAGATTTTGAGAGTTAAATCACCTCGTCGACTTTCTCAAAATCTCAACCATCCATATTGTTTCACAGGGGGTAATGACACAGCTGACGGGCTGTCACTACGTTCTAAGAGAAGATTGTTAGCTGCATTCGACTTATATACAAATAATTGACATAAAATGTAGCTGAACAATCAGAGAGGCTCGCATGCGTAATATTTGTAACCATGTATTTTGTCTTCAAGACTAATCGATTTTTTACCATCATCATAAAGTTCCGTATCAAAAATTGCAAAGAAGAAAAAAGAGCACCGGACTTACCAAAGGTTACGATATCGCTCAATCATCGTCGTCATCAAACTCATCCAGTTGGAATACCTTGGGTCTATCGGCGCCGACGCCTGCGCCTGCATTCGCACTCATAGCGTTATTCCTTCTCTCCATATCCGCTCTGTGTTTCTCCTCTTCTTTCACTCTTTGCGCCTCTTTCTCCCTCTCTAAATCTTCAGCTTTCTCTCTCTTCTTTTGTTCTTCAAGCTCGGGATCCCATCCTTCAGGATCGATCCCACCGTCAAGCAATGCTTGGATATTTGCTAATGCACCCCCTCTGATATCCTCTTCACGAGCCCATGGCTGGAATGGACGATCATCGAGTTTTGTGTTAAGAGCCTGTACAATCTCTGCGTCAAGGGCCGTTTGCGACTGAGAAGGCTGTTGTGATACTTGATCTTGACTTGGAGCGGGCGGATTGGATCCATTAGGAGTCACCGAGGGGACATCTGTATCCATAGCGTTCCCATTCGCTCCATTGCCAGTCACAGTAACACTGGGTGTAGTGCTTCCATTTGTCGCAATTTCCTCTTGCTTCGGTGATGATGTTTCGGGTTTAGAAGATCGAATCTCTGGCGAAGCTGTGTATTTGGAAATTCTTCGCGCATAGCTAAGAAGTTCTTCATACTCTACTAAATTCTTGTTCTCTGGATAATCAGAGGATGGGGTGCTGAGAAGTTCACTTCGTGTGCTAGTAAGAAGGATGAGAAAGTCGCGAATTTTCGTATCGAGGGCTGCAGAGGTTGCATGGAGAGTACCAAGCTTATGGGTGTTCTGCTGATGCTGGTTCACTGTGAAAAGATTGTTAATGAATGAAATTGAATGGCAGGTATTAAAATGGCGGAACAAGTATAAAAGGCTAGACGTACAAAGTGATAATCCATCATTAAGTTCTTGATCCGCAAGAACAAGGTCTTGGGCTAAAGCAGGTACAGGACTATACTTGGAGATTGAAGCTATTAGATTGACAAGAGCCTTTTCGACTCGATCGAATCGTGCATCAATTATTTTGTCCATCTTTGATTGTTTCAAATAAGGAAGGGGGGAGGTGAGAGGAGGGTTGTTGTGTGTTTATGACATGTTTGTGCTAGTATCGATATCCTATAAATAGGAAGTCGAAGGATGGAAGTGATATAAAGCCGTTCCGGAAAATATTGGGAGTTCAACACCTGACAGGTGTGAAATATTCAAAGAATTAAGAAAAAGTTTGAGGAAAAAAGTAGGATTAATAAAAAAAATGAATGAGGTATTTCAAAGACTTTTACTCAATTTATACAGTGAAATTTTTCGGGATCTCTAAGGAAGAAAAAATAAGCGCAGTCCCCACCATAACCTAAGCGCTAGGTTGAACGACAGTATCAATGTCACATGATCTCCAAGCTGCATTGAAGACTTTCTTTCCTCAACAATTAAAAATAAGTCCTGACAAACCACATCATCTTTCACAAGATATACGACATGGTAATAAAAAGACATCGAGAGACGGTGCTGGAACCGGCAAGGAGTACTGACACATTCTTCAGTAAGTGCTCATGGCAGTAGAAAGATATTTCTGTCCAGAAAAAAGGAGAATATTTTTTTGGTGACAGATCAAAATTAACAGAATTAGGTGACCCGAAGCAATAATTTGCCGAGGAGATAATTTCGCGTTCACATACTTGCATTTTGTTCATTTCATTAAAAAGCCCTAGAAAGTTTTCAAGCTTAAGGGAATTACGATTGATATCAATTCCTCAAACGGCTCAAGGCTGTGCTATACTCAGCGAACCGACCGCCTACCCTCATTCGATGACTCTCGGGTTATGGCCATTGAATCCAAGGAAGAAGTGTTTCTTTGTTGTTTCTATATTGTTTTCTTTATTCTTTCTTTATTCTTTCTTTATTCTTTCTTTATTCTTTCTTTATTCTTTCTTTATTCTTTCTTTATTCTTTCTTTATTCTTTCTTTATTCTTTCTTTATTCTTTCTTTATTCTTTCTTTATTCTTTCTTTATTATCGGGAAAATCTCATAGCTTGAAAAAATTCATCTACGCCGGTACTGTGTGTCGATACCGGTGACAACAGCATCCGCAAATCCATTGGTGAATATTTGCCGAAGCATTGCATTTGTCCTCAAAGCATTAAGTAGGCGCCCGCTATTGTCGAATTCTGTGGCGGTGTACAGAGCGTCATGAGCAGATCGACTATGTTCTTAGTAGCTGGTATGTTAAACCCAAAGTCTACAATCTACTACTGACTAGTCGTTCTAAATTTGTCTATTTGATATGATACCCGAAATTTTGTCATCTCCATCAGATAGGAGCTCGGTTCGCCTTTTGCAAGTGCCGGTTTTTCCTCTGAGGTCACTCAAGTGGTACATTGTTGTTAAAACCGTTTTTCGGGCTGTTATCACTGGAGAACCCTCTTAGTTGAGACATGTTGATACAAGATAATTTTTCGTCGGATGATGAGGCCCTCTACTTTCCGAATGACAAGACGCATGTTCGTGTGGTGATTATCAAGTCTTGTAAGGGTTGATTCTGTTTTTCTAAATATCAAAGTCATCATTAAAAGCGTGTTCAAAATAGTGTTCATTTTGGAATTCTTAATTAAGTGTTTCTCTTTGGAACTTGAATGCAGGATTCATAGGAGAATGGTTCTTCTTCTAAGTCCAACTTCTCATCTAGTTTAAGTGAATTAATGTACAAGTACATACAATTTTGAACGGCAACTTTTTTTTATGGCTTGTAGGGCAGAAGATGCATGGAAGTGGACGCAAACGCCGTCGTACTAATGAAAGTAGTCTTAACCATCTTCTTATATTTCACCAAGTTTCCGCAGAACTTGTATGGTTACTGTAATGCATCTCCGTATCTTCACATATCGTGGAACAATAGACACTTTCGTCAGCCATATGTCATGCAACTCTTATTGAAGCTGATTATAATCGATTTGCCCCTGGCAAAAGAGGAATATACTAAACTAATTACTCAAGTCGGGAGCATTAGCTACTTACAAACTTTAATGGCACCGACTGCTGAGCTCTTTAATTTTGAGACTTCCAGGAACTCGTACATCACAAAGGTCACACTTTGATTTTATCACGACCTAATTTAGAGAACTATCGTCAGACTCATCACAGGCAATCGATCACACTCTACGGAACGCTCACAAAGTAGTTCAATCACTATTAAATATTTCTTCGGAAAATAATGGAAGAGAGTAAAGGGAAATAAGAGATGTGGGAAATCAATTTATATAGTTTATTATTTAACTTGTTTGCTTGACTTTAGGCCGATTGCCAACTATGTCAAGAGAGAAAGCAGAACAGAGGCAATTAACTACACATCATGACTCATTCTCGTTTGAATTGGATGAATTTTTGCCACTATTGCTGCCTTCGTCCTGATCAGCTTCATTGTCATCTGTGGATTCAGAGTTACTCGTAGTTGGCTCTGATTCTTTGGAGCTATCCTTTCCCTTGTTCTCCTCAGCATTTTTCGCAAGATTGATGAGACGAGCGCGAGCCCAGTTGACGAAATTTTCATGACGTGCTGCATCATCTTTAGTTCTCTGTTCAAAAGCATCTTTGTCAGTTACCATGTCGGCACAATAGTAATAGGCTTGCGCTGGGCAACCGAGCCACATGAAGAAGTCAATCGTACTAAGATGTCCTTCACCAAAGCCGATCGGCTTTGCGACATCTTGTCGTAGTTGCGCCAGCAATTCATCATGTTTGGCAAAACATGCTTTTTCCACGAACTTAATACACACATGTATCCAGTTGAGAATAGCTTGAGGATCAAGAGAGCCATGGTGGTGTCGAAATTCAATGGTGCGTATCCCATCTTGGTAAGGAGTTTTTAGACCCTCTATGTTGAACGCGAGCCGACCTGCCATTAATGACTCACCAAAATCTTCAATCAACGACTCATTATCGGTGTATGCTAGTATCTTTTCAAGAACTTCGACTCTTGTGAGGTCAGGATTCGCCATAGCAAAACGACCTTTCGAAAAAGGAGGGCACCAGTCACCTGATACACGATCTGGTGAAAAGATCAATTCTGTTTGTGGCTCATATGTATACGCAATAGCTAAAAGGTGTTGAAGTTTTAGGAATTGAAAGCCGTTGAACGAGTTACCTACGTGAACGTGTAAACCTGCGGTCTCATCAACACATACCCTATAGTTTCCTCTTACCGTCCTCAACACTTCTCTGATCGCATTCCGAGCAGGTTCAGTGTAATAATAGGGAGGAGAAGTTATCTCCATTCCATTTCTATGGTAGATTTTGCTCTTATTTTCAGCAGGCCTGAGAGTGTCATCGCCAACAGTTGTATCTTCTTTCAAAATCCAACATTTTATGGACTCCTCATCTGTCATATCATTACTCGTAATGACTGCTGGTATACCAATTGCCGTCAACTTCTTGAGGATATCGCGATTGATAGCTTCTTTATCAGGGAATTTCTTGCCATCAACCTCGCGAGGATCTCTAGGATGGGGATCAGGCTTATCTGCATCCACTGTAGCGAAGATGAATTCGAGTTCGAGTCCGAATGTAAGATTAGTCTCGCCCTCCACTGGGGCAGTGTCTGGAATATTTTCTTGTGACATTGTATCTGAAATAGATGTTAATCTGTTGGTTGCTATGTTTAGGGCTGATTAGAAACAGGCATGAGGTTGGTGAATCTACTTCCGCAACTCAACAAGCATTTAAGTAAGTTAATAAAGGCATTGTTCTGTGGTAGTTTTGCAATTCGAAGGGGATTGGAGATTTGTCATTGATTTATATAATGCTTTGTTGATTCTTTGTTCTCAGATAAAGGAACTACTACAAAACATTGGTTTAATTTTACTACAGCTCCCGACTGCCAAAACAACACATTATTTACAATGATGATAATACGCTCGCTTTGAGAAGAAGAAGGATACAAAATTCTTCACTTATATACCAGAGTCAGGCCGAATTACTTTATCAGCTGAAGCATGGGAATTCCAAGCACACGTTAAATTCAATAAGTCGCCGTCCAACAGATCAACTAACTCACTTTCTCTTTCCAGAATTTGGACTGCCAATCCTTCTTAAGTATGCCAAGCAATATGACAATGCATGATCCAGGCCTGAATGCTGAGGAATCATATTAGTTTTCTGAATTTTCAAAGAAGATTCTACTCATATGAACTTTTAAACTTACTCCCGGATTATCCATGTAAAAAAATCACTACCCACCCATCTTGACCCAGGCAAATGTACCACATCTATTCGTGGTGCGTTAGCTAACGTCAAATTACATGTTCGTAAGTTCCAGTACCTTGACCAAAACCCCAAAGATAGTGACCATGGAGGTGCATGGGGTGTGATTGGGCATTGGTTGTTTCAATTATTCAATTAACCCCAACGTTAGCTTCTGGTAATTGATAAACTTCTTGTTCTGGTGTCCATGTATCATTGCCTTTATAAGACCGTAATAATGTCGGATAGTTCCACTGATAGAGGAAATAATGTTTTCCCATTTGCCAAATCACACCACTGGTTTTGTTGATGACAAACGAAAATTCATGCTCTTCTGCTGGAGAGTCTGATGCGATATGAAATACGAGAACTCATGAGTTCATCTTCACAAAGTTTGTCAGTTGAAGCGTTTGCCCACCGAACAGAAGTTGTATTATCGATGAAAGTGTTGGAATATCTGATAGGATTGATTTCTAATAGCTTACTACTATATATATACCTATAATAAAGCTCTTCTTTTTTAATCTTTTTATCTCAAAGATTAATTAAGGGATTATTATATTAATAATATATAACGTGGTTTATCATCGAATAGCCTATATCATCAAGTGGCTCACTTTCACCTCAATTTACACCTATCTCTTTCAATACACATTTTATTAACAATCTATAATGAATTCGAATAATCAAGAAGCTTATATACTTTTTATTATCAAAACTATTTATAAAAATAAAAAATTAAGTATTCAAAAAGTTATTATATTCTATAATATTCTTTATATAATTCTTCAATATAAAATGAAAAATTTATTTCTTTATATAAAAACTCGAATAAATTATTATAAGATTATAGAATTAAAAGAAAAAGTGATTATTTAATATATATTTAATATAAATTTAAAAGGATTTCTATTTAAATTAAAGAATATAAAAGATATAATAAATAATATTCTTGAATCAAGAAATACAAAATATATTAAAAAGCTTTAGGTATATCAATTTGTAAAATATTAAATCGAATTAAAAATATATTTTAATTATATTTATAATTTTCAAAAAGCTTTTTATAAGAATCCTAAGCTTTTTGAAAAGTGTTTTAATTAATTATAAATATATAAGTGAAATATAGTATTTTGAATAAAGATTTTTATAATTTCAATGAAATAGACTTATAATAGGAATTATATATATAATAATAGTAATAATTAGTATTAAATAAGATAATAAAAAACAAAACAATATAATTAGATAATTGAGAATGGATTATAATAATAATATATGAAAATAAAAAGAATAAAACTATTCCCCTATTTCTAATAATTTAAAAATAAGTTTATTTCTTTAATTAATATACTGAAACAAATCTTTCTATAGAATAAATTATTAAATCTATATTTAATAAGTGAACAAATAATAAAACAGATTTAGAATAATTGAAATATTTTGATAAATATATTAAGAATCGAAGAAAAAGCAAATATTGAATATTGATACTAAATAAATATAAAAGCCACAAATTAATAACTTTTTAAATATATTATAAAAAAAACAATATTATATATTTATATTTATTACTATATTTAAATTATTTAATTTAATTATTTAATATTGATTATTTTAGTAATCTAAATATTTATATAATAATCAAATTAATGGATTTATTAAGATATATATTAATTATATTTCGAAAATTGAATTCTTTATAACTTTTAAAATTATATATAAAGAATTAATTACTTTTTAGAATATAAAATCAGGATTTCAAAAAACAGATTTAATATTATTTAATTCTGAAATTATATTCTCGAAATTAGATATTCGAATTTGTATATTTACTTCTTTCTTTTTTGATTTAAATTAATAAATCTCTTAAATCCCTTATAATTCAATTAAAGTTTTTTCTTAATTAATATTAATTAAATTTTAAATAATTTATTATTAAGTAAGCTTTTTTATATCTATATTCGAAATTATATTAATTCTAATTAAAAATATAAAAAAATTAACTTATAAAAATATACTTTTAAATATAAAAATTTATATACTTTAAATAACAAATAAAATATTAAATAAATATTAATATACAAAAAAAAACCTAATTATATTAAAAAAGAATATTTATTAAATAAAAAACTTTTGATATATTATTTTAATAAAAGATTGATATTCAGATTTAATATAATAAATATCAAAAAAAGGGGAATTCTAATAAAAAAGCATTTTCTAATCAATATTATAATAAATACGAAAAAATAAGATATAATATAAGAATCTATTGAAATAATATAATAAATCCTAGATTATTAGATTACTAATAGTTTTAATCAATTAATTTAATTGTTATTAAATAATATAAATTTGAAAATATAAATTGAGATGAAAGTGGGCCATTCAATGATATAGGCCACTCGATGATAAACCACGTTAATCAATTATATAATTTATAATAATAGAAAATTCATCTATTATTTAATATTCTTATTATTAATAAATTCAAAATATTCAATTATTAAACAAATACATTCTTATCTTTAATTAATCTATTTTTCTAATCAATTATTAATTCAAATCTAATCAAAATAGATTCAATTAGAAATCCTATAATAATATCTATAAAATAAATATAAATAGAAATTATAAGCTTTGTTATTACACTATATATATAATCTATTCCAAAAGGTATAGTATTAGAAATCAATTCCTAATAGCTTATTACTATATATATATCTATAACAAATAGAGATTATATTTTATTGTAAAGATTATATAAGCTTTCGAAAATAATGTAGTATATATGATTTTGCTTTAAAGGGAATATTATATTTATATAATAACGAAATGGAGTGATTATATATATGTCTCTTTCAATCTTTATGGATTTATATAGATTAATTCCGGTATAGTATAAGGATTTACGGTCTTAAAAACATTCTAGACCGACTCCAAGCAAACCTTAAGTCTAATACTACTCTATTCGACAACCTCGTTGACAGTTATATACTAACGACGTTAAAGTTTTCGATCTTAAGCGTAAGAAGATTTACTCGATTACTTTGATTTAGCGAAGAGCTGTAGGATTATTCACTTTCCTCATTTAATAATCATTAAAATGATTTCAATTAAGTAAAGAAGCGCAGGAGCAGCTAGTATTATTTTCGGTAAATTATAAAGATTCTATACCGAAGTATAATTAATATTAGAATTCGATATATTACGGAGACTCTGTATATATCGAGACCGATTTGAACAAACCCTAAAAATAGATTTCTATCTGAGCTAAATACATATCTAGAACTTAGTAGTATACTTCAATTCCTTTAAGACTATATACTAAATTAAATATTTTCTTTAAATATTGTATGTATAAACAAGAGTATTCACTTTAAAGGAGTAACTTCAATACAATAGCTACTGTATTAAAAGGATTAAACGAATGCGAAAGAGACTAGCTCTTTCAGTAGTGTCTATATAAGGCCTACTACTTTCCTATATAGCTAGCTCTTTAGATAGAATACAATTAGATATACAGAACCTACAATATGTAGATACTACGTCTTTTGTATTCTTCTCGAATCAATATTATAGATACTACTTAGAGTTATAGACTAGCAAAGTCGATATCTCACTCTGTACGTAACGCCGACTACAAATCTTTAATCTTTAATTAAAAAGCTGATAAGATTAAAGCGTATTTAATAAAACTGAATAATATTTATATATCAATTTGAAGTTATACTAAAAATAAAGATATATACAACAAAAGATTAAATCCCTTTATAATAGGTTTAGAACAAAGGACTATCATTAAAAAGGTTGTAAAAACCATTCGACAATTGAGAATTTATATAAAGAGTCCGATGTAATGCCGGCTCTTATAAGTCTGTGTGGGAAATAGAGTCTAAGGGGGAAGTATATATAGTAAGAGATGGACAGAACGCCTTTAGGATAATAGCATACAGATAACGATATCAATAACGCGTACTTCATCGCTCGATGGAAGTTCACACCACTGAATTCTAAATATGTTTTTAGCTCAGGCAAAAATCTATTTTCAGTGCATTGTCGGAATGGTCCATATCGGCCTCGGTACGTGAATCAGATGTGGTTGAAATATAGGTAAGCCACTCGTAGATTAAGGCACAAAATTTCTCAAACCATATTGAAAAATGCGGATACAAGTTGTAAATTAATATAGCCTATTCATTACTAGATGCCAGTATAATAACCAGAGTATTCTTCTCACTTTGCTCTCTTTCTCACCAAAGCTGCCTACATACATACACTTAGAAACTTAATTGATAACAGGAAAGGTGGCTTACTTCAAAAAGTTGGAAAAAAATCTCTCTCATTTGATCTATCTTTATAAACTCAGGTGAAAGTTTAATAGTCTGTCGGTAAATTCGAAAGAGTTTTCTTTTTTCAGTCCGTGACATTTCACTTGTCGTTAAGAGTGTTGTATCGGTGGCCGCGACCGAAACGTGTTGTTCAATGGAAGAATTGAGCTGAGCCTTAGTTTGGATGAGTTTTTGGCTTTTCACTGATGTGATTGAAAGGTTACTACCACAAGCGTGTCATTCTTGGGAAGAAACGTACGTACATTCGTGATTGGACTTTTTGCCACTATGCTGCATACTACTTTGACTAGCATTACTTTTCACCATAGTATTAGGGTCAATTTTATCATGTTTCCCAACTTGATTATTGGAGGACGTAGCAGTCGCGGGGGCTGCTGTAGCTTCCTTACCCTTATCCTGCCCGGTGTCAGTTGCAACCTTCTGAACATTCGAGATTTTTGAAGGTGTAATGAGTTTCGAGCTTGAGCTTTCAGTAGACGGGTTGGGGATATTAGATCTCGCTTTCTTGTCCGAGTTTTCGTGCGAACTTTTGCCTGTGACAACATGCATGCGAACGGTTTCCATAATCATAGAGCTAATCTTTTTTTGGTCATTTGCCATGATACTCTTGCCGCCATCGGCGGTGATGCGCTGCCGCATTCTGATGCGCAAACATTTTTCCCCGAGATTATCTAATTGCTTGCACTTTGTTATATTTCCGTTCACCACAACCCGAGCTGTGGGACAAAATAACAGTGCCTCTCCTGTTCGAAGTGCGACAATTTCATGGAACAGGTCATCGCGATCTGCTCCTGCTAAATGTTTTTTGAGAGTGCTATACCAAGTAGGAGATTGAAAACGGTGAACAAACGTCACATTTGCCAAATCGATCAAGTCAGGTGACAGAGTCGGCTCTTGTGTTGCAATGAGAACGCGAGTTCCGGTATGCCGCTGCTGTCGAATGACTGACTTGAGTTCATTTGTAAGTACTTTAGCGTCGCCCGACTGAAGTAGGAACTAATTTTGCAATACAAATATCGTCAACCGCAATATCCTTAGTATCTATGGATATATTGCTGTACTTACTTTGTGTGCTTCATCCAATACGACAACCTGTCCGCATTCGCCCCTTTTTTCAAGGAAAATAGAGAGGCAAATGGAGAATAAGCAGCACGCATCACCGGTACTCATGAAAGGATCACTCAGGTCAATAATCGTCAATGATCCCGGCTGGAAAGACCATATATTTTCTTCAGCTGCGGCTGGTTTCATGATCTTCGTCTTCGTAGATGGCACTAGAAAGGTGTCGAGCATTTGAAGTCGCATATTAAGAGGTGTCTCTTGCCCTGCAGTCCAGCGTACATCTGCGAGCCGTTTCCGAAAAAGTGTGTATGTGAACTTAACGCCAGACATAGCTATCTCTCGAATAATGCTCATGACAGCTCCCATATACAGAGGTACGTTGTCAGCATTCGGATCGAAAGCCATGAGTTTAAGAATTCTGGAACTATCCAACTGGTCTTCATTGAGATAGAGCGGGACGACACGCAGGGGAAATCCACCATTGTTATGTGATGAAAGTTCCCCATAGAGTCTTTTCATCGACCATATATTCGATGGTGATACCATGATTGTGACAGGAATTCCGGATGAACACAGATTAACGGCTTCGCATAGTTGACTCGTATTACTGCTCGTGAAAGCATCGTAATGCATGACTAAACCAGCCAAGGGACTTGGAAGCTCGCCTGCTGAATTGTCTTTTATCAAGGATGATTCCAACAAACAAGACAATGTATGGCTCTTGCCAGCACCTTGTGAACCGCAGATGAATGCGGACCAAGGCATATTCAGGTTGGCAAGAAGCAGTCGGAGCCCAGCTTCTACACTGCAACCTTCTTCTCCCACTTCTATCCCGAGTAATCCATATTGGGGTGTTATGTCTGGAATTGTGGTTAAAGACGCGCTCGCAGACCTAATGACGAGATCATAGGCAGCTGCGCTGAATATGGGGGCACTCAAGAAAGCATCGACTTGTTGTTTAATTTGCGAACTTGATCCATTGGAATCCTCATGACTACCATCACTTATATGGGATAGTAATGGATGAAACCTATTCGTCTCGGATGTTTGAAAAGAATGACATTGTTTTAGTTCCATTTGATAGTGCTGAGCGTTATGTACGAGAAATGTTGAAGATAAAATGTAGAAATGACTTCGAGGAATTTTTTCAATATACTCATATACTAGGTAAAAATTATTCTTATTTTCCATCAGTTCTTTTTATATGAAGAGGGGTTCCTAACTATATGAACTACCATCTACCCCGCTCTTTGTACAAGAGCGTGATCGTTTTCCCATCATTACAAATCACGTGAGATAGTCCACCAGTGTGGGTGTACAGACTCACGGCACAACGTGACAGGAAGCACAATTTCACACTCAAATTTAGTAGCTTCAAAATTCAATCAAAATTATATAATTCTTTAGTATAAGATTCATAAGATATAGAAAAATTGTATTCCAGAAAGAAATATTGAACTCTAAAATTCAATAGTATATTATCCCATCAAGATTGTTAGGGTTTAGTAGTAGGGAATACGTCGGAAAGAGATTAATAGACTTAGTAAGAGAGTTATATAAAAAGATATAGTCTAGTTTAACAGTGGGTCGCTTATATCAAGTAGATCGGATCATTTTTATCTCGAATTGTTTATTTTATATTCAATATACATTTTCTTATTAATTAGTTATCGAAGTTCATTTTAAAGAAAGATATATAATCTTAATTATTTAAACTATTAATCAAACAAAAAATTAATCATTTGAAAAGTATTTAATTTTAGTAATATACTTGATTTATATTAAATAGTAGAATTCGAGAATAAATTTAATATATTAAGAATTAAATTAAAAGTTATAATTTAATTGAATTAAAAAAGAAAATATTTATTCAATATATATTTGATATAGATTAATAAGGCTTTTATTTAAATTTAAAATATAAAAGATATTAGCCAATTATATTCTCAAATCAAAAAATGTAAAATATAATTAGAAATCTTTGAAATATATTGATTTATAAAATATCAAATTAAATTAAAAAAATATTTTGATTGTATTTATGATTTCAAAACGAATTCTTTGTAAAAATTCTAAATATTAAAGAATAACTTTTTCGAAACTTACAGATATATAAATGAACAAAAAATAGTATATTTAATAATAATTTCATAATTCCATATAAAACAAACTTTATCATATATAATTATATTCTGAACTAATAATAATTAATATTAAACAAAATAGTAAAGTAAAATAATATAATTAAATATAAAGAATAGATGAGTAAAATTATATATAATAATAGAAAGAATTAAAACTCCTCCTATTTCGCAAATTCAAAAACAAATTCATTTTCCATTAATTATTAAACAATTTTCTATAAAAATTCCTATTTAATCTAAATTGAATAACTATCTATTTATTTAGATATAATGAGAGTAGTGAGAAAATGAATATATAAATCCTAAGGTGAAATAAAAGTAATATTGATTATAATATAAGATTTATAATTTATTAGAAATAAACAATAAGTTCTGTATATATAAGTAATATATATAGATTGTAGTATATTATTGTTATACAATTTCCTAGGATTTCCTTTATAAATTTTGTATTACAATTATATTAATATAAATTCTAATAGAAAATATTATTATTTTTAAAACTGTATTATTAAATTATATAAATATTCTTATTTACAAACTATAAATACAAAATACTTAATTTCATTAAAATATAAATTCTCTTTTTACTTCAAAATTATTCCTTGAATTATACTAATTTATGCTTTTTTAATTGAATATATATTATAATGATAAAATCCTTTTTATTTAAAAGATTTTTATTTATTTTATTTTAAATTTATTTCTCTTATTTTTCTTATATTTAATAAATATAATATTATTTTGAATATACTTTTGATTATTTTCCTTAAGGATTTTTTATATATTTTTTAGATTTGAAAATACTAATAATTATATATTGTTGTCTTTAAATTATTCTTATTATTTTATAAGATATTTATTATTGGCTTTTTTAATTTTATAAATTATTAATTTTTTTATTTCTGATTTCTATATATTCTTATCCTTTGATTCTAAATATTTTCTAATAAGATAACTAAAGTAGTTTATTTTCTTTTAATAAAGATATATAAAATTTATTATATGATTTTTTATATAAATCAAATAATTTTAATTTATAAGTATATTCTCCTATAATATTTAATATCTTAAATAATCTAATTATTCTTAGATTTAACTTTTTTTGTATACCTTTTTTTCTAAATCTTATTAATTCAAATTCAAATATTTTTTATCAATAATAATATTTAATCCCCTATAACAAATCATATTTGTTTATATCTTTTATTATAATATCTTTATTATTCTTCTTATATTTTTATTTATAATATCCTGAGGTCTTTTTAGAGTTTATTTAATATTTAATACTTTTTCTAATAAATCTATAATCTCAAAATTCCAAAATAATTATAAATTGTATTTATAATATAAATAAAATAATAAACAATTTAAACTAAAATATATTAAATTATTATAAATAAATTCAATTATAAATAATTTGATTCCCCGTTTTCCTTATTTTATTTCAATATATATTCTAAAATAATACTCTAATATCTGATTTTGTTTTTCTATTTGTTTATTTATTTATAAATAAAATATAATATTAAATTAATATTTTATCTTCAAATAAAAGTAAAAGATTAATTAGAAATTATTAATAAATATTATATTTCTATTTAATACAATATCCCTAAGGATTTTAAAATTAAAAAATACTTTGAATTATATCAAAAATATTAAATAATATCGATTGTTTTGTAATAAAATATATAACAAATTGTTTTCAGGAATTTATTTATTATTATAAATATATTATTAAAGAACTATTTTCTATTTCTATTAATATCTATAGCTCTTTTAGGCCCCAGACTCTTAATATAATCTTTTGTATAATTTACGATTCTATTTAAGATCTATTAATGTTGGAACACGTGACTAAGAACATATGACATTCTCCCCCACTTATATACGAAGTGTATATTTGAAGTAGAACGCGTATATAGCTTAGTAATACCCCTTTGTACGAAGGGAATAGATATGAATTATAATACTATTAAATCTAATATACTCTCTTACTAAGTCAATTCAACATTTAATAATAATAAATATTTTAAAAAAAGATTAATAGATTTAATAAGAGATTATATAAGAAAAATATTAAATTCTAATTAAGATTAATTTTATATTCTAACGTGTTTTATCACCGAGTAGATTATATCACCAAATGAATCACTATCACCTCAATTCTTGATCTCTCACTTCAATATACATTTTATTAATCAATTGAAATATAATTAAATAATAAAAAAGCTTGAATATTCTTAAATATTGAAATTATTCAAAAAAACAAAAAACTTAGTATTTGAAAAACTATTAAGCTATATAATTTATTATATATAATATTCAATTATAAAATAAATAATTTTATTTTCTATATTGAAATTTAAATGGATTATTATAATTTTATAAAATTGAAAAAGAAAATAATTATTCAATATATATTTGATATAGATTCAAAAGAATTTTTATTTAAATTTAAAATAATAGAAGATATAATAAATTATATTCTTAAATTAAGAAATATAAAGTATATTAAAAAGCTTTTAACATATTAATTTATAAAATATCAAATCAAATTAAAAATATATTTTAATTATATTTATAATTTTCAAAAAGTTTTTTATAAAAATTCTAAATTTATTAAAAAATAATTTCAATTAGTTTTGAATATACAAATAGAATATAGTATTTTCAATTATAATTTCTATAATTTTAATAAATTAGATTTTATAATAAATATAATATATCATAAGATAATAATAATTAATATTAAATAAAATAATAGAAGTAAAGTAATATAATTAGATAATAGAGAATAAATTATAATAATTATATATAATAATAAAGAAAATAAAACTATATTTCTATTTCTAATAATTTAAGAATAGATTTATTTTTTTAATTAATATATTAAAACCAATTTTTCTATAGATTAGACTATTAAATTTATATTTAATAAATAAACAAATAATAAAATAAATTTAGAATAATTGAAATATTTCAATAAATATATTAAAAATCGAAGAAAGAGCAAATATCGAATATTAATATTAAATAAGTATAAAAACCATAAATCAAAAGCTTTTCAAATATATTATAAAAAGAATAATATGAAATATATATATTTACTATTATATTCAAATTATTTAATTCAATTATTTAATATAAGCTATTTTAATAATCTAAAATATTTATATAATATTCAAATTAATAAATTCATTAACGTAGTTTAACACCGAGTGACCTATATCACCAAGTGGCCCACTTTCACCTCAATTTACACTTTCAAATTCATATTATTCAACAATAATTGAATTAATTAATTAAAACTATTAAGAATCTAATAATTTAGAATTTATTATATTATTTTGATAGATTCTTATATTATATTCTATTTTTCCATATTTATTATAATATTAATTAGAAAATACTTTTTTATTAGAATTCCCCTTTTTTTAATATTTATTATATTAAATCTGAATATTAATCTTTTATTAAAATAATATATTAAAAGTTTTTTATTTAATAAATACTTTTTCTTAATATAATTAAGTTTTTTTTATATATCAATATTTATTTAATATTTCATTTGTTATTCAAAATATATAATTCTTTATATTTAAAAATATATTTTTATAAACTAATCTTTTTATATCTTTAATTAAAATTAATATAATTTCGAATATAAATATAAAAAAGTTTAATTAATAACAAATTATTCGAAATTTAATTAATATTAATTAAAAAAAAGTTTTAATTAGATTATAAAGAATTTAAGAGATTTATTAATTTAGATTAAAAGAAGAGAGGGTAGATATACAAATTCGAATATTTAATTTTGAGAATATAACTTTAGAATTAAATAGAATTAAATTTATTCCTTAAAACCCTACTTTTATATTTTAAGAAATAATTGATTCTTAATATATAGTTTTGAAAACTATAAAGAATTCAATTTTCGAAATATAATTAATATATATTTTAATAAATTCATTAATTTAAATATTATATAAATATTTTAGATTATTAAAATAATTAATATCAAATAATTAAATTAAATAATTTAAATATAATAATAAATTTAAATATATAATATTATTTTTTTATAATATATTTGAAAAGCTATTAATTTGTAATTTTTATATCCATTTAATATTAATATTCGATATTTGTTTTCTTTTCAATTCTTAATATATTTATCAAAATATTTCAATTATTTTAAACTTGTTTTATTATTTGTCTATTTATTAGATATAGATTTAATAATCTATTCCATAGGAAAACTGGTTTTAGTATATTAATTGAAGAGATGAATCTGTTCTTAAATCATTAGAAATAGAGAAATAGTTTCATTCTTCATATTTCCATATATTATTGCTATAGCTCATTCTCGATTATCTGATTATACTGATTTACTTCTACTATATTTCTCAGCACTAATAACAATCATTACTATATATATAATCCCTATTATAAAGCCTGTTTTATTGAAATTATAGAAATCATTATCCAAAATACTGTATTTTGCTTATATATTTACAACCAATTAAAACCATTCTTCAATAAACTTAGAATCTTTATAAAAAGCTTTTTGAAAGTTATAAATATAATTAAAATATATTTTTAATTCAATTTGATATTTTATAAGTTAATATGCTTAAAGCTTCCCAATACATTTCGCATTCCTTAATTTAAGAATATAATTCATTATATCTTTTATATTCTTTAATTTAAATAGAAATCCTTTTGAATCTATATTAAATATATATTGAATAATTATCTTTTCTTTTAATTCTATAATTTTATAATTATTAGTTTAAATTTCTATATAAAAAAATAAATCTTTTATTTTATATTAAAGAATTATATAAGAGATATTATAGAGTATAATAGTTTTTTAAATATTTAGTTTTTTATTTTTATAAATAGCTTTAATAATGAGGAGTATATGAGCTTCTTGATTATTCGAATTCATTATAGGTTATTAATAAAATATATATTGAAAAAGAAAGATGTAAATTGAGATAAAAGTGGGCCACTCGGTGATATGGGTTACTCGGTATTAAACTACGTTAAGATATATATTAATTATATTTCGAAAGTTGAATTCTTTATAATTTTCAAAGTTATATATAAAAAATCAAGGTTTTAAAAAATAGATTTAATTCTATTTAATTCTGAAACTATATTTTTGAAATTAGATATTTGAATTTATATATTTATTCCCTTTTTTTTCAATTTAAATCAATAAATTTCTTAAATTCCTTATAATTCAACTAAAGTTTTCTCTTAATTAATATTAGTTAAATCTCGAATAACTTGTTATTAATCAAACTCTTTTATATTTATATTTGAAATTATATTAGCTCTAATTAAAGATATAAAAAGATTAGTTTATAAGAATATACTTTTAAATATAAAGGTTTATATATTTCGAATAACAAATAAAATATTAAATAAATATTAATATATAAAAAAAACTTAATTATATTAAAAAGGAATATTTATTAAATAAAAGACTTTTAATATATTATTTTAATAAAAAATTAATATTCAAATTTAATATAATAAATATTAAAAAAAAAGTATTTCTAATAAAAAAAGTATTTTCTAATCAATATTATAATAAATATAGAAAGATAGATTATAATATAAGAATTTATTAAAATAATATAATAGATCCTAGATTATTAGATTTTTGATAATTTAAATTAATTGATTCAATGGTTATTAAATAATCTATATTTGAAGGTGTAAATTGAAATGAAAGTGGCCTACTTGGTGATATAGCCCACTCGGTGTTAAACTATATTATCAAGCTTTTACTAAACTTATGGGAATCACGGGTTCATTGCTGCTGTGCCGAACTTTTAGCCCAGTACATTTTTCAAATTCAGTATCGTCTTGGAAAACAAAGCAACGCGGCTAGCACACTCAGTCAGTATGAACTTAGTGAAGGAAACTTTGTAGACCTCCCCCCTCTTTACAAAATGGAGATTCTCGAAAAAGCTACATCATTTTAGCTGAACATAGCAAAGTGCTCATCGGATAGTCTAAAAGCCTCGCATAAGTTGGGTCTCTCATCACCGAGTCTTCTGATTCGGTCAGTAACCCAGGTCCACAAGTCTTGACCCCATTAATTCGATCTACATCGCTCTCTAGATTCTTCGAACACTCTACTGCTATCAGGATATATAGGGTGTTCTGGCCAAAATTTACGGGGAGAGTGGGAGGTACCTCCCTAAAAGTAGTATTCAAGCTTGTTTGACGATTCACTACTATATCTTCGTATCTGTCTCCTACTTTTTTACGTAGGTGAAGCTTTGCTATAAGAGACTGAATGCTCTTTGTATATTATTTCATATCAACTTCGGCACCAAGAGTTGCTGCAGGTACAAAAGCTTCTCTATTATGACTGTATGTATGAATTAACAAAAAACTATTTAAGTCTGAATCGATTATAAACTTCAACGGATTGTTAGACTTATAGGATCTAGCATAATGAATAAGTTGCTCAAGACCTACTAGATCGTGTCTTATTGATGAGTACTCTTGTGATCACACAATCAACATCCTCGTGTATAGAATTTGAAGACAAAGTTGAATCAGTCGTTTGTATCTATATTCGCAAATCAATGGAGAAATTCGGACGTGAATACACCTCTTGGATCCCAATCTCTCTTCAAGGCCATCAACTTAGTAAGCCTTTCGTTTCCTCGAAATCTCCGCTCAATAGGTCCAACTCGAGTACCATTCTGAAAATCTACAAAATTTGCCACATCATTACCGCGCATTATTGCAATAGACCGCTCATTGAATTCATCTACTTTCGATCGGTTCTTGGAATCAGTATGCCAGATGAAGTTGTTTCTAAACATATTAGCTTATCAGACATTTGTGAAAGTGAGAAGAATCTTCTACTTACTGCCAATACCTAATGTCGTGAAGACACATAGCTGACTCAACATCTGGCCTCTTTACGGGCCGAGAATCCCATTGAAAATTGAACGCAGTATTGATTGCATCTGAACATTCCGCAATCATCTCCTTCCAGATTGCAATTGTCCGAAGGAAGGCTTCTTCATCGAATTGATGCAGGCCAACAATACCGAATTGTTTAAAGTCTCCCTTAGCCGCGAGTGCTTCTCCTCTATCGCTTGCATTCTGAATTGGTACCGGCGCTCCACTAGCGATAAGTGATTTTAGATCGTATATATCTTTATATGCCAATGCCGCATCGTTAGGATTCCCAGTGTAACAGGCCGCAATAACCAAACAAGGATCTCGTGCCGATGGTGGAGCCATGATCATAAAACCAGCCGTTGCAAATTGATCATTGTTCATTAAATTTTTCATAACAGAAGTCACTTCGCAAGCACGATTAAGTGGAAAGACAAAACTTCCAACCCAAATGACACCTTCATCGTTTCCAAGATTCTTCAAAGGATGAATCTTTATTACGAGCTATGTTACGAGACCAAAATGTTGTCCAGCACCGCGTATGGCGTAAAGAAGATCCGGATATGTGTCATCAGTGACATCGATTAGTTCCCCATCTGCAGTTATGACACGAGCAGAGACAATTTAGTCCGAGCCAAAACCAGTAACCGAAGAAGTAATGGAACAACCACCGCCAAGAAAGTATGGGATAGCGCCCACCGTGTTACCGTTTCCCAAAGCTAAATGTAAAGTCAACTACACTTCCCAAGAGTTCTGGAGGTAGACAGAATAATACATACCAGTGAAGAACCCAGCTTCCGCAAGAGTTACTGCTACTTCTTTAGAGAGAATACTCCCTTTGATGATTGCAGTGCCAGACTCTACGTGCACCTCTATACCCTTGTATAAACTCAGGTCAATGATGATGCCGTCACTCCCAATAGTAGACCATGCACTGTGACCTCCGCTTTTTGTCACGAAAGATATACAGTATTTTGATGCCCATTTCACCTATTTCTGTGTTAGGAAGAGACCAATGCTCGGGTGGTTGAATCCTCATAGTATTTTGGCAATCAGTTTCTGAAGTAGGGAGTACGATAGCTCCAGGAGTCTTCAAATCAATGTCCGTCCATCGTTTTAGATACTCTGCAAAACTAAGATCATTGGGATCCGTCAAGATCTTGCAAGTAGAAGTCAAGACTTCTTTCAGCTCCGAGAGTTGAACAAGATCATTCATTTTTGGGGCGACAATATTTGGTCTTTAAATGACGGGGATGTCCAATAGAAGAAGGGAAATGATTGAAAAAGGACAGGAAATTTTACAATGTGAATATGATTTTGCTTGACAAAAATGTCCGAAATGTAAAAATTTATAGGATAAAATAAGTAAAACCAACATTTGAATTACCAATCTCGAGTAATGATAGCACAGCAGTATCCACTGGAATAATACCAAAACAGTAAACTGCTTACTTGACGAAGAAAGAAGAAGTCTAGTGCCATAAGCAGACATCAGTGAGAACGTAATAGTTATTGCACATGGCCTTCATTGACAAATTATCATTTCTAAACCGCCGCAAACCTGATGACACAATGAAGTGATAATACATTTTCACTGCGTACTAATACATCCCTCCATAATCAAACGCCTTTGCACCTCACCGTGTCTCTTTGGACCATCGCTATAGATATTTTAATCATCGCGTCACACGGATTGAATTGAAGATACCTCCGAAATCAAGAAAAATACAGCTTTATGGTACATAGACGACTTGCCTTTCCCTCAAACCCTTCCAGCGCGCCCGCAATCTCACATAATCGCACATGTCATGATCTGACGGAGGACATTGTGGGCTAACCAAGTCAAACCCTAATCGATTTTAATAGATCCATAAATCTTCTGGACAAAAGCCCAACAAGCAAAATATCCGATTGAACCTGATTCACTTATTAGGACCATCTCGTATTAGATTGTTGTGGATTATGGACTTACCAGTAAGGATGAAAAACAAAAACGAGATTAATGCACTATACCCAATGTAAAGTACACTACCCGCCAAGCCACCAAGTTGTAGTTTTGTTACCCAGTAGATCATGGCATTTGCAAATACGTAACCAGCGCTAGCACCGGCCGTCATAAATGCTCTCCAATGCCAGTGGTAATTCTCGCTACAAAGCAAGAAATATATCATAAGAACGGTGACAGCGGCACAGGTGATGATCATGAGACCGTAACATAAAAAGAGGAAGCCGAACATGTAGTAAACCTTTGAAAACCAAATGGAGGACATGATGAAGTAAAGTTCAACAAAAATTGCTCCAAATGGTAAGATACCTACAAGAAGCATGGATGGAATTGGGCGCATGTATGATGTCGAAGGTGGAATTTGACGTGGTATTTGGTTGGTACGGACTGGAGAAGCGATAGGTGGTTGGCGGAATCCAACCCAACTTCCGGCAAA